>NC_091282.1:272529311-272837922 GCF_032444005.1 Ranitomeya imitator
CATATCAGAAGAAGCCTACTCAAATGTAGTGTAAGTGTCAGCTGCCTAGCAACTGTGAACGAAATGTAGAAGTCTCGACCCTGGGGGAGAGAAACGCTGCAGTCCTCACTTGCTCGCACTGATTTCTGATATGTATAATTCTGGACTCTCACCAAGACTGGATGTTAAAGCCATAGGGAATATGCGGCTTGCATAATACACTTCAATTATTATCAATTACATTGCTCTTTCTTTGTCTAAGTCTAACACAGGCTATATCAATCACCTATTTGACATCCATTGGGGCCTGCAGAATGGACAATTTTCAGAGCACCTTAAATAATTCTGAAACTCAGATTGTCCAGGTGACATTCAGAATTCATGTCATATCAGATATTAATTCTATACATATAGATGGAGGGGCTCATTAAGAGGCAAAAAGGATTTAGGCGTTATCTAGTTTAGTTTATCCAGTAATGAACTTAAATGAATTTAACTAATTTAAAGGGAAACTGTCATACAAAAAATGATATTAACCTGCAGATATAGGGTTAATTTGCAGGCTAATCGCATTCTGAAGATGCTTTGCACCCGCTGTAATAGGCCAACTGCTCGAAGGAAATTAAAAATATTCCTCCAGGCAGCCTCAAGCTTTCAGTCAAAGAAGTGGGCTGGTGCATCTTGTAGTGAGCAACAGCTGTAACTTTGCCCCTGGCACTGACTGACAGTAGGCTCAACATTAGAGTCAGCTGTCAGTCAGTGCCAGGGAAGGCTTTCAGTATGTACTGAGCAGTGACTTGCAGCTGCAGTGGCAACACTCCTATGACTGAAAGCTGAACGTGTCACGCTGTGACGGTCTTCAGAAAGGAAGAGGGGCCTCAAACTGTCCCTGGATCAGGGACACTAACTCTGCCTAAGGGGTACTCTTAAAGGCAGAGAGGCCTGAGTCGACTCTCCACTCTACTCTCAAGATCGCATCTCACTACCTGTGCACTTGACCCGATCCCTTCCAACTTCATCCCAAACATCCCCACAGTCTTCATCCCAACTTTAACCCATCTCTTCAACATATCACTAACAACTTTTGTTTTCCCCTCAAGCTTTAAACATGCCTCAATCACACCTATCCTCAAAAAGCCCTCTCTTGCCCCATCCTCTGTATCTAGCTATCGCTCTATATCACTTCTCCCCTATGTCTCAAAACTATTGGAACAACACGTCCATCTTGAACTGTCCTCCCATCTATCTTCGTGCTCCCTCTTCAACCACTTACAATCAGGCTTCCGGTCACACCACTCCACTGAAACTGCCCTAACTAAGATCACCAATGACCTATTAACCGCCAAGAGCAAGCGATACTACTCTATCCTTCTCCTCCTGGACTTGTCCTCTGCCTTTGACACAGTGGACCATTCCCTATTACCAGAGGCGTAGCTAGGGGTTCAGCCCAGGGGGGGCGAGACATCTGAGTGGGCCCCTAACCTCTGATTACAACTATGGTGATGCACCCTAATAGTGGACGTAGGAGAACATCAGATGATCCTGCTGCAACTAAAAAAAAAAAAACATCTCCACAAGACCAATACTGATAATACCGCCATATTGTGACCATATAGGGGTAGATACCAGTCCTACAAAGCATACAAGTGATTACAGCACAGTTACAGATGGTGACTTACCACTGACGTTCTTTCTGATGGAATCGTTCACTTTTCCCGCCTTTTCCATCTGGTCCAGACCGACATGGCGACTTCTCCACCCAGGACTCGTCTGCAGAAATTACAACAAAGACACATTTCACTTCTCATATTCCAGCCATCACCATCTATTCCCAACCTGCACAAACCCCTCATCCTGCTGATACCCCAATACTGAGCCGCTGCTGCCGTATGTGTCCCTATTGCTGCCCCTGATACCCCAATACTGAGCCACTGCTGCCGTATGTGTCCCTATTATTGCACCTGATACCCCAATACTGAGCCGCTGCTGCCATATGTGTCCCTATTACTGCACCTGATACCCCAATACTAAGCCCCTGCTGTATGTGTCCCTATTACTGCACCTGATACCCCAATACTGAGCTGCTGCTGCCATATGTGTCCCTATTACTGCCCCTGATACCCCAATACAGAGCCGCTGCTGCCGTATGTGTCCCTATTACTGCACCTGATACCCCAATACTGAGCCGCTGCTGCCGTATGTGTCCCTATTACTGCCCCTGATACCCCAATACTGAGCCGCTGCTGCCGTATGTGTCCCTATTACTGCACCTGATACCCCAATACTGAGCCGCTGCTGCCGTATGTGTCCCTATTACTGCCCCTGATACTCCAATACTGAGCCGCTGCTGCCGTATGTGTCCCTATTACTGCCCCAGATACCCCAATACTGAGCCGCTGCTGCCGTATGTGTCTCTATTACTGCCCCTGATACGCCAATACTGAGCTGCTGCTGCCGTATGTGTCCCTATTACTGCACCTGATACGCCAATACTGAGCCGCTGCTGCCATATGTGTCCCTATTACTGCACCTGATACCCCAATACTGAGCCGCTGCTGCCGTATGTGTCCCTATTACTGCCCCTGATACCCCAATACTGAGCCGCTGCTGCCGTATGTGTCCCTATTACTGCCCCAGATACCCCAATACTGAGCCGCTGCTGCCGTATGTGTCTCTATTACTGCCCCTGATACGCCAATACTGAGCTGCTGCTGCCGTATGTGTCCCTATTACTGCACCTGATACCCCAATACTGAGCCGCTGCTGCCGTATGTGTCCCTATTACTGCACCTGATACCCCAATACTGAGCCGCTGCTGCCGTATGTGTCCCTATTACTGCCCCTGATACGCCAAAACTGAGCCGCTGCTGCCGTATGTGTCCCTATTACTGCACCTGATACCCCAATACTGAGCCACTGCTGCCGTATGTGTCCCTATTACTGCCCCTGATTCCCCAATACTGAGCCGCTGCTGCCGTATGTGTCCCTATTACTGCACCTGATACCCCAATACTGAGCCGCTGCTGCCGTATGTGTCCCTATTACTGCACCTGATACCCCAATACTGAGCCGCTGCTGCCGTATGTGTCCCTATTACTGCACCTAATACCCCAATACTGAGCCGCTGCTGCCGTATGTGTCCCTATTACTGCACCTGATACCCCAATACTAAGCCCCTGCTGTATGTGTCCCTATTACTGCACCTGATACCCCAATACTGAGCTGCTGCTGCCATATGTGTCCCTATTACTGCCCCTGATACCCCAATACTGAGCCGCTGCTGCCGTATGTGACCCTATTACTGCACCTGATACCCCAATACTGAGCCGCTGCTGCCGTATGTGTCCCTATTACTGCCCCTGATACCCCAATACTGAGCCGCTGCTGCCGTATGTGTCCCTATTACTGCCCCAGATACCCCAATACTGAGCCGCTGCTGCCGTATGTGTCTCTATTACTGCCCCTGATACGCCAATACTGAGCTGCCGCTGCCGTATGTGTCCCTATTACTGCACCTGATACCCCAATACTGAGCCGCTGCTGCCGTATGTGTCCCTATTACTGCACCTGATACCCCAATACTGAGCCGCTGCTGCCGTATGTGTCCCTATTACTGCCCCTGATACGCCAAAATTGAGCCGCTGCTGCCGTATGTGTCCCTATTACTGCACCTGATACCCCAATACTGAGCCGCTGCTGCCGTATGTGTCCCTATTACTGCCCCTGATTCCCCAATACTGAGCCGCTGCTGCCGTATGTGTCCCTATTACTGCACCTGATACCCCAATACTGAGCCGCTGCTGCCGTATGTGTCCCTATTACTGCACCTGATACCCCAATACTGAGCCGCTGCTGCCGTATGTGTCCCTATTACTGCACCTAATACCCCAATACTGAGCCGCTGCTGCCGTATGTGTCCCTATTACTGCACCTGATACCCCAATACTGAGCCGCTGCTGCCGTATGTGTCCCTATTACTGCACCTGATACCCCAATACTGAGCCGCTGCTGCCGTATGTGTCCCTATTACTGCACCTGATACCCCAATACTGAGCCGCTGCTGCCGTATGTGTCCCTATTACTGCACCTGATACCCCAATACTGAGCCGCTGCTGCTGTATGTGTCCCTATTACTGCCCCAGATACCCCAATACTGAGCCGCTGCTGCCGTATGTGTCTCTATTACTGCCCCTGATACGCCAATACTGAGCTGCTGCTGCCGTATGTGTCCCTATTACTGCACCTGATACCCCAATACTGAGCCGCTGCTGCCGTATGTGTCCCTATTACTGCACCTGATACCCCAATACTGAGCCGCTGCTGCCGTATGTGTCCCTATTACTGCCCCTGATACGCCAAAACTGAGCCGCTGCTGCCGTATGTGTCCCTATTACTGCACCTGATACCCCAATACTGACCCCCGGCTGCCGTATGAGTCCCTATTATTGCTCCTGCTGTGTGGTACAAATGCAATGCTCCTCATACTGCATCACATAGTAATGCCACCACTGTGCCCTTACATAGTACAATGTCTCCTTTTGTGCTCTCACAGTAGCCCCAAACTCTTTACAGGCCCCCACAGTAGTCCCCACACTGTATATAGGCCCCTACAATGTATGATGGCCCGACAGCAACCTTCAAACTGTATAGTAACATAGTAACATAGTAACATAGTTAGTAAGGCCGAAAAAAGACATTTGTCCATCCAGTTCAGCCTATATTCCATCATAATAAATCCCCAGATCTACGTCCTTCTACAGAACCTAATAATTGTATGATATAATATTGTTCTGCTCCAGGAAGACATCCAGGCCTCTCTTGAACCCCTCGACTGAGTTCGCCATCACCACCTCCTCAGGCAAGCAATTCCAGATTCTCACTGCCCTAAGAGTAAAGAATCCTCTTCTATTTTGGTGGAAAAACCTTCTCTCCTCCAGACGCAAAAAATGCCCCCTTGTGCCCGTCACCTTCCTTGGTATAAACAGATCCTCAGCGAGATATTTGTATTGTCCCCTTATATACTTATACATGTTTATTAGATCGCCCCTCAGTCGTCTTTTTTCTAGACTAAATAATCCTAATTTCGCTAATCTATCTGGGTATTGTAGTTCTCCCATCCCCTTTATTAATTTTGTTGCCCTCCTTTGTACTCTCTCTAGTTCCAGTGACTCCTGCCTTAGGTCCCACGCTGTGTAACGGCTCCCACATTATCTACCACACTTTATAATGACCCCTCCATTAGCTTCCACACTGTATAATGACCCCTGCATTAGTGTCCATGCTGTATAATGACCCCTCCATTAGTGTCCACGCTGTATAATGACCCCTGCGTTAGCTCCCACACTGTATAATGACTCCTGCCTTAGGTCCCACGCTGTGTAACGGCTCCCACATTATCTTCCACACTTTATAATGACGCCTCGATTAGCTTCCACACTGTATAATGACCCCTCCATTAGTGTCCACGCTGTATAATGACCCCCGCATTAGCTTGCACGCTGTATAATGGAACCTGCTGTAGCTCCCACTCCTTGGATTCTGGTCACTGTCTGTCCCTCTCTGGGGGCTGATACTTGCACAGCCCTGAAATATATGACAAAGACATAAATAGAAGAAACAGCCAGTGCGTGCGTATAGAGGCCATCATATAGGTATAGCTCCCTGAATGTGTCCAGGTAACCCTAAAGGAATACTCTTGTCTGGACAAGACCCCAAAGAGGGAAATGGAAATGAGGGAATCAGAAAAAAGTGGGGCAGGTAGAATATTACCCATCTAAAGAAAAAAGTACACCCCCTGGCTCTTCTGTTCCTTTTTCCTCTTCTCCCCCTTGGGGATCTTGTGGTCTAGACTGAGCACATGTAAATGGACCCGCACCCATATGTGATTTTCTATATGCACCTACTTGCTGTTTCTATTTTCTTCTGTCTGGCTATTTTTCATCTTAATATATACTTACCTTGTAATGTCTTCACATCCTGTTCCGTCCAGATGTGTCCGGATCCCAGAATTCTAAGAGGCGGAAGTTCACCGACCACCATATTGGGACACCCAAGTGATGGGTGTCTCAATTTGGAAACTGTTTACGATACCAGCCTCTTGTGCGGTACCACCAGCTGAACACCGTCCACCACACATACACTGTATACGCCGTACGCACCACACACCCACACACACTGTAAACACCGTAGGCAGTACACACACACTTTATACTCATCCTCTTGAGCGGTACCACCAGCGGAACACCGTTGCAAACATGCCACTGTCGGGATCAGCCGAATGACTCACTGACCGCCGCCATCTTTGTACAAGAGAAGCGCAGAGCACATGGGGTAGACAGGTCAAAGAAGAGAGCACAGACGGGGGAAAGAGAGAGTGGATAGGTGGGTGAGCACATGGGGGGGAGAGATTCTCAACGCTACAAAGCCTGCCCCTATCGTGACATTACCGCCCTCCCAATGCGATAGCATTGGGTCTCTATATAGTAAATATATATTCATCCTCAACTTTTTTAATAAAAGGTTTTACCTTTTATTTTTCATATTTCGTGTTTTTTTTATTTGTCGTGTTTACCACCTTAGATTTACTGATATGAAATCATGCAGACACTGGTCTGATAGGATCCTGACCCAGGCTACAGGATAGAACATATATATGGGTTGGGGTCTTATCAGACCAGTGTTATATATATATATATATACTAGATGGTGGCCCGATTCTAACGCATCGGGTATTCTAGAATATGCATGTCCATGTAGTATATTGCCCACTAACGTAGTATATTGCCCAGCCACGTAGTATATTGCCCAGCCACGTAGTATATTGCCCAGCCACGTAGTATATTGCCCAGCCACGTAGTATATTGCAGAGCCACATAGTATATTGCAGAGCCACATAGTATATAGCAGAGCCACATAGTATATAGCAGAGCCACATAGTATATAGCAGAGCCACATAGTATATTGCCCAGCCACGTAGTATATTGGCCAGCCACGTAGTATATTGGCCAGCCACGTAGTATATTGCAGAGCCACATAGTATATAGCAGAGCCACATAGTATATAGCAGAGCCACATAGTATATTGCCCAGCCACGTAGTATATTGCCCAGCCACGTAGTATATTGCAGAGCCACGTAGTATATAGCAGAACCACGTAGTATATAGCAGAGCCACATAGTATATAACAGAGCCACATAGTATATTGTCCAGCCACATAGTATATTGCCCAGCCACGTAGTATATTGCCCAGCCACGTAGTATATTGCCCAGCCACGTAGTATATAGCAGAGCCAAATAGTATATAGCAGAGCCACATAGTATATTGCCCAGCCACGTAGTATATTGCCCAGCCACGTAGTATATAGCAGAGCCACATAGTATATAGCAGAGCCACGTAGTATATTGCCCAGCCATGTAGTATATTGCCCAGCCACGTAGTATATAGCAGAGCCACATAGTATATAGCAGAGCCACGTAGTATATTGCCCAGCCACGTAGTATATTGTCCAGCTACGTAGTATATTGCCCAGCCACGTAGTATATTGCCCAGCCACGTAGTATATTGCCCAGCCACGTAGTATATTGCCCAGCCACGTAGTATATAGCAGAGCCACATAGTATATAGCAGAGCCACGTAGTATATTGTCCAGCCACATAGTATATTGCCCAGCACAGAGCCACGTAGTATAGAGACTTAAAAAACAAATAAACATATACTCACCTATAGCTCGTTGAAGTCCTTCTATACTCACCCTCCGCCGCCTTTCCCGCTTCTCTGGACGCTCCCGGGACCGCTCCATTGCATTGTGACCAGGACCTATGATGACGTCGCGGTCACATGACCGTGATGTCACGGCAGGTCCTTGTCGCACACCAGCCCTGGGAGCGGAAGCTGCCGCTTGCAATGGAGCGGTCCCGGGAGCGTCCAGAGAAGCGGGAAAGGCGGCGGAGGGTGAGTATAGCAGGTTTTTTTTTTTTTCATTATTATTTTTAACATGACCTATTTTTACTATTGATGCTGCATAGGCAGCATCAATAGTAAATAGTTGGGGACACACAGGGTTAATAGCAGCGGTAACGGAGTGCGTTACACCGCGGGCTGTCACCGCTGCCATTAACCCTGTGTGAGCGGTGAGCGGAGGGGATTAAGGAGCGGGCGCCGGGCAGTGAGTGCAGGGGAGCAGGGGAGGGACTAATCGGACTGTGGCCGTCGCTGATTGGTCGCGGCAGCCATGACAGGCAGCTGCCAAGACCAATCAGCGAATGAATAACCGTGACAGAAGGACAGACGGAAGTGACCCTTAGACAATTATATATATAGATATATATATACACTGACAAGACTGGTCAGTAATGTGCATTGAAAGACGTGACCCTGGCTGCAGGACCCCACACATGAGGATATTTGACTCTTTCCCATATACAGTTAGGGCCAGAAATATTTGGACAGTGACACAAGTTTTGTTATTTTAGCTGTTTACAAAAACATGTTCAGAAATACAATTATATATATAATATGGGCTGAAAGTGCACACTCCCAGCTGCAATATGATAGTTTCCACATCCAAATCGGAGAAAGGGTTTAGGAATCATAGCTCTGTAATGCATAGCGTCCTCTTTTTCAAGGGACCAAAAGTAATTGGACAATGGACTCTAAGGGCTGCAATTAACTCTGAAGGCGTCTCCCTCGTTAACCTGTAATCAATGAAGTAGTTAAAAGGTCAGGGGTGGATTCCAGGTGTGTGGTTTTGCATTTGGAAGCTGTTGCTGTGAGCAGACAACATGCGGTCAAAGGAACTCTCAATTGAGGTGAAGCAGAACATCCTGAGGCTGAAAAAAAAGAAAAAATCCATCAGAGAGATAGCAGACATGCTTGGAGTAGCAAAATCAACAGTTGGGTACATTCTGAGAAAAAAGGAATTGACTGGTGAGCTTGGGAACTCAAAAAGGCCTGGGCGTCCACGGATGACAACAGTGGTGGATGATCGCTGCATACTTAATTTGGTGAGGAAGAACCCGTTCACAACATCAACTGAAGTCCAGAACACTCTCAGTGAAGTAGGTGTATCTGTCTCTAAGTCAACAGTAAAGAGAAGACTCCATGACAGTAAATACAAAGGGTTCACATCTAGATGCAAACCATTCATCAATACCAAAAATAGACAGGCCAGAGTTAAATTTGCAGAAAAATACCTCAAGAAGCCAGCTCAGTTCTGGAAAAGTATTCTATGGACAGATGAGACAAAGATCAACCTGTACCAGAATGATGGGAAGAAAAAAGTTTGGAGAAGAAAGGGAACGGCACATGATCCAAGGCACACCACATCCTCTGTAAAACATGGTGGAGGCAACGTGATGGCATGGGCATGCATGGCTTTCAATGGCACTGGGTCACTTGTGTTTATTGATGACATAAGAGCAGACAAGAGTAGCCGGATGAATTCTGAAGTGTATCGGGATATACTTTCAGCCCAGATTCAGCCAAATGCTGCAAAGTTGATTGGACGGCATTTCATAGTACAGATGGACAATGACCCCAAGCATACATCCAAAGCTACCCAGGAGTTCATGAGTGCCAAAAAGTGGAACATTCTGCAATGGCCAAGTCAATCTCCAGATCTAAACCCAATTGAGCATGCATTTCACTTGCTCAAATCCAGACTTAAGACGGAAAGACCCACAAACAAGCAAGACCTGAAGGCTGCGGCTGTAAAGGCCTGGCAAAGCATTAAGAAGGAGGAAACCCAGCGTTTGGTGATGTCCATGGGTTCCAGACTTAAGGCAGTGATTGCCTCCAAAGGATTTGCAACAAAATATTGAAAATAAAAATATTTTGTTTGGGTTATGTTTATTTGTCCAATTACTTTTGACCTCCTAAAATGTGGAGTGTTTGTAAAGAAATGTGTACAATTCCTACATTTTCTATCAGATATTTTTGTTCAACCCTTCAAATTAAACGTTACAATCTGCACTTGAATTCTGTTGTAGAGGTTTCATTTCAAATCCAATGTGGTGGCATGCAGAGCCCAACTCGCGAAAATTGTGTCACTGTCCAAATATTTCTGGCCCTAACTGTATGGTATATATAGGAAAGAGACATATTGTATATCCTCATCTGTGGGGTCCTGCAGCCAGGGTCACTCACTCTATGAGTGCACATTACTGACCAGCCGCCATAAATCTTCAGTGCCTTAAGGTACCGTCACACTAGACGATATCGCTAGCGATCCGTGATGTTGCAGCGTCCTGGCTAGCGATATCGTCCAGTGTGACAGGCAGCAGCGATCAGGCCCCTGCTGTGATATCGCTGGTCGGGGAAGAAAGTCCAGAACTTTGTTTCGTCGCTGGATCTCCCGCTGACATCGCTGAATCGGCGTGTGTGACGCCGATTCAGCGATGTCTTCGCTGGTAACCAGGGTAAACATCGGGTTACTAAGCGCAGGGCCGCGCTTAGTAACCCGATGTTTACCCTGGTTACCATCGTTAAAGTAAAAAAAACAACCACTACATACTTACCTACCGCTGTCTGTCCCCGGCGCTGGGCTTCTCTGCACTCCTCCTGCACTGGCTGTGAGCACAGCGGCCGGAAAGCAGAGCGGTGACGTCACCGCTCTGCTTTCCGGCTGACCGGTGCTCACAGCCAGAGCAGAGAAGCAGAGCGCCGGGGACAGACAGCGGTAGGTAAGTATGTAGTGGTTGTTTTTTTTTACTTTAACGATGGTAACCAGGGTAAACATCGGGTTACTAAGCGCGGCCCTGCGCTTAGTAACCCGATGTTTCCCCTGGTTACCGGGGACCTCGGGATCGTTGGTCGCTGGAGAGCTGTCTGTGTGACAGCTCTCCAGCGACCAAACAGCGACGCTGCAGCGATCCGGATCGTTGTCGGTATCGCTGCAGCGTCGCTTAGTGTGACTGTACCTTTAGTAACTGCAGATACAGCACAGGAATCCTGCTGGGGCTTATCAGGAGAGCAGCAGAGTAGAGTAGAAGTGTGAGCTGTACTTACACCACTGTGTCCTGCTCCTCTCTCACTCCTTCCTGTCTGCTCTGCAGTAGACATTGCATGCCCCCTCAGCGTGCACTGTGGGCGTGTCTTCAGTATACTGGATGCAGCTGTCAGGTACAGTGCTGGCACTCAGCGTGTATCAGCATGGGGGGGCTTTGGGGAATATGCTCCTCTCTCTTCAGCCACAGCCCGCGGTAGTGCAGGGAGAGATCATGTCTCCTCTTCTCTACCGCGGGCTGTGCACGCTGATATAATTAAGTGTAGTGTAGCTCCAGTTGGGCCCCTGTGAGCGGTGGGCCCAGGGCGACCGCACCCTCTGCCCCCCTGCTAGCTACGCTGCTGCCTATTACTACAGACCCTCTCATCCCTTGGCATCACAGACTTGGCCCTATCCTGGATCTCATCGTACCTAACTGACCGAAGATTCAGCGTCTCCCATTCACACAGTACCTCCTCACCTCGCCCCCTATGTGTCAGGGTCCTGCAAGGTTCAGTTCTAGGGCCCCTGCTCTTTTCCATTTACACTTTTGGCCTGGGACAGCTCATAGAATCTCACGGTTTTCAGTATCATCTCTATGCTGATGACACACATATCTACATCTCTGGACCACTTATCACCACCCTACTAACCAGAATCCCTCAATGTCTATCTGCGATTTCATGCGATCCCCCCAACGAACCTATCCATTACAGTAAGCGGCTGCCCACTCTCCCCAGTCCCACAAGCTCGCTGTCTCAGGGTAATCCTTGACACTGATCTCTCCTTCAAACCGCATATCCAAGCCTTTTCCACTTCCTGCCGCCTTCAACTCAAAAATATTTCACGGATCCATACATTCCTAAACCAAGAATCTGCAAAAACCCTAGTCCAGGCCCTCATCATCTCCCGCCTCGACTACTGTAACCTCCTGCTCTGTTGCCTCCCCTCTAACACTCTCACACCCCTACAATCTATTGTAAACTCAGCTTCCCGACTAATCCACCTGTCCACCCCCACCCCGCTATTCCCCGGCCTTTCTCCTCTGTCAATCCCATCACTGGCTCCCAATTACCCAGAGACTACAGTACAAAAGCCTAACCATAACATACAAAGCCATCCACAACCTGTCTCCTCCATACATCTGTTACCTTGTCTCCTGGTACTTACCTGCAGGCAACCTCCGATCCTCACAAGATCTCCTTCTCTACTCCCCTCTTATCTCTTCTTCCCACAGTCGCATACAAGATTTCTCTCGTGCATCACCTCTACTCTGGAACTCTACCACAACATATCAGACTCTCACCTACCATCAAAACCTTCAAAAAGATCTTGAAGACCTACCTCTTCAGGCAAGCCTACAACCTGCAGTAACCACCGATCGACCAAACCACTGCACGACCAGCTCTATCCTACTGTACCTACTGTATCCTCATCCATCCCTTGTAGATTGCGAGCCCTCGTGGACAGGGTCCTCTCTCCTCCTGTACCAGTTGTGACTTGTATTGTTCAAGATAATTGTACCTGTTTTTATTATGTATACCCCTCCTCACATGTAAAGTGCCATGGAATAAATGGCGCTATAATAATTAACAATAATAATAGTCTCCGACATTTCTATGCTCATTTAAAAACCCTAATCTGTCCTCTCGCCCACCCCATGAGGCATGGGACAGAAATGTAAACAAAACACAAAGGCCAAACAGGGATACCAGAAAACCTCTATCATACAAAGGCACTAGCCAACAATATGGAAGAGAATAGGGACTGGGAGGAATAAACTAAATGGGAAAAGGGACCAAGAGATAAACAAACACGTACAGCAACAAATTACAGAATGCCATAACTCCAAACTTCAGCTGCTTAGCTTTAGCACACAGCACAGGAAGACAATTCTCCAATAGCAACAACGAACTCCTATTCAGAACAGCGTCTTGTAAGAGCAAGGAAGCAGAGAGGGTCTGGCCAGTTTCTATAGGAAGAGTTACAACCAAATCAGAAGCAGCTGAAATGGAGCTGCAGGTTTCCCGCCAAGATAGAAAGAGTCATTAACCTCTTCAGCACCAAAGGCAACCAAATTAATTTATTATGGGATCCAAATACACAGGCTAAATGGAAAATCTGTGATTCACAATACGCAATCTTCTACCCCAAATCTCCCAGGTACATTAACCGCCGGAACACTGCGATCAAACATGATCGCAGTGTTCTGGCGGTAAAGGGAAGCATCCCGCAGGGAGGGGGTTCCCTGCGTGCTTCCTTGAGACCATCGGTACATCGCGTGATTGCGTTGTACCGAGCGTCTCCTCCCTGCAGGCCACGGATCCAAAAAGGCCGCGGGGCTCCTTCCGGGTCCAGCAGGGAGGTGGCTTGCAAGCGGCAAGCCTCCCTGAAGTGCCTGTCAGATCACTGATCTGACACAGTACTGTGCACAGTGTCAGATCAGCGATCTGACACTATACTGTGATGTTTCCCCTTGGGGCAATGTTATAAAGTAAAAAAATAAATCCTAAAAAAATATATATATATTGCTCCAATAAATACATTTCTTTATCTAAATAAAAAAACAATAAAAGTATACATATTTAGTATCGCCGCGCCCGTAATGACCTGAGCTATAAACCCTTCCCTCTAGTTAACCCCTTCAGTGAACACAATAAAAAAATCATACCGCTGACCAAAAAGTGGAATAACACGCGTCAAAATGACGTATATAAATAAAATGTGGATAAATAACCATGGTAACGCTGAAACGTCATCTTGTCCAGCAAAACACGAGACGCCATACAGCATCATCAGCGAAAAAATGAAAAAGTTATAGCCCTCAGAATAATGCGATGCAAAAATAATTATTTTTTACACAAAACAGTTTTTATTGCATAAAAGCGCTAACACATAAAAAAGATATAAATGAGGTATCGCAGTAATCGTACTCACCCGAAGAATAAAACTGCTTTATCAATTTTACCAAACGTGGAATGGTATAAACACCACCCAAAAGAAATTCATGAATAGCTGGTTTTTGGTCATTCTGCCTCACAAAAATCGGAATAAAAAGGGATCAAAAAATGTCACGTGCCCGAAAATGGTACAAAAAAAAAACCACAACTCGTCCCGCAAAAAACAAGACCTCCTATGACTCTGTGGACCAAAATATGGAAAAATTATAGCTCTCAAAATGTGGAGAAGTAAATCAAACCCCCCTTCATCACCCCCTTACTTAGGGAAAAATAATAAAATAAAAAAATGTATTTCCATTTTCCCATTAGGGTTAGGGTTGGGGCTAAAGATAGGGTTAGGGCTACAGTTAGGGTTGGGGCCAAAGTTAGGGTTAGGGTTGAGGCTAAAGTTAGGGTTAGAGCTACAGTTAGGGTTGGGGCTACAATTAGGGTTGGGGCTACAGTTAGGGTTAGGGTTGGGGCTAAAGTTTGGGTTAGATTTGGGCTAATGTTAGGGTTAGGGTTGGGGCTAAAGTAAGGGTTAGGGTTGGGGCTAAAGTTAGGATTAGGGTTTCGGCTAAAGTTAGGGTTGGGGTTAGGGTTGGGGCTAAAGTTAGGGTTTGGATTACACTTACGGTTGGGATTAGGGTTGGGATTAGGGTTAGGGGTGTGGTTAGGGTTATGGTTGGGATTAGGGTTAGGGGTGTGTTGAAGTTAGGGGTGTGGTTAGGGTTGGGATTAGGGTTATGGGTGTGTTGGGGTTAGGGTTGTGTTGGGGTTAGGGGTGTGTTTGGGATTAGGATTAGGGGCATGTTCGGGTTAGGGGTGTGGTTATGGTTAGGGTTGGGATTAGGGTTAAAAGTGTGTTTGGGTTAGGGTTTCAGTTAGAATTGGGGGGTTTCCACTGTTTAGGCACATCAGGGGCTCTCCAAACGCAACATGGCGTCTGATCTCAATTCCAGCCAATTCAGCGTTGAAAAAGTAAAACAGTGCTCTTTCCCTTCCGAGCTCTCCCGTGTGCCCAAACAGGGGTTTACCACAACATATGGGGTATCAGCGTACTCAGGACAAATAGAACAACAACTTTTAGGGTCCAATTTCTCCTGTTACCCTTGGGAAAATACAAAACTGGGGGCTAAAAAATAATTTTTGTGGAAAAATAAAAGATTTTTTATTTTCACAGCTATAAACTGTGGTGAAACACTTGGAGGTTTAAAGTTCTCACAACACATCTAGATAAATTCCTTCGGGGTCTAGTTTCCAATATGGGGTCACTTGTGGGGGGTTTTTACTGTTTAGGTACATCAGGGGCTCTGCAAACGCAATGTGATGTCTGCAGACCATTCCATCTAAAGGTACCTTCACACTCAGCGACGCTGCAGCGATACCGACAACGATGTCGATCGCTGCAGCGTCGCTGTTTGGTCGCTGGAGAGCTGTCACACAGACAGCTCTCCAGCGACCGACGATTCCGGTAACCAGGGTAAACATCGGGTTACTAAGCGCAGGGCTGCGCTTAGTAACCCGATGTTTACCCCGGTTACCAGCGTAAAAGTAAAAAAAACAAACACTACATACTTACCTAATGCTGTCTGTCCCCAGCGCTGTGCTTTCCTGCACTGACTGTGAGCACAGCGGCCGGAAAGCACAGCGGTGACGTCACCGCTGTGCTTTCCGGCTGGCCGGCGCTCACAGCCAGTGCAGAGAAGCACAGCGCTGGGGACAGACAGCGGAAGGTAAGTATGTAGTGTTTGTTTTTTTAACTTTTACGCTGGTAACGAGGGTAAACATCGGGTTACTAAGCGCGGCCCTGCGCTTAGTAATCCGATGTTTACCCTGGTTACCAGTGAAGACATCGCTGAATCGGCGTCACACACGCCGATTCAGCGATGTCTGCAGGGAGTCCAGCGACGAAATAAAGTGCTGGACTTTCTGCAGCGACCAACGACATCACAGCAGGATCCTGATCGCTGCTGCGTGTCAAACTGAACGATATCGCTAGCCAGGACGCTGCAACGTCCTGACAGAATAACAAATCTGCAGGTGGTTGGGCATTTAGGAAATAGCGACCACAATATTGTGCAGTTTCACCTGTCTTTCACTAGGGGGACTTGTCAGGGAGTCACAAAAACATTGAACTTTAGGAAGGCAAAGTTTGAACAGCTTAGAGATGCCCTTAATCTGGTAGACTGGGACAATATCCTCAGAAATGAGAATACAGATAATAAATGGGAAATGTTTAAGAACATCCTAAATAGGCAGTGTAAGCGGTTTATACCTTGTGGGAATAAAAGGACTAGAAATAGGAAAAACCCAATGTGGCTAAACAAAGAAGTAAGACAGGCAATTAACAGTAAAAAGAAAGCATTTGCACTACTAAAGCAGGATGGCACCATTGAAGCTCTAAAAAACTATAGGGAGAAAAATACTTTATCTAAAAAACTAATTAAAGCTGCCAAAAAGGAAACAGAGAAGCACATTGCTAAGGAGAGTAAAACTGTTATGGCTGGCAATCAGGCAACACAGCGTGCAGTAATCAGCGCACATACAGAGATCTGGCAATAACCAAAAACAATAGGACGAGCTCTGAGACGTGGAATCTCTGTAGACTGCAGTACCTGATCTATCCTCACACAACTATAAGCAGCAGTGGATTGCGCCTATCACTACCTATGCAACTCGGCACTGCCTGAGGAGCTGACTAGCCTGAAGATAGAAATACAAGCCTGACTTACCTCAGAGAAA
This sequence comes from Ranitomeya imitator, assembly GCF_032444005.1. NCBI lineage: Eukaryota > Metazoa > Chordata > Amphibia > Anura > Dendrobatidae > Ranitomeya > Ranitomeya imitator. The sequence goes on from NC_091282.1 coordinate 272,545,956, forward strand.
TACCCCAAAGGAATAGGCAGCCCCCCACATATAATGACTGTTAGCAAGATGAAAAGACAAACGTAGGAATGAAATAGATTCAGCAAAGTGAGGCCCGATATTCTAGACAGAGCGAGGATAGCAAAGAGAACTATGCAGTCTACAAAAAACCCTAAAACGAAAACCACGCAAAGGGGCAAAAAGACCCACCGTGCCGAACTAACAGCACGGCGGTGCACCCCTTTGCTTCTCAGAGCTTCCAGCAAAAGTTAATAGCAAGCTGGACAGAAAAAACAGAAAACAAACTAGAAGCACTTATCTAGCAGAGCAGCAGGCCCAAGGAAAGATGCAGTAGCTCAGATCCAACACTGGAACATTGACAAGGAGCAAGGAAGACAGACTCAGGTGGAGCTAAATAGCAAGGCAGCCAACGAGCTCACCAAAACACCTGAGGGAGGAAGCCCAGAGACTGCAATACCACTTGTGACCACAGAAGTGAACTCAGCCACAGAATTCACAACAGTACCCCCCCCTTGAGGAGGGGTCACCGAACCCTCACCAGAACCCCCAGGCCGACCAGGATGAGCCACATGAAAGGCACGAACAAGATCTGGGGCATGGACATCAGAGGCAAAAACCCAGGAATTATCTTCCTGAGCATAACCCTTCCATTTGACCAGATACTGGAGTTTCCGTCTAGAGACACGAGAATCCAAAATCTTCTCCACAATATACTCCAATTCCCCCTCCACCAAAACAGGGGCAGGAGGCTCCACAGATGGAACCATAGGTGCCACGTATCTCCTCAACAACGACCTATGGAATACATTATGTATGGAAAAGGAGTCTGGGAGGGTCAGACGAAAAGACACCGGATTGAGAATCTCAGAAATCCTATACGGACCAATAAAACGATGTTTAAATTTAGGAGAGGAAACCTTCATAGGAATATGACGAGAAGATAACCAAACCAGATCCCCAACACGAAGTCGGGGTCCCACACGGCGTCTGCGATTAGCGAAAAGCTGAGCCTTCTCCTGGGACAAGGTCAAATTGTCCACTACCTGAGTCCAGATCTGCTGCAACCTGTCCACCACAGAATCCACACCAGGACAGTCCGAAGACTCAACCTGTCCTGAAGAGAAACGAGGATGGAACCCAGAATTGCAGAAAAATGGAGAGACCAAGGTAGCCGAGCTGGCCCGATTATTAAGGGCGAACTCAGCCAACGGCAAAAATGACACCCAATCATCCTGGTCAGCAGAAACAAAACATCTCAGATATGTTTCCAAGGTCTGATTGGTTCGTTCGGTCTGGCCATTAGTCTGAGGATGGAAGGCCGAGGAGAAAGATAGGTCAATGCCCATCCTACCACAAAAGGCTCGCCAGAACCTCGAGACAAACTGGGAACCTCTGTCAGAAACAATATTCTCAGGAATGCCATGTAAACGAACCACATGCTGGAAGAACAAAGGCACCAAATCAGAGGAGGAAGGCAATTTAACCAAGGGCACCAGATGGACCATTTTAGAAATGCAATCACAGACCACCCAAATGACCGACATTTTTTGAGAAACGGGAAGGTCAGAAATGAAATCCATCGAAATATGTGTCCAAGGCCTCTTCGGGACCGGCAAGGGCAAAAGCAACCCACTGGCACGTGAACAGCAGGGCTTAGCCCTAGCACAAATTCCACAGGACTGCACAAAAGCACGCACATCCCGTGACAGAGATGGCCACCAGAAGGATCTAGCAACCAACTCCCTGACAACCCCAGCTGGTTACCGACATAGAGTTCCAATCCAATACTGGATTATGGGTTTGTAGCCATGGCAACCCCAACACGACCACATCATGCAAATTATGCAGTACCAGAAAGCGAATAACTTCCTGATGTGCAGGAGCCATGCACATGGTCAGCTGGGCCCAGTACTGAGGCTTATTCTTGGCCAAAGGTGTAGCATCAATTCCTCTCAACGGAATAGGACACCGCAAAGGCTCCAAGAAAAATCCACAACGTTTAGCATAATCCAAATCCATCAGATTCAGGGCAGCGCCTGAATCCACAAACGCCATGACAGAATACGATGACAAAGAGCACATTAAGGTAATGGACAAAAGGAATTTGGACTGTACAGTACCAATAACGGCAGAGCTATCGAACCGCCTAGTGCGTTTAGGACAATTAGAAATAGCATGAGTAGAATCACCACAATAGAAACACAGTCTGTTCAGACGTCTGTGTTCTTGCCGTTCTACTTTAGTCATAGTCCTGTCGCACTGCATAGGCTCAGGTTTACTCTCAGACAATACCGCCAGATGGTGCACAGATTTACGCTCGCGCAAGCGACGACCGATCTGAATGGCCAAGGACATAGACTCATTCAAACCAGCAGGCATAGGAAATCCCACCATTACATCCTTAAGAGCTTCAGAGAGACCCTTTCTGAACAAAGCCGCTAGTGCAGATTCATTCCACAGAGTGAGTACTGACCACTTCCTAAATTTCTGACAATATACTTCTACATCATCCTGACCCTGGCATAAAGCCAGCAGATTTTTCTCAGCCTGATCCACTGAATTAGGCTCATCGTAAAGCAATCCCAGCGCCTGGAAAAATGCATCAACATTACTCAATGCAGAATCTCCTGGTGCAAGAGAAAACGCCCAGTCCTGTGGGTCGCCGCGCAAAAAAGAAATAATAATCAAAACCTGTTGAATAGGATTACCAGAAGAATGAGGTTTCAAGGCCAAAAATAGCTTACAATTATTTCTGAAGCTCAGGAACTTAGTTCTGTCACCAAAAAACAAATCAGGAATCGGAATTCTTGGTTCTAGCATCGATTTCTGATCAATAGTATCTTGAATCTTTTGTACATTTACAACGAGATTATCCATTGAGGAGCACAGAGCCTGAATATCCATGTCCACAGCTGTGTCCTGAAGCACTCTAATGTCTAGGGGAAAAAAAAGACTGAAGACAGAGCTAAGAAAAAAAAATTATGTCAGGATTTCTTTTTTCCCTCTATTGGGAATCATTGGTGAGTCTCCTTGTACTGTTATGGCTGGCAATCAGGCAACACAGCGTGCAGTAATCAGCGCACATACAGAGATCTGGCAATAACCAAAAACAATAGGACGAGCTCTGAGACGTGGAATCTCTGTAGACTGCAGTACCTGATCTATCCTCACACAACTATAAGCAGCAGTGGATTGCGCCTATCACTACCTATGCAACTCGGCACTGCCTGAGGAGCTGACTAGCCTGAAGATAGAAATACAAGCCTGACTTACCTCAGAGAAATACCCCAAAGGAATAGGCAGCCCCCCACATATAATGACTGTTAGCAAGATGAAAAGACAAACGTAGGAATGAAATAGATTCAGCAAAGTGAGGCCCGATATTCTAGACAGAGCGAGGATAGCAAAGAGAACTATGCAGTCTACAAAAAACCCTAAAACGAAAACCACGCAAAGGGGCAAAAAGACCCACCGTGCCGAACTAACAGCACGGCGGTGCACCCCTTTGCTTCTCAGAGCTTCCAGCAAAAGTTAATAGCAAGCTGGACAGAAAAAACAGAAAACAAACTAGAAGCACTTATCTAGCAGAGCAGCAGGCCCAAGGAAAGATGCAGTAGCTCAGATCCAACACTGGAACATTGACAAGGAGCAAGGAAGACAGACTCAGGTGGAGCTAAATAGCAAGGCAGCCAACGAGCTCACCAAAACACCTGAGGGAGGAAGCCCAGAGACTGCAATACCACTTGTGACCACAGAAGTGAACTCAGCCACAGAATTCACAACATAAAACTAATCCCAAACTGTTCTTCAACTATATCAATAGTAAAAGAATAAAAACTGAAAATGTAGGCCCCTTAAAAAATAGTGAGGAAAGAATGGTTGTAGATGACGAGGAAAAAGCTAACATATTAAACACCTTCTTCTCCACGGTATTCACGGTGGAAAATGAAATGCTAGGTGAAATCCAAAGAAACAATGAAAACCCTATATTAAGGGTCACCAATCTAACCCAAGAAGAGGTGCGAAACCGGCTAAATAAGATTAAAATAGATAAATCTCCGGGTCCGGATGGCATACACCCACGAGTACTAAGAGAACTAAGTAATGTAATAGATAAACCATTATTTCTTATTTTTAGTGACTCTATAGCGACAGGGTCTGTTCCGCAGGACTGGCGCATAGCAAATGTGGTGCCAATATTCAAAAAGGGCTCTAAAAGTGAACCTGGAAATTATAGGCCAGTAAGTCTAACCTCTATTGTTGGTAAAATATTTGAAGGGTTTCTGAGGGATGTTATTCTGGATTATCTCAATGAGAATAACTGTTTAACTCCATATCAGCATGGGTTTATGAGAAATCGCTCCTGTCAAACCAATCTAATCAGTTTTTATGAAGAGGTAAGCTATAGACTGGACCACGGTGAGTCATTGGACGTGGTATATCTCGATTTTTCCAAAGCGTTTGATACCGTGCCGCACAAGAGGTTGGTACACAAAATGAGAATGCTTGGTCTGGGGGAAAATGTGTGTAAATGGGTTAGTAACTGGCTTAGTGATAGAAAGCAGAGGGTGGTTATAAATGGTATAGTCTCTAACTGGGTCGCTGTGACCAGTGGGGTACCGCAGGGGTCAGTATTGGGACCTGTTCTCTTCAACATATTCATTAATGATCTGGTAGAAGGTTTACACAGTAAAATATCGATATTTGCAGATGATACAAAACTATGTAAAGCAGTTAATACAAGAGAAGATAGTATTCTGCTACAGATGGATCTGGATAAGTTGGAAACTTGGGCTGAAAGGTGGCAGATGAGGTTTAACAATGATAAATGTAAGGTTATACACATGGGAAGAGGGAATCAATATCACCATTACACACTGAACGGGAAACCACTGGGTAAATCTGACAGGGAGAAGGACTTGGGGATCCTAGTTAATGATAAACTTACCTGGAGCAGCCAGTGCCAGGCAGCAGCTGCCAAGGCAAACAGGATCATGGGGTGCATTAAAAGAGGTCTGGATACACATGATGAGAGCATTATACTGCCTCTGTACAAATCCCTAGTTAGACCGCACATGGAGTACTGTGTCCAGTTTTGGGCACCGATGCTCAGGAAGGATATAATGGAACTAGAGAGAGTACAAAGGAGGGCAACAAAATTAATAAAGGGGATGGGAGAACTACAATACCCAGATAGATTAGCGAAATTAGGATTATTTAGTCTAGAAAAAAGACGACTGAGGGGCGATCTAATAACCATGTATAAGTATATAAGGGGACAATACAAATATCTCGCTGAGGATCTGTTTATACCAAGGAAGGTGACGGGCACAAGGGGGCATTCTTTGCGTCTGGAGGAGAGAAGGTTTTTCCACCAACATAGAAGAGGATTCTTTACTGTTAGGGCAGTGAGAATCTGGAATTGCTTGCCTGAGGAGGTGGTGATGGCGAACTCAGTCGAGGGGTTCAAGAGAGGCCTGGATGTCTTCCTGGAGCAGAACAATATTGTATCATACAATTATTAGGTTCTGTAGAAGGACGTAGAACTGGGTATTTATTATGATGGAATATAGGCTGAACTGGATGGACAAATGTCTTTTTTCCGCCTTACTAACTATGTTACTATGTTACTATGATATCGTTCAGTGTGAAGGTACTTTAAGTCTGCATTCTAAACGGCGCTCCTTCCCTTCCGAGCTCTGCCATGCGCCCATACGGTGGCTCCCCCCACATATGGGGTATCAGCGTACTCAGGACAAATTGGACAACAACTTTTGGGGTCCAATTTCTCCTGTTACCCTTGGGAAAATACAAAACTGGGGGCTAAAAAATAATTTTGTGGAAAAAAAAATATTTTCACGGCTCTGCGTTATAAACGGTAGTGAAACACTTGGAGGTTCAAAATTCTGACAACACAACTAGATAAGTTCCTTAGGGAGTCTACCTTCCAAAATGGTGTCACTTGTGGGGAGTTTCAATGTTTAGGCACATCAGGGGCTCCCAAACGCGACATGGCATCCTATCTCAATTCCAGTCAATTTTGCATTGAAAAGTTAAATGGCGCTCATTCACTTCCGAGCTCTGCCATGCGCCCAAACAGTGGTTTACCCCCACATGTGGAGTATCAGCGTACTAAGGACAAATTGTACAACAACTTTTGGGGTCCAATTTCTCCTGTTACCCTTGGTAAAATAAAACAAATTTGAGCTGAAGTAAAATTTTTGTGAAAAAAAGGTAAATGTTCATTTTTTTTTAAATATTCCAAAATTCCTGTGAAACACCTGAAGGGTTAATAAACTTCTTGAATGTGGTTTTGAGCACCTTGAGGGGTGCAGTTTTTAGAATGGTGTCACACTTGTGTATTTTCTATCATATAGACCCCTCAATGTGACTTCAAATGTGATGTGGTCTCTAAAAAAATGGTGTTGTAAAATGAGAAATTGCTGGTCAACTTTTAACCCTTTAACTACCAAACAAAAAAAAATATTGGTTCCAAAATTGTGTTGATGTAAAGTAGACATGTGGAAAATTTTCGCCAAATTTCCATTTCTTTCACAAATAAACACAGGTAATATCAAATAAATTTTACCACTATCATGAAGTACAATATGTTACGAGAAAACAGTGTCAGTATCATCAGGATCCATTGAAGCATTCCAGAGTTATAACCTCATAAAGGGACAGTGGTCAGAATTGTAAAAATAGGCCCGGTCTTTAACGTGCAAACCACCCTTGGGGGTTAAGCGGTTAACATTGTAGATGCAGGTGCATGCGCACGTGGATGAGTGCATTAAAAAACACATTACTGTCTATGGGAATGCATGCGTATGCATGTCTTTGCGTACGCATGCGTTCGATGCACTTGCGTACCTCAGACTGTGCATGTCCAGGAACTGATTTAGACATGCCCATTGAGACACGCACTCCTAGAAATATCAAGCGCATGCGTATAAAAAGGGCAAACGCATGTAAAAACGCATACAAACGCATGAAAAACACTGCTTTTTTGAGGTCATGCGTAAGCTGATGCAGATAAAAAATGCTGCGTTACCATGCGCTTGCATGCGTTTTTGCATGCATTTGCAGTTGCAGATGATACGTTACGCACATAGACGCAAATATGAAACTAGCCTAGCACAAAAATTTAAGCAGTTCTTTGTTTGATGGCTTGTGATTATCCATCGTCCTCTTGATTACATTCTAGAGGTTTTCAATGGAGTTCAGATCTGGAGATTGGGCTGCCCATGACATGACCATGTGGTAGTCTCTTAATTTTTGCCAGAGCTGTACACACAAAGGCAGCATCTTATTTATTTAACAATCTATGCAGTTCTTTATTACATAAATTTGTGATGGAGGATAATGTCACATTGGCATGCAGCTGAAAAGTGCGGCCCTTGGCACCCCAGTCCGACAGTCACTGAGTCAACAATTCTCTGTAAATTAACAAAAAGCACACAAGCCTGCTGCACCGTGTATAGAGACAATATGGAAAGACTGTATGGCTCGTCATTAAGGCAGTGTCCAGGAAAGTTTTAAAATAGCTACCAAATTAAAAGCAAACATTTGTGATCTAAATACTTACATCTTATTACATTTTACTGCGAAACTAAAGTCAAATACAGCACATTTTATTTCAGGGAAAAAAAAATATAATAATAAAGTGGTATTTAGAAACCTGTCAAAAAATACCGTACTTTGCTTTTTGGTATACAGACATGAACAAAATTGTGGGTACCATTCTGTTAAAGTAAGAAAAACCCACAATTGTCACTGCTACTCTCATTAATAATAGAGTAACAGATAAATACTCGTACTTTCCTTCAACAAACTAAAATGTATTATTTTAAATTTTTTTTTTTTTAGTTTGATTAAGGAAAGGCTGCAGTGCTATCCACTGAGCCACCGTGCTGCCCACAGTCATCTGATTTCCCTGAAAGAAACCTGTCATAGAATGTTAATAGCTTGTGAGCATGTGCAGTAGGAAATTCCACTGATGTGCCCTGGAGATAACCTTCAGCAGGGGTGTTAAACTGCATTCCTCGAGGGCTGCAAACAGGTCATGTTTTCAGGATTTCCTTGTACTGCACAGGTGATAATTTAATCACCTACACAAATAATGAGTTGGTGATTAAATTATCACCTGTGCAGTACAAGGAAATCCTGAAAACATGACCTGTTTGCAGCCCTCGAGGAATGCAGTTTGACACCCCTGACCTACAGTATACCACATACTGCCAGCATTCAAAAAGACAGAGTGGAGCAGTCTCTGCTTAAGGCTAGGTTCACATTGCGTTAGGGCAGTCCGCGGTGTAACGTAGTCCGTTAAACGTACCGCCATAACGCAATGGAAACCTAGCCTAACTCAGAACCTCTGGTATCTCCAGTATTAGACCGGATAGACAGAAAGGAAAGCAGTATGAGCAGACTCTTTATCTCAGTCCCCTGGTATCTCCAGTGTTAGATCAAATTGACCGGATAGACAGCATACTGAGGGAAGAAGAGGCTGTTCACATTCAAAACAGTAGTGGATGGTGAGATATGGAGCCTTAAAGTCAGAAGTTTAAAACATGCTTTGAATGTGAGATTACCATAATATAATAGACAATCATCTTGGCTATCTCATGCACAAATTTCACTTGCAACTATTTAGCATATGGTAATCTATGCAGATTCTTGTCAGGTCACTGCATTGTTACTGTTTTGCTCCTAAAAATCTATATTGTAATTCTTATTTAGTCAGTATTCCTCCATCATACTTCCTCCATCGAACTGGACAGTTACTTCAATTTCTAAATACGTTATCCCTTGTTTCTTCCAAACCTATTTGCACCAATCAAAGCATAGTCTATTGACTTTAATCTCATCACTCCAAATCACCGATTTGCAGTCTTCTACTGTCCACTTTTCGTACTTTTTTGCCGATGCTTCTTAAGACAATATTATAGTCAAAACTTCTTCACCTTTTTTCGGGCCACCATTCCAGGCTTGCTTAATATGCGTTGCACGGTTCATGCATGGACGTCGGTGATCTTACTATTACGAAGCATATGAGTCACTTCAACTGCTGTGTTTGTCACGCCAGAACTGATAGACCTTGTGACGAGCTGACTTGTTAACTCCAATGTTTTGCCTGGACGTCCACCTCTTGGCTTTTGAATAGATGGACATACTTAATTTTGCATTCTTCCAAATGCCATGGCAATCTCATGATTCAGTTTGGCAGTTTTCTTGGTTGAGAGACCACTATCGCTGAGGTGGATACTGCTGTTTCTCTTTTCCTGGTAAATATTTTTCATGGCTGCTCCTCGATTCAAACCAATGATCTTTCACTTGGGAATCAACCTAATAACACACTGAGCTTGTTGCGAATGCGAGAACAGGTTGTAATTTGCAGTATAAAGTTAGAAATAGATTTTTCCACCACCAGGAGCAAAACAGTAACAATGAAGTGACATGACAAGAAGCTGCATAAGGCAAAAAAATTACTTGGCACGCAATATTTGAAAAAAATTGATTCATTCTTTACTGTACATCCAGACAAGATAAATTAAATTATTTTGGTCCATCATCAGAATGACCTTATTGGAGAAAACTCCAGAGCCCCCTCACTCACCGGTGGTATTGCCATATGACGGACCTGGGCAATAAGCACCATTCCACTTGCAAGTTTCCTGCCAAGTTCTGGAGTGCTGTTCATCCCTTTAGCAGCGCCATTTCTGTCGCAAGTTCTTTGCATATTCAAGTAGCGCTGTTCCTTTATTTAGTGCCAAGTAATTTTTTTGCCTTATTGTAAGGGTTGGATAACCGAGTTGAGCACCACCAGCAGTATTATTCCAGAGTGTCGTGTGTTATGATCTGGTGGCCTTGGAGCCGCATGGAACTTTCTCTGGAGTTGGTGGAAACTATACTGACCGCAAATCCTGAACTTAACACCGCAACTAGAAGTAGCCGTGGGGTGTGCCTAACAAATCCTAGACACCTCGACACAGCCGGAGGACTAAATACCCCTATAGATGGAAGTAGGAATTCTACCTTGCCTCAGAGCAGAACCCCAAAGGATAGGCAGCCCCCCACAAATATTGACTGTGGGTAGTAGAGGAAAGACACACGCAGGCAGGAAACAGGATTTAGCAAAAGAGGCCACTTCTAGCTAAATAGGAAAGGATAGGACAGAATACTAAGTGGTCAGTATTAAAACCCTACCAAAAAACATCCACAGCAGATGATACAAAAAACTCCACCATCTAACTAAATATGTGGAGCGTATATCTGCAACTCCTGAGAATCCAACTAGACTGAGAAAACACTGACACAATCTAAGCTGGACAAGAGAAAACAATGAATAGCACAAAATTATTAGCACACAGCATGTGTGCCACAGAAAAAGAAACCAAACACTTATCTTTGGTGATTTAGCAGCAAGGCAGGAGGAACCAGACAGAGAACCTACTCCTCCCAGAACCATGGACAACTGGAAAGGACTAATGAATCCTGCACACCTAAATACCCCAGTCAGAACTGCAATCAGCAGAAACACCTGACCAAGACTGCCCTTCAGGGACAACTGCATTACCACCTACAACCACCGGAGGGAGCTCAAAAGCAGAATTCACAACAGTACCCCCCCTTGAGGAGGGGTCACCGAACCCTCACCAGAGCCCCCAGGATGATCAGGACGAGCCAGATGAAAGGCACGGACCAAATCAGCAGCATGGACATCAGAGGCAAAAACCCAAGAATTATCCTCCTGGCCATAACCCTTCCATTTGACAAGGTACTGAAGCCTCCGCCGCGAAAAACGAGAATCCAAAATCTTCTCAACCACATACTCCAACTCTCCATCAACCAACACAGGGGCCGGAGGATCAATAGAGGGAACAACGGGCACCACATATTTCCGCAATAAAGATCTATGGAAGACATTATGGATAGCAAAAGAGGCCGGAAGCGCCAATCGAAAAGACACCGGATTAATAATCTCAGAAATCCTATAAGGACCAATAAACCGAGGCTTAAACTTAGGGGAAGAAACCCTCATAGGAACATGATGGGAAGACAACCAGACCAGATCCCCAACCCGAAGCCGGGAACCAACACACCGACGACGGTTAGCAAAACGTTGAGCCTCCTCCTGAGACAACACCAAATTGTCCACCACATGAGCCCAAATCTGCTGCAACCTGTCAACCACAGAATCCACACCAGGACAGTCAGAAGGCTTATCCTGCCCAGAAGAAATGCGAGGATGAAAACCAAAATTACAAAAGAAAGGCGAAACCAAAGTAGCCGAACTAGCCCGATTATTAAGGGCAAACTCGGCCAATGGCAAGAAGGCCACCCAATCATCCTGATCAGCAGACACAAAGCATCTCAAATAAGTCTCCAAAGTCTGATTAGTTCGTTCGGTCTGGCCATTTGTCTGAGGATGAAATGCAGAAGAAAAAGACAAATCAATGCCCAGCCTAGCACAAAAGGCCCGCCAAAACCTAGAAACAAATTGGGAACCTCTGTCGGGCACAATATTCTCCGGAATACCATGCAAACGGACCACATGCTGAAAAAACAACGGAACCAAATCTGAAGAGGAAGGCAATTTAGGCAAAGGCACCAAATGAACCATCTTAGAGAATCGGTCACAAACAACCCAGATAACAGACAACTTCTGGGAAACCGGAAGATCAGAAATAAAATCCATAGAAATATGCGTCCATGGCCTCTCAGGGACCGGCAATGGCAAAAGCAACCCACTAGCATGGGAACAACAAGGCTTGGCCCGCGCACAAGTCCCGCAGGACTGCACAAAAGAACGTACATCACGTGACAAAGAAGGCCACCAAAAGGACCTAGCAGCCAAATCTCTGGTACCAAAAATACCAGGATGACAAGCCAACACAGAACAGTGAACCTCAGAAATCACTCTACTAGCCCATCTGTCAGGAACAAACAGTTTCCCCACTGGACAGCGGTCAGGTCTGTCAGCCTAAAATTCCTGAAGGACCCGTCGTAAATCAGGGGAAATGGCAGAAAGGACCACCCCTTCTTTCAGAATGCCGACCGGTTCAAGGACCTCAGGAGAATCAGGCAAAAAACTCCTAGAGAGGGCATCAGCCTTAATATTTTTAGAACCCGGAAGATACGAAACTACGAAATCAAAACGGGAAAAAAATTAGGACCATCGAGCCTGTCTAGGGTTCAGCCGTTTGGCAGACTCGAGGTAAATCAGATTCTTATGATCGGTCAAGACCATAATACGGTGCTTAGCTCCCTCAAGCCAATGTCGCCACTCCTCAAACGCCCACTTCATAGCCAACAACTCCTCATTGCCGACATCATAATTGCATTCAGCAGGCGAAAACTTACAGGAAAAGAAGGCACACGGCTTCAACACGGAACCAACAGAATCCCTCTGAGACAAAACGGCCCCTGCCCCAATCTCAGAAGCATCAATCTCAACCTGAAACGGAAGCAAAACATCCGGTTGGCGCAACACCGGAGCAGAAGTAAATCGGCGTTTAAGCTCCTGAAAGGCAGAGACAACCGCAGAGGACCAATTCGTCACTTCAGCACCTTTCTTAGTCAAATCGGTCAAGGGTTTAACCGCGCTGGAGAAGTTAGCAATGAAACGGCGATAAAAATTTGCAAAACCCAAATATTTCTGAAGGCTCTTCACGGATGTGGGTTGAATCCAATCATGAATGGCCTGAACCTTAACCGGATCCATCTCCATAGATGAGGGAGAAAAAATGAAGCCCAAAAAAGACACCTTCTGCACCCCAAAGAGACACTTAGGTCCCCTTCACAAACAAAGCATTGTCACGAAGGATCTGAAATACCATCCTGACTTGTTCCACATGAGACTCCCAATCATCGGAAAATATCAAAATATCATCCAAATATACAATCAAGAATTTATCAAGATAAGTCCGGAAGATATCATGCATGAAGGACTGAAAAACAGATGGAGCATTAGAGAGCTCGAATGGCATCACAAGGTATTCAAAATGGCCTTCGGGCGTATTAAACGCAGTTTTCCATTCATCACCCTGCTTAATACGAACAAGATAATATGCCCCCCGAAGGTCAATCTTAGTAAACCAACTAGCCCCCTTAATCATAGCAAACAAATCAGAAAGCAAAGGTAAAGGGTATTGAAACTTGACAGTGATCTTATTCAAGAGGCGATAATCAATACAGGGTCTCAAGGAGCCATCCTTCGTAGCAACAAAAAAAAATCCCGCTCCCAGCGGTGAAGAAGATGGCCGAATATGCCCTTTCTCCAAAGACTCCTTAATATAACTCCGCATGGCGGTATGTTCAGGCACAGACACATTGAAAAGTTGGCCCTTAGGAAACTTACAGCCTGGAATCAAGTCAATAGCACAATCACAGTCCCTGTGCGGTGGAAGGGAACTGGACTTGGGCTCATCAAATACATCCTGAAAATCAGACAAATACTCTGGAATTTCAGAAGAAGAAGAAGAGGAGATCGAAATCAAGGGAACATCATTATGAACGCCCTGACAACCCCAAATAGTCACAGACATAGACTTCCAATCCAACACAGGATTATGCTGGAAAACCCAGCATGATAGCATCATGCAAATTATGCAACACCAGAAATCGACAATCTTCCTGATGGGCTGGCGCCATGCGCATGGTCACCTGTGTCCAAAACTGAGGCTTATTTTTAGCCAAGGGTGTAGCATCAATGCCCCTTAAAGGAATAGGGTTCTGCAAAGGCTGCAAGGGAAAACCACAACGCCTGGAAAATTCAAAGTCCATTAAGTTCAAGGCGGCGCCTGAATCCACAAACGCCATGACCGAAAATGATGACAATGAGCAGATCAAGGACACAGATTAAAGAAATTTAGGTTGTACAGTACTGATGGTAAATGAACTCTTTGTACGCTTAGGGCAGACTGAAATGACATGAGAAGCGTCGCCACAATAATAACACAACCTATTCTGACGTCTGAATCCTTGTCGTTCCGTTCTAGACAGAATCCTATCACACTGCATAGGCTCAGGAATTTGCTCTGAGGACAACGCCACAGCGCGCACAGTTCTGCGCTCCCGCAAGCGCCGTTCAATCTGAATGGCCAGAGACGTAGAATCACTCAGACCAAAAGGTGTGGGAAACCCCACCATAACATCTTTAACGGATTCAGAAAGACCCCTTCTGAAAATTGCCGCCAAAGCATCATCATTCCATTTAGTCAACACAGACCATTTTCTAAATTTCTGACAATACAATTCCGCCGCCTCCTGACCCTGAGACAGGGCCAACAAGGTCTTCTCCGCTTGATCCACAGAATTCGGTTCATCATATAATAATCCTAAAGCCTGAAAAAGGAGTCTACATTAAGCAAAGCTGGATTCCCAGATTCCAGGGAAAATGCCCAATCCTGTGGATCGCCACGCAGCAGGGAGATGATGATTTTAACCTGCTGAATGGAATCACCAGAGGATCGAGGTCTCAGAGCAAAAAACAGTTTACAGTTGTTTTTAAAACTCAAAAATTTGGACCTGTCACCGAAAAACAAATCAGGAGTAGGAATCTCCGACTCTAAAGCAGGAGTCTGAACAATATAATCAGAAATACCCTGTACCCTAGCAGCAAGCTGGTCTACACGAGAAGCTAATTCCTGAACATCCATGCTAGCACAAAAACTCCTCAGCCACTCAGAGATAAAGAGGGAAGAGAAGAAAAAGCAGACTACAGAAAAAAAATGGCTCAACACCTTTCTTCCCATTTTCTGAGATGCATTTAACTCATTATTGGCCAGTTGTACTGTTATGATCTGGTGGCCTTGGAGCCTCATGGAACTTTCTCTGGAGTTGGTGGAAACTATACTGACCGCAAATCCTGAACTTAACACCGCAACTAGAAGTAGCCGTGGGGTGTGCCTAACAAATCCTAGACACCTCGACACAGCCGGAGGACTAAATACCCCTATAGATGGAAGTAGGAATTCTACCTTGCCTCAGAGCAGAAGGATAGGCAGCCCCCCACAAATATTGACTGTGAGTAGTAGAGGAAAGACACACGCAGGCAGGAAACAGGATTTAGCAAAAGAGGCCACTTCTAGCTAAATAGGAAAGGATAGGACAGAATACTAAGCGGTCAGTATTAAAACCCTTCTAAAAAACATCCACAGCAGATGATACAAAAAACTCCACCATCTAACTAAAGATGTGGAGCGTATATCTGCAACTCCTGAGAATCCAACTAGACTGAGAAAACACTGACACAATCTAAGCTGGACAAGAGAAAACAATGAATAGCACAAAATTATTAGCACACAGCATGTGTGCCACAGAAAAAGAAACCAAACACTTATCTTTGCTGATTTAGCAGCAAGGCAGGAGGAACCAGACAGAGAACCTACTCCTCCCAGAACCATGGACAACTGGCAAGGACTAATGAATCCTGCACACCTAAATACCCCAGTCAGAACTGCAATCAGCAGAAACACCTGACCAAGACTGCCCTTCAGGGACAACTGCATTACCACCTACAACCACCGGAGGGAGCCCAAAAGCAGAATTCACAACAGTAGTGTTATTTATATCCCAGAATCTGCATGATTAATCATTTGCAACTATTTAGCATGTCAAATATACATATAAGATAACAAAGATGATTGTCTTTAAAATGATGGTAGTCTCACGTTCAATGCAGCAGTGGGTGGGTGAGGAATGGAGCCTGAAAGTTAGAAGTTCAAAACATAGTTACCCTTTTTGCTCTTCATTGTATATCATATTAACAGAGTGGACAGCAGTGTGAGCAGCCTCTTCTTCCTTCATTCCTTGATATTTCCAGTATTAGATCAGGTTGACAAGATGAACACTGGTGTGAGCAGTCTCTTCTTACATCAGCACTAGTATCTCCATTATTAGATCAGATTGACAGCAGCATGAACAGCCTCTTCCTACCTTAGTCCCCTGATATCTCCAATATTAGATCAGATGGACAGGATAAACGGTAATGTGAATGGCTTTCTCTTCCCTCTGTAACCATGGTATCTTCAGAATTATATAAGAAAAGCAGATTGGACAAAGGAGGGATCATCATCTTCTCACTGAAGTCCGCTCATTATTATTAGATGATAATTATTAGATGAAACAAGGTGGTCAGCAGTGTAAGTAGCCTCTACTTATCTCAAAACCCCTGGTATCTCCAGTATTAGGTTAAAAAGACAGGGTCGATAACAGTGTAAGCAGCCCCTTCTTGCATCAGCACCCCTGTTATCTACAGTATAATATGAAAAAGACAGGGTGGACAGCACATCTGCCTACATATGAAGGGAAGAGTGGGAAGCTTCATACTGAACACGTCCAAAGCGATCTATCCTAATCACATTCCAGGACAGGTTTCTATAAAGGTAACAAGGCAGCAGCCATTTTAATTCCATAGTGAGTGCTGCCCTAGACTAGATGATCATGATTTGTTAATTAAAGGTATTAAGAAACATATTTCCAATTAAATTTGGGTACTAGATTCTGTGATGGGACGAGTTGTACTCTAGAGATAATGACAATCAAATGCAGGCATAGGAAAACAGCAGAACCGCACCAGAGCAATAGCTTAAAGCATTGTTATAGATGTGGATCCCCTTAATAACTGAAATATCATAACCTAAATTCAAACAATAGATGGTGCTTCAGCTGAAGAAAAATTCATATGCATCCAAGATCGATGAAAAAGAAGAATAACAGCGGCACTCACCAGTTTGAAAACAATTATTCAGTCCTTTATTACACCCTTCAAGGTGTGTTCAAGCGACCCATTGAAGCGTTCAGTCGTGAACTTTTCCTCCCCCTGCATGCCTCTTTGAAACTACATGTCCGCATGTCACTTGAACAAACCATGAAGGGTGTAATAAAGGACTGAATATTTGCTTTCAAACTGATGAGTGCCACTATTTTTCTTCTTTTTTTTTTTTATTATTATTATTATTATTATTATTATTATTATTATTTATATAGCACCATTGATTCCATGGTGCTGCACATGAGATGGGGTTACATATAAATTACAGATATCACTTACAGTAAGCAAACTAACAATTACAGACTGATACAGAGGGGCAAGGACCCTGCCCTTGCGGGCTTACATTCTACAGGATGGTGGGGAAGGAGACAATAGGTTGGGGGTTGCAGGAGCTCCGGTATTGGTGAGGCGGTAGCTTCAGTAGTGGTGAGTAGGCAGCGGGGTCAGTGCAGGCTGTAGGCTTTCCTGAAGAGGTGGGTTTTCAGGTTCCGTCTGAAGGATCCAAATGTGGATGATAGTTGGACACGTTGGGTTAAAGAATTCCGGAGGATGGGGGATATTCAGGAGAAGTCTTGGAGGCGTTTAGGTGAGGAGCGAATAAGTGTGAAGGAGAGAAGGAGGTCTTGGGAGGATCGGAGATTACGTAAGGGAAGATATCGGGAGATTAGTTCAGAGATATATGGAGGAGACAGGTTATGGATGGCTTGGTAGGTTGGTATTAGGAATTTGAACTGGATACGCTGAGGGAATGGGAGCCAGTGAAGAGATTTGTAGAGGGGGGAAGCGGAGGAGTAGCGAGGAGAGAGATGAATTAGTCAGGCAGCAGAGCTAAGGATGGACTGGAGAGGTGCAAAGGTGTTAGGGAGGCCACAGAAAAGGATGTTGCAGTAGTCAAGGTGGGAGATGATGAGGGCATGCACAAGCATTTTAGTAGATTGACGGTTGAGGAAAAGACGGATTCTGGAGATATTTTTGAGCTGGAGGCGACAGGAGGTGGAAAGAGCTTGGATGTGTGGTTTGACGGACAGGACAGAGTGAAGGGTTACTCCGAGGCAGCGGACTTCCGGTACAGGGAAAAGCGTGATGTTGTTACTTGCAATAGATAGGTCAGGTAAGGAAGATTTATGAGATGGACGAAAGATGATGAGTTCAGATTTGTCCACATTGAGTTTGAGGAAGCGAAAGGAGAAGAAGGAGGATATGGCTGATAGACACTCCAGGATTCTGGACAGCAGAGAGGTGACGTCTGGGCCAGAAAGGTAGATCTGAGTGTCATCAGCATAAAGGTGGTACTGGAATCCATGGGACTTTAAGAGTTGTCCCAGGCCAAGTGTATAGATTGAGAAGAGTAGGGGTCCTAGAACACAGCCTTGGGGGACTCCAACAGAGAGGGGGTGAGATGAAGAGGTAGTGTGGGAGTGGGAGACGCTGAATGTGTGGTTGAAAAGGTATGAGGAGATCCAGGATAGGGCGAGGTCTTTGATGCCAACGGAGGAGAGGATCTGTAGTAGGAGGCAGTGGTCAACTGTGTTAAAAGCAGAGGACAGGTCTTGAAGGAGGAGTACAGAGTATTGTCCGTTAGCTTTGGCT
Source organism: Ranitomeya imitator (assembly GCF_032444005.1). Lineage (NCBI taxonomy): Eukaryota > Metazoa > Chordata > Amphibia > Anura > Dendrobatidae > Ranitomeya > Ranitomeya imitator. The sequence goes on from NC_091282.1 coordinate 272,564,323, forward strand.
GTAAGTAGGTCATAGTTCTTTTTTTATCGATCTTGAGATAATGAGAATACTCTTTAAAAAAATAATGAATGGGGCCCATGTTTTTTAACTATAACAGGAGACATAACAGCCTACACATAGTGTCAGGTTGTCGCCGTTATACTGATTAAAATTATACCTTGGTTGGTGATATCCGTCTTGTGGTTGTTGTTTAATCTTTATTTTCAGTTTTGAGTTAATGCCCCCTAGTTTACAAGATGAATATATGCACATACTTAAAAAAAAAAAGCCTTCTGCAGGTAGGTGCCAGCTGTGGCACCTGTGCTGCAGCATAATCGCATGTTTAATGTGCAGTTAATAACTGTGCTTGATGTTTTCCTGAGGAGTATAAAAAAAATCAATTTGAAAATGGCGCCCGCCGAGCCTGCGCAGTAGCAGGTATCGGTGTATATAGAGGTGATCCGATAGATGCTACTGCCCATGCGCTGGCAGTGCCAACTTGGAGAAGGACATTTTTTTTCTCTAGCAAGATGGCACCGTCGGTTTATGCTGCAGCATAGGTACGACGTCTGGCACCTGCCTGCAGAAGGTTTTTTTTTTAAGTATGTACATGCATTCATTATGTAAACTAAGGGACAGGTCACTGAGGGATCAGTGACCTGTCAGCAGTTTTCATAATGAATACCTAAGTGGAATGCCTGCCAAGGCTGTGGGGTACTCGGTACCGCGTCTGGTCTTAAAGAGGATGTCATGGTGGCTGCGACCCGGTCCGTGGCCCTGGGCGCCCAATAAAAGGGGAACAGCATGGGTTTATGAGAAATCGCTCCTGTCAAACCAATCTAATCAGTTTTTATGAAGAGGTAAGCTATAGGCTGGACCACGGTGAGTCATTGGACGTGGTATATCTCGATTTTTCCAAAGCGTTTGATACCGTGCCGCACAAGAGGTTGGTACACAAAATGAGAATGCTTGGTCCGGTGGGAAAATGTGTGTAAATGGGTTAGTAACTGGCTTAGTGATAGAAAGCAGAGGGTGGTTATAAATGGTATAGTCTCTAACTGGGTCGCTGTGACCAGTGGGGTACCGCAGGGGTCGGTATTGGGACCTGTTCTCTTCAACATATTCATTAATGATCTGGTAGAAGGTTTACACAGTAAAATATCGATATTTGCAGATGATACAAAACTATGTAAAGCAGTTAATACAAGAGAAGATAGTATTCTGCTACAGATGGATCTGGATAAGTTGGAAACTTGGGCTGAAAGGTGGCAGATGAGGTTTAACAATGATAAATGTAAGGTTATACACATGGGAAGAAGGAATCAATATCACCATTACACACTGAACGGGAAACCGCTGGGTAAATCTGACAGGGAGAAGGACTTGGGGATCCTAGTTAATGATAAACTTACCTGGAGCAGCCAGTGTCAGGCAGCAGCTGCCAAGGCAAACAGGATCATGGGGTGCATTAAAAGAGGTCTGGATACACATGATGAGAGCATTATACTGCCTCTGTACAAATCCCTAGTTAGACCGCACATGGAGTACTGTGTCCAGTTTTGGGCACCGGTGCTCAGGAAGGATATAATGGAACTAGAGAGAGTACAAAGGAGGGCAACAAAATTAATAAAGGGGATGGGAGAACTACAATACCCAGATAGATTAGCGAAATTAGGATTATTTAGTCTAGAAAAAAGACGACTGAGGGGCGATCTAATAACCATGTATAAGTATATAAGGGGACAATACAAATATCTCGCTGAGGATCTGTTTATACCAAGGAAGGTGACGGGCACAAGGGGGCATTCTTTGCGTCTGGAGGAGAGAAGGTTTTTCACCAACATAGAAGAGGATTCTTTACTGTTAGGGCAGTGAGAATCTGGAATTGCTTGCCTGAGGAGGTGGTGATGGCGAACTCAGTCGAGGGGTTCAAGAGAGGCCTGGATGTCTTCCTGGAGCAGAACAATATTGTATCATACAATTATTAGGTTCTGTAGAAGGACGTAGATCTGGGGATTTATTATGATGGAATATAGGCTGAACTGGATGGAAAAATGTCTTTTTTCGGCCTTACTAACTATGTTACTATGTTACTATGTAACAGTCTTTTAAGGGGTATTGTGAAAGTCTATTTTCATGACGCCACCTGTGGTTCTCGGTCAATGGGGACCGACGCTGCTTAAAGGGGTCCTCTGGGGTGATGATATGGCTGCTAGATGGTGACACTTCCCACAGGTGAAGCGGGGTCCCCAGGGCTCCAAAGGTGTGTGGCAAGGATGGTGTATGCCGACGAATAAGTGGAGGACACAAGTTATAAAGTCTTTACCTGGTTTACTGCTGGTAGCAGGCCACAGTCCAGGGTACCAGGCATGGATGGTGAGGTGGTCCGGCCGGCTTGGAGGCAAAGGTGATCCCTCTCCCAGGTGAGGTCCGTAAGACTTCCTACTGTGCTAATATGCAAGATCCCTGCTGCCGGAAGCTTGCTGGAAAAGTCCTCTCCTCCAGTCCTAGGACAGGTACCTGTATGATGGGCAGCTTAAGCCATTTTACAGGGTCTCCTATGGTACTGCTTCACCTCCAGGTGTGGTGCTGGCAAATTACATACAGTTCTAAGCCCTCCGGTTCTGCTATGTGTCTTAGAATCACACAAAAGCCTCGGGCTCCTGATACCCGGTTTCTGAGCTTCAGCTCTGAGGGTGCCCGATCACAGTTCCCCTCTGAGCCCTTTTCCACTCCTGTGCTACTTCCCTCAATGCTCCACTGCATACAACAACCATTCAGGTTCTCTTCCTTCCCAGGAGCCATAGCTCAGTACTGGCTGCACGGCTCCACTGTCTGCACTCTCTTCCAGACTTCCTTCTGTTTCTGTGTCTGACTCCAACTGAACTAACTCCTCCTCCAGACCAGGATACTTAAAGGGAATGTGTCACTCCCAAAATCGAGCCTTCTGTAATGCTGTAGATAAGCCCCCGATGTATCCTGAAAGATGAGAAAAAGAGTTTAGATTATACTCACCCAGGGGCAATCCCGCTGCAGTCTGGTCCGATGGGCATTACGGTCCGGTCCGGGGCCTCCCATCTTCTTACAATGACATTTTCTTCTTGTCTTCACGCTGCGGCTCTGGCGCAGGTTTACTTTGTCTGCCCTGTTGAGGGCAGAGCAAAGTAATGCAGTGTGCAGGTGTCGTGAAAGAATGCTGTAGATAAGTCCCTGATGCCAGTGGGCTTAGTTCACCCTCGATTTTGGGGGGTGACAGGTTCCCTTTAAAGCTGAGGGAAGCTTCCCTGAATCTGGGTCCTGAGCTCCCCCTCCTGGCCTGGATTCAGAATGTGTTGCACGTGTATGCTTACCTGGTAAAGAGAATCCTACCATCCTCCAAGCATGATATCGCCCTCCCCGAAAGGAAGGCAACATCACTGTAACAACCGGTTACCTGGGGTGTTACATAAGCAGAACACCACATGAAGACTCCACCATAGGCCTGCCCCGAAGCACGAGAATCTCATTAACTCAAAACTGAAAAAAAAGATTAAACAACAACCACATGATGAAGTTCATCAACCAAAGTATCATTTTAGCCAGTTTAATGGCGCCAACCAGACACTGTGTGTAGGTTACTGTGTACAAACCTGCTGACAGGTTCCTTTTAAGTGATCTATTTTCAAACAGATCCAAACTTACACTGACAGACCTCATTGCATTTATTCAGATGTGTTTAAGTTCCACTGGATAACCAACAGACTTTTAATTTAGGTAAATGGAGGAAAAATCTCAGCACTCGTCAATGGGCACTAAACAATGTACAGTGTTAGTTTTCTGCTCTGTATATTGCTTTGTCAGAGGCTGAATGTAAGCAGAGGGTCAATGCCAATTATTCGACTCACACCGATCTTAGACTAATACCTCATCCTATGGATAGGTTGTCAATATGTTAGTCCCAGACAAACCCTGCAACCTAAGACTTATCTTTATGTTGTCAATAAAGTTCCTTGTCAGTTCAATCCATGATGACATGGTTTCAAATCAATGACCACAAAAATGAGTAACATAGCTGTTGCACAAGTATGATTATGGTCAAATAGACATATGGGAATGTGTCTAACAGGCACTTCTGGTCCCAACAGCTGACAACTGCCCTTTATGCATTACATTGATTTTTGGGAAGTGTGGCACCCCAGGAGTCCGGTTGCCACAGTGGCATTGCCTTCCTCGGGGGGGGGGGGGGGGGGGGGGGGTGTTTTAGGGGAACTTCCCTATAAATTCTGGCCTGGAGGCGGGGTTAGTCAGTTCAGTGTGAGAGAGCAGACAGTGAAGGAGGAAGAGGCAAGAAGTGAGAATCTGGGGGATAGGAGCTGCGACTGAGCTTATCCCCAGGACTAAGCACAGAAGACTGGACACCGGAGTCCATGTTTTTGAGAGAACTTCAGGCCCCACAATCAAAACTGGAGGACAGGAGATTGCAGGTCTCCTGGCCCCAGCTGACAACCCGAAGGCACCGCAGCATACGAGAGCCGGGAGTCACCATGAGGGAGTGACACCTGGAAAAGGCTCAAACTGCCTGCCTTGCGAGTAGTGTTTCACTTAGTGGACAGACTGCGAGAGGGACTTGAGGAGAGCTAAAAGCACCAAGCACACAGAGAACAGTGCAGTAGGAAGGTCTACAACCCCACCTGGCTAGGGGGACTCTGAATTGTTTCCAGGCTGCCTGGATCTACATCACAGCTGTGACTTGTGCCCCGCACTGCACCTTCAACCTGAGATTAAAGGTAAAGAAACTGCAACCCTTGTGTCCTCTAGATATTCCCGCACCCTCAATCCTGGACCCTCAGTCCTGCACCCCAACGTCCACAATTCCCTTACAGAACTGCACCGGTAGCCCTGGGGACCCGCTCTACCTGTGTTGAGCAGAACCATCCCAGCTGCATCCCCATCAGCCCCAGCAGTCTCCTTAAGCAGCGTCGGCCACTTATAGATAAACACCACAGGTGGTGTCACGAACAATCCCCCTTTCCCTATACAAACTTTATTTATATTTCCACCATCATCCATTTTATATTCCCCTCATCACTTTTATTGCACACCCAGGGCCACGGACCGGGTCACCACTGCCTTGACCACCCGTTTAAGAGCCGTACGACCCAGTTCCGAGTACCCCACGGCCCTAGCGGGTGTTGCATTTCCACTAACAATAATCTTTTGTGTTGCTGTCTTGCCTACTATAGGTTCCTTTCCAGATCTTCCATATACCTATTACCAGTAGTATACATATATTTAGGTAATGAAGAGAAGTGGAATCAGTACTGCAGTGATGTGATATCCTCAGACATGGAGTGACGTTGTACTTTCGGTCTAGTAATTAATTTCTGATAATTTAGAGCTCACAGTAAGTTAAGTATAGTAGATCTCTTAGACGGATGTTAATAACCAAGAATATAAGCAATCACTGTAATTTATTCCTGCCGTAGATCAAAGTCCTTATTCCTCCTGAGACCACTGTTAGCATCCCTGATATATGGCTGTAATAAATTGTGCACCTTAAGCTGCATATTTTAATAGGTCTTAAAAATCAAATTCAGCAGATATGTGTGCTATTTTTACATAGGTCACCACTAGTAATATGATTATTGTATTCCAGATTTGCATTAACCCATGCTCACACCGGACTCTCATTGTAATATGGCATATATCAGAAATCAAGTCATACCTTGTTTGGGGAGAGGATGCATGGTGGACCTCCATTGGAGATGAATGACAGCTGTCTCTGCAGCCACAGCAGCTCCTTCTGAGATTGCTTCAACAAATGCTCTACATCACTTGGCTTTTGACCCATTAATCCCTCCTATAACAAAAGATATAAAAATGGCAAGCTGACCAAAATAGCGGAAAATACCGTTTACATGAATTCACTGACGGACAATGAACTTACCCAAATGTAGATTACAAGAAATGTAAACTATGACATTTATGCTCACATTGGTATTGAAAATAACCCGTTTTCACGGGATAATTTGTAACGCATAGTTACTAGCGTTTGCAACGTCTCCTGGTAAAAATGGCAGTCCTGCATATTTATTTATTTTATTTGGCTTTATAATAACAATCTTTATTTTTATATAGTGCTAACATATTCCGCAGCGCTTTACACACATTATCATTGCTGTCCCCATTGGGGCTCACAATCTAAATTCCCTGTCAGTATGTCTTTGGAATGTGGGAGGAAACCGGAGTGCCTGGAGGAAACCCACGCAAACACGGAGAGAACATACAAACTCTTTGCAGATGTTGTCCTTAGTGGGGCTTGAACCCAGGACTCCAGCGCTGCAAGGCTGCAGTGCTAACCACTGAGCCACCGTGCTGCTTTATGCTCCAAATTTGATCTAATGTGAACACATTTAGGCACATGTTCATTAAACAATTTTTGCCAGAATTTTGAGCTTTAACAGTGCAAAAATGTTGCAACTTTTGGCGCTTTTACATCAATCTGAGTCGAGCTTTGCCATTTTTGTGAAAAGTGGGCATGGTCAAGCTGGAAGAGTGAGGCTGGAGTGTGAATGGGCAAAAAATTCATGATAATTTATGCCACAAGGGTGCCATAAATTACGACAGAGATGTGCTCCAGTGTCTGTTTGGGGTACATTCCTTGCGGGTCATGGCAGCTGGAAGATGCTAAAAATTCCGGAGGCAAAGACTTTAGAAAAATCTGTATTCACCTTCTGTCGCACTTTCTACTTTAACTCCGGCTGGTTTCATGGCATATATTATGTCGTGTAGCATCTAAAGCTGATCAGTGGCCGCTGAAGGGCTGAGCCGATTATGCACCGATTATTGGCTGCTGCCATCATGTCATATTGCTTATACTAGAAGACTGGTGGGGGACTCAGTAGCCATTACTAGGGTTGAGCGACCTTGACCTTTTTAGAGTCGAGCCGTGTTTCGCGAAACCCGACTATCTTAGAAGTCGAGTCGAGTGGAATCGGCCGATTATCGCGAAAAGTCGGGTATCGCCCGAAACACGAAACCCAATGCAAGTCAATGGGGGAGCATAGTCGGCAGTGAGTGGAGGCCAGGAAAACACCTACACTGCCCATTTTAATGGCAAAAACATCCATTCTTGTTAAAGAAGCTTGTCAATCGTAATTTACCTTATAATAATTGGAAGGCATTTGAAATTGGGGGTCATTTGGCTAAAGTTGTGGGGGGTAGGGCTGGTTCAAGTAATTAGTGGGCCCAGTAAATCTGGACCACGTCACGGCAGTGGAGCAGGGAGAGGTAAGTATTTAAACTTTGCAAGTGCTGTGATCCTGAGCAAGCAGGGGGGGCCCACTCGTTGGCATTGGCACTGGCACAGGGCCCCTCAAAGTACAGCGGTGTGTTTGCACGGCGGGGGCGCCTCCCACCGGCAGCAACACTTTTGCGTACTATGAGAGGCCCTGTGCCAGTGACGTCGCCAACTAGTATTCCTCCCCCCACCTGATGAAGGAACCTGCACTTTCATCTGCACCTTCCTCTTTGTCCCCGTGTAAGGTGGTATGGTATGCGGGAAGAGGAACCTGACTTTCAGCAGGGTCACAATCTTGCTGTGTAGCGTGCACGGGGAATTTTGCGTTATGGGTCAATGTACCAGCAGACTCATCTATCACTGGCTGGGCAATGGGCAGGATGAGGAGGAAACACAGATGTAGGCCCAAAAAATAAAGTGGGCTAAATGCAGTTCAAAATTGGTAACACAGGACTAACCAGGGGGCATTGCAGTGGAGGACAACTGGAATGAGAGGCTGACACAGAGAGTAGGCCCAAATCAGTAAGTAGTCGACATGCAGTTCAAAATTGGCAACCGTAGTAAACAGGCGGCCCAGCTTTGTTCAGTTGAGGAGAACAGCAAGGAGTGGCAGACACCGATAGTAGGCCCCAACCCAACTAGTAGGCCAAATGCAGTCTAACATTAACAACTACTTAACAAGAGCCTGAAAATGGAATTTCAGGACAGGAAACCAGGAGAACAGCAAGGAGTGGCAGACACCGATAGTAGGCCCCAAACCAACTAGTACGCCAAATGCAGTTGTTCCATTTAACTACAATTTAATGAGAGCCTGAAGATAGAAGTTCAGGAAAGGCAACCTGGAGAACACCTTGGAGTGGAACACACCATCTCTCTACACCCCATACCCAATTTGTAGGCCTAATGCAGTGTAGTTTTCAACAACTACTAAACGAGAGTCGGAAGATCGAAGCAATGTGGACGAAACCTGGGGAACACCTTGGAGTGTAACACACCGTCTCTCTACACCCCATACCCAATTTGTAGGCCTAATGCAGTGTAGTTTTCTACAACTACTAAACGAGAGTCGGAAGACCGAAGCAATGTGGACGAAACCTGGGGAACACCTTGGAGTGGAACACACGATCTCTCTACACCCCATACCCAATTTGTAGGCCTAATGCAGTGTAGTTTTCTACAACTACTAAAAGAGAGCATGAAGATCGAAGCAATGGAGAGGAAACCTTGGGAACACCTTGGAGTGGAACACACCATCTCTCTACACCCCATACCCAATTTGTAGGCCTAATGCAGCGTAGTTTCCAACAACTACTAAACGAGAGCATGAAGATCGAAGCTCAGGAAAGGCAACCTGGAGAACACCTTGGAGTGGAACACACCATCTCTCTACACCCCATACCCAATTTGTAGGCCTAATGCAGCGTAGTTTCCAACAACTACTAAACGAGAGCATGAAGATCGAAGCAATGGAGAGACAACCTGGGGAACACCTTGGAGTGGAACACACCATCTCTCTACACCCCATACCCAATTTGTAGGCCTAATGCAGCGTAGTTTCCAACAACTACTAAACGAGAGCATGAAGATCGAACCAATGGCGATGAAACCTGGGGAACACCTTGGAGTGGAACACACCATCTCTCTACACCCCATACCCAATTTGTAGGCCTAATGCAGCGTAGTTTCCAACAACTACTAAACGAGAGCATGAAGATCGAAGCAATGGAGAGGAAACCTTGGGAACACCTTGGAGTGGAACACACCATCTCTCTACACCCCATACCCAATTTGTAGGCCTAATGCAGCGTAGTTTCCAACAACTACTAAACGAGAGCATGAAGATTGAAGCTCAGGAAAGGCAACCCGGAGAACACCTTGGAGTGGAACACACCATCTCTCTACACCCCATACCCAATTTGTAGGCCTAATGCAGCGTAGTTTCCAACAACTACTAAACGAGAGCATGAAGATTGAAGCTCAGGAAAGGCAACCTGGAGAACACCTTGGAGTGGAACACACCATCTCTCTACACCCCATACCCAATTTGTAGGCCTAATGCAGCGTAGTTTCCAACAACTACTAAACGAGAGCATGAAGATTGAAGCTCAGGAAAGGCAACCTGGAGAACACCTTGGAGTGGAACACACCATCTCTCTACACCCCATACCCAATTTGTAGGCCTAATGCAGCGTAGTTTCCAACAACTACTAAACGAGAGCATGAAGATTGAAGCTCAGGAAAGGCAACCTGGAGAACACCTTGGAGTGGAACACACCATCTCTCTACACCCCATACCCAATTTGTAGGCCTAATGCAGCGTAGTTTCCAACAACTACTAAACGAGAGCATGAAGATTGAAGCAATGGAGAGGAAACCTGGGGAACACCTTGGAGTGGAACACACCATCTCTCTACACCCCATACCCAATTTGTAGGCCTAATGCAGCGTAGTTTCCAACAACTACTAAACGAGAGCATGAAGATCGAAGCAATGGAGAGGAAACCTTGGGAACACCTTGGAGTGGAACACACCATCTCTCTACACCCCATACCCAATTTGTAGGCCTAATGCAGCGTAGTTTCCAACAACTACTAAACGAGAGCATGAAGATTGAAGCTCAGGAAAGGCAACCTGGAGAACACCTTGGAGTGGAACACACCATCTCTCTACACCCCATACCCAATTTGTAGGCCTAATGCAGCGTAGTTTCCAACAACTACTAAACGAGAGCATGAAGATCGAAGCAATGGAGAGACAACCTGGGGAACACCTTGGAGTGGAACACACCATCTCTCTACACCCCATACCCAATTTGTAGGCCTAATGCAGCGTAGTTTCCAACAACTACTAAACGAGAGCATGAAGATCGAACCAATGGCGATGAAACCTGGGGAACACCTTGGAGTGGAACACACCATCTCTCTACACCCCATACCCAATTTGTAGGCCTAATGCAGCGTAGTTTCCAACAACTACTAAACGAGAGCATGAAGATCGAAGCAATGGAGAGGAAACCTTGGGAACACCTTGGAGTGGAACACACCATCTCTCTACACCCCATACCCAATTTGTAGGCCTAATGCAGCGTAGTTTCCAACAACTACTAAACGAGAGCATGAAGATTGAAGCTCAGGAAAGGCAACCCGGAGAACACCTTGGAGTGGAACACACCATCTCTCTACACCCCATACCCAATTTGTAGGCCTAATGCAGCGTAGTTTCCAACAACTACTAAACGAGAGCATGAAGATTGAAGCTCAGGAAAGGCAACCTGGAGAACACCTTGGAGTGGAACACACCATCTCTCTACACCCCATACCCAATTTGTAGGCCTAATGCAGCGTAGTTTCCAACAACTACTAAACGAGAGCATGAAGATTGAAGCTCAGGAAAGGCAACCTGGAGAACACCTTGGAGTGGAACACACCATCTCTCTACACCCCATACCCAATTTGTAGGCCTAATGCAGCGTAGTTTCCAACAACTACTAAACGAGAGCATGAAGATTGAAGCTCAGGAAAGGCAACCTGGAGAACACCTTGGAGTGGAACACACCATCTCTCTACACCCCATACCCAATTTGTAGGCCTAATGCAGCGTAGTTTCCAACAACTACTAAACGAGAGCATGAAGATTGAAGCAATGGAGAGGAAACCTGGGGAACACCTTGGAGTGGAACACACCATCTCTCTACACCCCATACCCAATTTGTAGGCCTAATGCAGCGTAGTTTCCAACAACTACTAAACGAGAGCATGAAGATCGAAGCAATGGAGAGGAAACCTTGGGAACACCTTGGAGTGGAACACACCATCTCTCTACACCCCATACCCAATTTGTAGGCCTAATGCAGCGTAGTTTCCAACAACTACTAAACGAGAGCATGAAGATTGAAGCTCAGGAAAGGCAACCTGGAGAACACCTTGGAGTGGAACACACCATCTCTCTACACCCCATACCCAATTTGTAGGCCTAATGCAGCGTAGTTTCCAACAACTACTAAACGAGAGCATGAAGATTGAAGCTCAGGAAAGGCAACCTGGAGAACACCTTGGAGTGGAACACACCATCTCTCTACACCCCATACCCAATGTGTAGGCCTAATGCAGCGTAGTTTCCAACAACTACTAAACGAGAGCATGAAGATTGAAGCTCAGGAAAGGCAACCTGGAGAACACCTTGGAGTGGAACACACCATCTCTCTACACCCCATACCCAATTTGTAGGCCTAATGCAGCGTAGTTTCCAACAACTACTAAACGAGAGCATGAAGATTGAAGCTCAGGAAAGGCAACCTGGAGAACACCTTGGAGTGGAACACACCATCTCTCTACACCCCATACCCAATTTGTAGGCCTAATGCAGCGTAGTTTCCAACAACTACTAAACGAGAGCATGAAGATTGAAGCTCAGGAAAGGCAACCTGGAGAACACCTTGGAGTGGAACACACCATCTCTCTACACCCCATACCCAATTTGTAGGCCTAATGCAGCGTAGTTTCCAACAACTACTAAACGAGAGCATGAAGATTGAAGCTCAGGAAAGGCAACCTGGAGAACACCTTGGAGTGGAACACACCATCTCTCTACACCCCATACCCAATTTGTAGGCCTAATGCAGCGTAGTTTCCAACAACTACTAAACGAGAGCATGAAGATTGAAGCAATGGAGAGGAAACCTGGGGAACACCTTGGGGAGGCAGACACCGTTAGTAGGCCCTACCAAAGTTGTACACCCAATGCAATTTTAAAATTCCTAGAGGCTGAAAACAAGACTATTGACGCTCAGCTTTTTTCTAAGGAACACAGCTGAATTGAGTGGCGCAGACAGACACAGGTAGTAGGACTCAAACCAAAAATGTGGCTCACTGCAGCAGAAAAAAGTTACAGGGGTACACAAGCTGCAGTGCTCTGGGCAGTGGAGGACAATTTCAATAGTGAACCGCAGACAGACTTTGTACACCTACTATTAAAAAAAGGATGCTCTATGCAATTATAAATAGGTTCTAGGGGTACACGGGCAGCAGTGGTGTGGTCAGTGGAGGCCTAGTGGAAGGAGTGACCGCAGACAGGCATCGAAGGCCTAAAATAATAACACATGGCTGTAGGCAATTTTAAATTGGTTCCAGGGGTACACGGGCAGCAGTGGCCTGGTCAGTGTAGTAGTAGTAGAAAGAACGGACCGCAGACAGGCATCGAAGGCCTAAAATAAAAAAATTGGGCTGGCTGTAGGCAATTTTAAATTGGTTCCAGGGGTACACGGGCAGCAGTGGTGTGGTCAGTGGAGGCCTAGTGGAAGGAGTGACCGCAGACAGGCATCGAAGGCCTAAAATAATAACACATGGCTGTAGGCAATTTTAAATTGGTTCCAGGGGTACACGGGCAGCAGTGGCCTGGTCAGTGTAGTAGTAGTAGAAAGAACGGACCGCAGACAGGCATCGAAGGCCTAAAATAAAAAAATTGGGCTGGCTGTAGGCAATTTTAAATTGGTTCCAGGGGTACACGGGCAGCAGTGGTGTGGTCAGTGGAGGCCTAGTGGAAGGAGTTACCGCAGACAGGCATCGAAGGCCTAAAATAATAACACATGGCTGTAGGCAATTTTAAATTGGTTCCAGGGGTACACAGGCAGCAGTGGCCTGGTCAGTGTAGTAGTAGTAGAAAGAATGGACCGCAGACAGGCATCGAAGGCCTAAAATAAAAAAATTGGGCTGGCTGTAGGCAATTTTAAATTGGTTCCAGGGGTACACAGGCAGCAGTGGTGTGGTCAGTGGAGGCATAGTGGAAGGAGTGACCGCAGATAGGCTTCGAAGGCCTAACATAACAAAAATGTCAATACAATGGTATTGTCAGTGGCAGGCATTGAAGGATGTCAGCGCATAGACTAAACATTGGTGGAGCTGTGAGATAATTTTGCAAGTGGTAGAGCACTGTTTGAGCTGGGGGGGGGGGAACTGTCTTGTGGCCGGCGGTACAGGCCCAGGGCCCCTCATATTACAACGGTGTGTCTGACGTTGGGTGCGCACCATCACCGCCAGAGACACTTTATTGTACTAGGAGGGACCCAGTGGCAGTGCCGTCGACCAAAAGCGGGCACACCCACCTCTTCAGACAAACAGCACTCTCACGGGTGCTGTCGCCAAGTGTCGATACCACGGCCCCGTGTGGGGAGTTTGGCCATTTAGTGAGGTGTAAACATGTCGTATGCTGGACAATCAGGTGCAGAAAATTACGAGATTGGAAAAGGCATTCAGAATAGTCCACAGGCAAGACCTTTTCATAGGAAAGCTAGGTGTCAGCCGGGCAAGGTGGGGCAAAAGATTTCGAAATCCAGTTGTGGTTCATTTTAATGAAGGTTAGATCATCTACATTTTGGGTAGCCAGACGAGTCCTTTTTTCTGTTAGTATTGAACCTGCAGCACTGAATACTCTTTCTGATAGGACACTAGCTGCCGGGCAAGCAAGCTCCTGCAATGCATATTCTGCCAATTCTGGCCAGGTGTCTAATTTGGATGCCCAGTAATCAAATGGGAATGACGGTTGAGGGAGAACGTCGATAAGGGATGAAAAATAGTTTGTAACCATACTGGACAAATGTTGTCTCCTGTCACTTTGAATTGATGCTGCAGTACCTGTCCTGTCTGCGGTCATAGCAAAATCACTCCACAACCTGGTCAGAAAACCCCTCTGGCCAACGCCACTTCTGATTTCTGCCCCTCTAACTCCTCTGGTCTGCTGGCCCCTGCAGCTCGTGTGAGAACGATCACGGGCGCTGTGTGCAGGGAATGCCAGAAGCAAACGGTCAACAAGAGTTGATTGTTTGGTTGCTAATATTAGTTCCAAGTTCTCATGTGGCATTATATTTTGCAATTTGCCTTTATAGCGAGGATCAAGGAGGCAGGCCAACCAGTAATCGTCATCGTTCATCATTTTAGTTATGCGTGTGTCCCTTTTGAGGATACGTAAGGCATAATCCGCCATGTGGGCCAAAGTTCCAGTTCTCAAATCTGCGGTTGTGCTTGGTTGAGGGGCAGTTTCAGGCAAATCCACGTCACTTGTGTCCCTCCAAAAACCAGAACCCGGCCTTGCCGCGCCACCAATTTCCAGTGGCCCCGGAAAAGCTTCCTCATTAAAAATATAATCATCCCCATCATCCTCCTCGTCCTCCTCCTCCTCTTCGCCCGCTAACTCGTCCTGTACACTGCCCTGGCCAGACAATGGCTGACTGTCATCAAGGCTTTCCTCTTCCTCAGCTGCAGATGCCTGATCCTTTATGTGCGTCAAACTTTGCATCAGCAGACGCATTAGGGGGATGCTCATGCTTATTATGGCGTTGTCTGCACTAACCAGCCGTGTGCATTCCTCAAAACACTGAAGGACTTGACACATGTCTTGAATCTTCGACCACTGCACACCTGACAACTCCATGTCTGCCATCCTACTGCCTGCCTGTGTATGTGTATCCTCCCACAAAAACATAACAGCCCGCCTCTGTTCGCACAGTCTCTGAAGCATGTGCAGTGTTGAGTTCCACCTTGTTGCAACGTTTATGATTAGGCGATGCTGGGGAAGGTTCAAAGAACGCTGATAGGTCTGCATACGGCTGGAGTGTACGGGCGAACGGCGGATATGTGAGCAAAGTCCACACACTTTGAGGAGCAGGTCGGATAACCCCGGATAACTTTTCAGGAAGCACTGCACCACCAGGTTTAAGGTGTGAGCCAGGCAAGGAATGTGTTTCAGTTGGGAAAGGGAGATGGCAGCCATGAAATTCCTTCCGTTATCACTCACTACCTTGCCTGCCTCAAGATCTACAGTGCCCAGCCACGACTGCGTTTCTTTCTGCAAGAACTCGGACAGAACTTCCGCGGTGTGTCTGTTGTCGCCCAAACACTTCATAGCCAATACAGCCTGCTGACGTTTGCCAGTAGCTGCCCCATAATGGGAGACCTGGTGTGCAACAGTGGCAGCTGCGGATGGAGTGGTTGTGCGACTGCGGTCTGTGGACGAGCTCTCGCTTCTGCAGGAGGACGAAGAGGAGGAGGAGGGGGTGCGAACGGCTACAGCCAACTGTTTCCTAGACCGTGGGCTAGGCAGAACTGTCCCAAACTTGCTGTCCCCTGTGGACCCTGCTCTTTAACACGCTGGTGGAGGGCTGGGATGGCTTTTCTGGAAAAAAAGTGTCGACTGGGTAGCTCGTAGCGTGGTACAGCGTAGTCCATCAGGGCTTTGAAAGCTTCGCTTTCAACTAACCGGTAGGGCATCATCTCTAACGAGATTAGTCTAGCTATGTGGGCGTTCAAACCCTGTGTACGCGGATGCGAGGCTAAGTACTTCCCTTTTCTAACCATAGTCTCATGTAGGGTGAGCTGGACTGGAGAGCTGGAGATCGTGGAAATAGCGGGGGTGCCGGTGGACATGGCAGACTGAGAGACGGTGGGAGATGGTATTGTTGCCGCCGGTGCCCTAGATGCAGTGTTTCCTACTACGAAACTGGTGATTCCCTGACCCTGACTGCTTTGGCCTGGCAAAGAAACCTGCACAGATACTGCAGGTGGTGCGGAAAATGGTGGCCCTACACTGCCGGAAGGGATGTTGCGTTGCTGACTAGCTTCATTGGCCGAGGGTGCTACAACCTTAAGGGACGTTTGGTAGTTAGTCCAGGCTTGCAAATGCATGGTGGTTAAATGTCTATGCATGCAACTTGTATTGAGACTTTTCAGATTCTGTCCTCTGCTTAAGGTAGTTGAACATTTTTGACAGATGACTTTGCGCTGATCAATTGGATGTTGTTTAAAAAAATGCCAGACTGCACTCTTTCTAGCATCGGATACCTTTTCAGGCATTGCAGACTGAGCTTTAACCGGATGGCCACGCTGTCCTCCAACAGGTTTTGGCTTTGCCACACGTTTTGGGCAAGATACGGGCCCGGCAGATGGAACCTGTTGCGATGTTGATGCCTGCTGCGGCCCCTCCTCCTCCGCTTCAGAACTGCTGCCGCCTGCACCCTGTTCCCCCAATGGCTGCCAATCGGGGTCAAGAACTGGGTCATCTATTACCTCTTCTTGTAGCTCGTGTGCAACTTCGTCTGTGTCACCGTGTCGGTCGGTGGTATAGCGTTCGTAATGGGGCAACATAGTCTCATCAGGGTCTGATTCTTGATCATTACCCTGCGAGGGCAATGTTGTGGTCTGAGTCAAAGGACCAGCATAGTAGTCTGGCTGTGGCTGTGCATCAGTGCACTCCATGTCAGATTCAACTTGTAATGGGCATGGACTGTTAACTGCTTCACTTTCTAAGCCAGTGACGGTATGTGTAAAGAGCTCCATGGAGTAACCCGTTGTGTCGCCTGCTGCATTCTTCTCTGTTGTTGTTTTTGCTGAAGAGGACAAGGAAGCGACTTGTCCCTGACCGTGAACATCCACTAATGACGCGCTGCTTTGACATTTACCAGTTTCACGAGAGGAGGCAAAAGAGCTAGAGGCTGAGTCAGCAAGATAAGCCAAAACTTGCTCTTGCTGCTCCGGCTTTAAAAGCGGTTTTCCTACTCCCAGAAAAGGGAGCGTTCGAGGCCTTGTGTAGCCAGACGACGAACCTGGCTCCACAGCTCCAGACTTAGGTGCAATATTTTTTTTCCCACGACCAGCTGATGCTCCACCACTACCACTACCCTCATTACCAGCTGACAATGAACGCCCCCGGCCACGACCTCTTCCACCAGACTTCCTCATTGTTTTAAAAATGTAACCAAACTAATGGTATTTGTTGCTGTCACACAACTTACACGGTGAGCTATAACTTCAGTATGATTTAGCTACCCCTTTACAGGTGAGTGAGATCACAACGAAAATCAGGCACAATGTTACACAAAGAAGACACAAAAGAGAATAGTAAAACCAAAAACACTCAGTTTGAAAAAATGTTGCAGTAATCCGCAAGTGCTAGTAAAAGATGTAAAAAACAGGGTATTTGGTTGATACGTTTTTTGCAAAAAATGTATACTAAGCTGCTCTACCAATCTTCACGGTATACCCTTATCAGAGCAGTCCTAACTAATGTATGCAATCCCTATCTGATGTATTTAAAAACCTGATCATCTGTATATAACCTGTGGATTTATCACGTTTTCTAGTGCGGATTCTGCTGCGGATTTACATCTGCACTTTTCTATTGGAGCAGATGTAAAAACGCTGCGAATTCCGCACAAAGAAGTGACATGCTGCGGAAAATAAAACGCTGCGTTTCCGCGCGTTTTTTACCGCAGCATGGGCACAGCGTTTTTGGTTTCCCATAGGTTTACATTGTACTGTAAACTCATGGGAAACTGCTGCGGATCCGCAGCTGCGGATCCACATCATGTACACATACCCTAAAGGGACTCTGTCACCTGATTTTGGCGGGCTATGTAAATGCACTCTTTTTGGTCCGATGGGCGGTGTTTCTTCTTTTTTCCTTCACCCCATCTTTCCCCGCTGTCCGCAATATTTTCCGGAATTGGAGTTTGTGTCCTTCATAGTTGGCTCGTGCGCAATGCAATCTTCGGTCGCGCACGCGCAGTATGCTTTGCCCATCTGCGGGCAAAGCCGAAAAGCATTACTGCGCATGCGCCGGTGCACTATGTTCCGGAAGTAATTCTCTGTGTTCTGGGACAGTGACGGCGCATGCGCAGTAATGCTTTTCGGCTTTGCCCGCAGATGGGCAAAGCATACTGCGCGTGCGCGAGACAAGATTGCATTGCGCACCCGCAATACATCAAAGTCTGTGTTTCAAGGACGTCTGATTTCATCCTTCAAAAGAATCTGTCAACAGGTTTTTGCTATCTCATCTGAGAGGGGTATGATGTCAAGGCAGAGACCTTGATTTCAGCGATGTGTCTTACTCGGCTGCATGCTATCAGTGTGATACTGCAACATTTTTTCAAACTGAGTGTTTTTGGTTTTACTATTCTCTTTTGTGTCTTCAGGTTTCTTGGTGGTGTGTGAACATGATCATACAGACTTGTTCACTGTGCAAGTAGCCCATGTGTTCCTGTTTCCACAATGTTACACACTCTGCTGTTGGTGGCAACAAATGAGAGAGATGCCACACACGCAGGACTGTCACTGAAGCACAAATGTAAATATTAATCTCCCACTGATTTGATTTTTTTTTTTTTTTCAGGGAGACTTTAGGGAAAAAAAATAATAGAATAAAATGATTTTTTCAGGAAGAATTTAGAAACCAAATAAAATAAAATGCTTTTTTCAGGGAGAATTTAGAAAACAAATAAAACAAAAAAAGGCTTTCTATGGCCCACTGAGTGAGAGATGACGCACACAGGTGTCAGGAGTGGCACACAAGCCCAGAGGCCAATATTTATCTCCCACTGATTGATGTAGTGATTTTTTCAGGTAGATTTTGGAACCCAAATCAAGCTAAAAAAATAATAGGCTTTCTATGGCCCACAATTGGAGAGAGAGAGAGAGATGGCACACCCAGGAGTCAAGACGGGCACACAAGCAGAAAGGGCAATATTAATCTCCCACTGATTTGATTTTTTTTTTTTTTTCAGGGAGACTTTAGGAAAAAAAAATAATAGAATAAAATGATTTTTTCAGGAAGAATTTAGAAACCAAATAAAATAAAATGATTTTTTCAGGGAGAATTTAGAAAACAAATAAAACAAAAAAAGGCTTTCTATGGCCCACTGAGTGAGAGATGACGCACACAGGAGTCAGGAGTGGCACACAAGCCCAGAGGCCAATATTTATCTCCCACTGATTGATGTAGTGATTTTTTCAGGTAGATTTTGGAACCCAAATCAAGCTAAAAAAATAATAGGCTTTCTATGGCCCACAATTGGAGAGAGAGAGAGAGATGGCACACCCAGGAGTCAAGACTGGCACACAAGTAGAAAGGGCAATATTAATCTCCCACTGATTTGATTTTTTTTTTTTTCAGGGAGACTTTAGGAAAAAAAATAATAGAATAAAATGATTTTTTCAGGAAGAATTTAGAAACCAAATAAAATAAAATGATTTTTTCAGGGAGAATTTAGAAAACAAATAAAACAAAAAAAGGCTTTCTATGGCCCACTGAGTGAGAGATGACGCACACAGGAGTCAGGAGTGGCACACAAGCCCAGAGGCCAATATTTATCTCCCACTGATTGATGTAGTGATTTTTTCAGGTAGATTTTGGAACCCAAATCAAGCTAAAAAAATAATAGGCTTTCTATGGCCCACAATTGGAGAGAGAGAGAGAGATGGCACACCCAGGAGTCAAGACTGGCACACAAGCAGAAAGGGCAATATTAATCTCCCACTGATTTGATTTTTTTTTTTTTTCAGGGAGACTTTAGGAAAAAAAAATAATAGAATAAAATGATTTTTTCAGGAAGAATTTAGAAACCAAATAAAATAAAATGATTTTTTCAGGGAGAATTTAGAAAACAAATAAAAGAAAAAATAGGCTTTCTATGGCCCACGGAGTGAGAGATGACGCACACAGGAGTCAGGAGTGGCACACAAGCCCAGAGGCCAATATTGTTCTCCCAATGATTGATGTAGTGATTTTTTCAGGTAGATTTTGGAACCCAAATCAAGCTAAAAAAATAATAGGCTTTCTATGGCCCACAATTGGAGAGAGAGAGAGAGATGGCACACCCAGGAGTCAAGACTGGCACACAAGCAGAAAGGGCAATATTAATCTCCCACTGATTTGATTTTTTTTTTTTTTCCAGGGAGACTTTAGAAAAAAAAAATAATAAAAAAAAAATGATTTTTTCAGGAAGAATTTAGAAACCAAATAAAATAAAAATGATTTTTTCAAGGAGAATTTATAAAACAAATAAAACAAAAAATAGGCTTTCTATGGCCCACTGAGTGAGAGATGACGCACACAGGAGTCAGGAGTGGCACACAAGCCCAGAGGCCAATATTTATCTCCCACTGATTGATTTATTGATTTTTTCAGGTAGAATTTAGAACCCAAATCAACCAAAAACATAAATAGGCTTTCTATGGCCCACTATTTGTGAGAGAGATGGCACGCTCAGGACTGGCACACAAGCCCAGAGGCCAATATTAATCTCCCACTTTTTATTTTTTTTCAGGGAAAATTTATAAACCCAATAAAAAAAATAATAAATAGGCTTTCTATGGCCCACTATCTGAGAGAGAGAGATGGCACGCTTAGGACTGGCACACAAGCCCAAAGGCCAATATTAATCTCCCTTTTTTTTTCAGGGAGAATTTATAAAACCCAAAAAAAAAAATAATAAATAGGCTTTCTATGGCCCACTATTTGTGAGAGAGATGGCACGCTCAGGACTGGCACACAAGCCCAGAGGCCAATATTAATCTCCCACTTTTTTTTTTTTGTTCCAGGGAAAATTTATAAACCCAATAAAAAAAATAATAAATAGGCTTTCTATGGCCCACTATCTGAGAGAGAGAGATGGCACGCTTAGGACTGGCACACAAGCCCAAAGGCCAATATTAATCTCCCTTTTTTTTTTCAGGGAGAATTTATAAAACCAAAAAAAAAAAAATAAATAGGCTTTCTATGGCCCACTATTTGTGAGAGAGATGGCACGCTCAGGACTGGCACACAAGCCCAGAGGCCAATATTAATCTCCCACTTTTTTTTTTTTTGTTCCAGGGAAAATTTATAAACCCAATAAAAAAAATAATAAATAGGCTTTCTATGGCCCACTATCTGAGAGAGAGAGATGGCACGCTTAGGACTGGCACACAAGCCCAAAGGCCAATATTAATCTCCCACTGATTGATTTATTGATTTTTTCAGGTAGAATTTAGAACCCAAATAAAGCAAAAAAAAAAAATAGGCTTTCTATGGCCCACTGAGTGAGTGATGATGCACACAGGAGTCAGGAGTGGCACACAAGCCCTGAGGCCAATATTTTTCTCCCACTGATTGATGTAGTGATTTTTTCAGGTAGATTTTAGAACCCAAATCAAGCAAAAAAATAAATAGGCTTTCTATGGCCCACTGACTGAGAGATGGCACTCACAGGAGTCAAGAGTGGCACACAAGCCCTGAGGCCAATATTTTTCTCCCACTGATTGATGTAGTGATTTTTTTCAGGTAGATAAAAAATAGGCTTTCTATGGCCCACTGAGTGAGAGATGGCACACACAGGGATGGCACTCTAGCAGAAATGTCAATCTTAATCTCCCACAAAAAAAAAACAAAAAAAAAAAAACAGGGAGTGTCCAACAATTACTATCTCCCTGCAGTAATCTCAGCCAGGTATGGCAGGCAGCAATAAGGAGTGGACTGATGCACAAATTAAATAAAAAGTGTGGACAAACAAAAAAGATAGCTGTGCAGAAAGGAAGGAACAAGAGGATTTGTGCTTTGAAAAAAGCAGTTGGTTTGCACAGCAGCGTACACACAGCAATGCAGCTATCAGGGAGCCTTCTAGGGCAGCCCAATGAGCTACAGCGCTGAGGGGAAAAAAAATGTAGCTTCCACTGTCCCTGCACACCGAAGGTGGTGTTGGGCAGTGGAAATCGCTACAGCACAAGCGGTTTGGTGGTTAATGGACCCTGCCTAACGCTATCCCTGCTTCTGACGAAGCGGCAGCAACCTCTCCCTAAGCTCAGATCAGCAGCAGTAACATGGCGGTCGGCGGGAACGCCCCTTTATAGCCCCTGTGACGCCGCAGACAGCAAGCCAATCACTGCAATGCCCTTCTCTAAGATGGTGGGGACCAGGACCTATGTCATCACGCTGCCCACACTCTGCGTTTACCTTCATTGGCTGAGAAATGGCGCTTTTCGCGTCATTGAAACGCGACTTTGGCGCGAAAGTCGCGTACCGCATGGCCGACCCCGCACAGGGGTCCGATCGGGTTTCATGAAACCCGACTTTGCCAAAAGTCGGCGACTTTTGAAAATGAACGACCCGTTTCGCTCAACCCTAGCCATTACTGTTCAGCGGTATCAGTCTAAGAGATGAGTAAAGGTTTATTTTCTTTAATTCCTCACTTTGGGCCCATAGACAATATTTTTTAAAGTACTGTATAGGAAAATCACTATAAACTAAACAGTCCCTTTTTTGGCTGCAGCAACCTGAGTTAACCTACATGATTGAATTACAGTCTGTAGTTTATTGTTACTCTTATGTCCCATGAATGAGACATTTTACATGCTGGGTGTCATGTGACTTCTTCTTCTCCCTGTGTCTCAGTCTCCATCTTGGCTTCATTAGAGGCACATGTGCTTTCAGCTTGTCTCAAAGAAAGTCTTTTTTACCTGCTGCTGCTGTTTATGCATTCAACAAGGATTCTTAAAGAAATCAAAGTCTCTTCTGGATTCTTCATAACATGTGTCCCGGCAGCTGAGTAAAGCTATCTGCGAACGTGGCCAATTGTAAGTAGGGTGAAGAGATTCAGCATCTCACAGAGCCATATTTGCAGCCACAGGCCCCGGGGACAGAATAGTAAAAAAGACTTACCAGATTCATCTTTAAAGCCACCAACAGCTTCTATAAAGCTACAGAACTTTCTGCATAGCATCTGCTCTCAGCATATAAGAGACTATACAGCTCCCATTCTCCCTGTGAATCAGGATGGCTGAAGGAATGACTACATGGTTTCTGCCAGACCCATTGTTAGAGGAAGAGTGCATAGAACTTGATCCACCATCTAGTTAGAAGGCTAGACGTCCCACAAAGCCCACATGGAAAGTACGGGAGAATCTAGAATCCAGTAAACAATCTTCTCCATGCCATAGCAGAGCACTGGCAAAAACTGCTGAGTCACATAGACAGCAGTCTCAGCCTGATTCTGTCGAACGACCACAAGAGGGAACCCTTGCACAACTGTGTTCAGATTATCAACTGTATGCAGAAATTGCAGATTAGTGCACCTCAGTTTTACAGAGACTTAACCCGTCTGCTCCCTGCAAAGAGCTGCAAGCTTTCCAACAACTTAACTCTGAGAGAGAAAGCATGGTGCGCAATATAAAAGCCAAGACAGAGGCAAGAATCGCGCTAATAGCCGAGATGTCATCTTGTATTTCCAGCTCAGCCAGACAGTGAAAGCGATCATCTAAGTCACGCTCTTCAAAATCCTCAACCCTCAGCGAACAGCTCGTAAGAGCACGTGCAGAAGCTGAGGCCACTAAAATACAAGCTGCCTTCGCTCAAAAGAAAACTGAGATAAAATTAGAGGCAGCCGAAACAGAGGCCCTAGAGAAGAAAAAAAAGGCAGAAATAGAGGCCTTAGAGAAGGAATGCGAACACGCCGCAGCCATGGCAAGGTTAAAGGTCCTGGAACAAGCCATCAGTGGGAGCCAAAGAGTCAGTTTAAGTGATTTTGATACTGAAGACCCTCTTAAGCATACTAGAGACTATGTACAAAGTCAATACAGCGCTCCCCCTCCTCCTGCAATCCTTCTTGACTGCACAGATGCTCCCCTGAGACAACAGGACACAGACTGTTTACCCACATCCTGCACCCAAGGTCAGAACAATACGCTGCCAACCCTGCATCCTGATCCTCCTCTGTGCACCGGAATGTACCGGAAACCTGCACCTCACCAAACCTTATACACAGAAACATACGTGCAGGCCAATATGCAGGCAAGTCACCACACTCCGGTCAGTCACACAATTCCAGTCCCATGTGTGGCAGAAACTAAGCTCATTAAGCCAGTTAATGGACTGAACGCCTACGCTGCCCCATATGTTCCTGCATTCCCAGGCCAAAGCACAGACTGTATGAACAATGCTACCCAGCCAGCAACGGTCCTTCCAAAATTGGAAAATGCAGATATGACTGGCTTTGCAAGGTACATGATTTGGCGTGATATAACTAAGGGTACCGTCACACAGTGCAATTTTGATCGCTACGATGGCACGATTTGTGACGTTACATCGTCGCTTAATTATCGCTCCAACATCGTAGACTGCGGTCACACTTCACGATGTACGGCGCTGGAGCGATAATTTCATGACGTATTTGCGATGTAGAAGTCGTATGGGACAGTCGTACGGTCGTGTCACACAAGACGATTCAGAGCAAACTTACAAAGTTTGATGATAAACCTGAGAAGTACAGGGGTTGGAAGTGTACCTTTAAAGCCACAATCAGTGGCCTCGGTATTACTGCTGCTGAAGAGCTAGACCTGCTAATCAGGTGGCTTGGGCCACAATCCACAGATCGGGTCAAGAGAATTAAATCCGTCTACATCAGTAATCCTATCGCGGGTCTCACCACTGCATGGAACAGGCTAGAAAGAAGCTATGGCAGTCCTGAGGCCATAGAAAAGGCCCTGTTCAAGCGACTAGAGAAATTTCCAAAGGTATCTAGTAAGGACAGTATAAGGTTCCAAGAGCTCAGCGACCTACTGTTAGAGCTTCAGCTGGCCAAAGCAGACCCATACCTGCCTGGCCTCAGCTACCTGAACACTGCTCATGGGGTAACTCCAATAGTTTCCAAGCTGCCATCCAATATCCAAAATAGGTGGGCCATGCTTTGATCAAAATACTAAAGAGAAAACCAAGTCTCCTTCCTTCCATTTTCCCACTTCTGCGAGTTCATCGAAAATATTACAGAGTGTAAGACTGATCCAAGTTTTTCCTATGAAGAACACAGCGACCCTGCTTCATCTCCTAAACACGAGAGTCCACGTCTTAACTACAGGAACCGCTGAGCTCCAATGTCCGTCAAGAAGACTGATGTTCTTCCCACACCTACAGTATCACAAGATAAGAGCAACAAAGGTGAGAAGGTTGAGAATCCTAATTGTATGTGTCCCATTCACAAGAAACCTCACCCCTTAAAGAAGTGCATCGGCTTCAGAAAGAAACCACTCCAGAAACGCAAAGAGCTTCTGAAGAACTTTGGGATATGTTACAGGTGCTGCACTTCTACTGAACACTTTGCTAAGGACTGTAAAATATCTATTAAGTGTTTGGAGTGTGAGAATGAGGAGCATGTGAAAGCGCTCCATCCATCCCAGTCTAACACTGCAGAGCCTACGCCTCCCCCCACCATGAGGCAAGGTGGGGAGGACGCTGTTCAAACAGTGAGTTCTATCACAATATCTTCTTCATGCACAGAAGTTTGCAGAGAAGGTCTCTGGGACAAGTCGTGTGCGAAGATATGTCTGGTGAATGTGTTTCTCAAGGGTCGACCAGAGAAAACCGCAAGGGTGTATATTATCCTGGATGATCAGAGCAACCGGTCACTTGCAAGGTCAGAACTCTTTGATATGTTTGACTTAAAGGGAAACTCTCACCCCTACACCCTAGGCACCTGCAGCGGTGTTATGGGGGTCTCTGGGAGAAGAGCAAATGGACTCATCGTGTCTTCTCTTGAGAACAATGTGGAGATACCCTTACCCACTCTGGTCGAATGCAACCAGATACCGTCCAACAGAGAGGAAATCCCAACTCCAGAGGCTGCACTCCATCACCCTCATCTAAGGACTTTAGCAGGCAAGATACCAGCTCTCGACAACAGTGCAAACATTCTGATCTTGCTTGGCAGAAGCATTCTGCGACTACACAAGGTACGTCAGCAAATCAACGGGCCACACGACGCTCCATTTGCTCAACGCTTTGACATAGGCTGAGTTATCATAGGCAATGTCTGTATAGGAAAGATGAAGAGACCCATGAGGATTTCCTCATTTAAGACTCACGTCCTACCAAATGGTCGCAGCACTTACAACCATGCCCATATCATTACTGGATGAAAGAAAAGATAAGCGATAACAAGTGGAAGAAAGAAACCTCTGATGACACAAACACATTAATATCTCACAATGGTGACCTCGGGTCAACAGTTTTCAACTCTACAAGAGAAGACAACCAGCTAACACCTACAAGGGAGGACAAAGAGTTTGTAAAGATTATGGAAAAGGAATTCGCCCAAGACGATTCAAATAGCTGGGTAGCACCTCTACCTTTTCGTTCTCCAAGAACAAGACTACCTAATAATCTGCAACAAGCAACGGCAAGGTTTTCATCCCTAAAACGCACCTTAAAGAGAAGGAGATACATTTTGTCGACTTCATGCAGAATATCTTCGACAGAGGTCATGCAGAACCCGCCACCCCGCTAAAAGAAGGTGAAGAATCTCCCATCCTTTGGTGTCTACCATCCTCGCAAACCCAACCAAATTAGAGTGGTGTTTGACTCCAGCGCTCAGTATGAAGGCATCTCCCTAAATAGCCTGTTGCTCACAATCTAATCTAAACAACAGCCTTATAGGTACTGATTCGCTTCAGGCAAGAACATTTCGCAGTAATGGCCGACATTCAACAAATGTTTCATTGTTTTATCATGAGAGAAGACAGCAGAATCTACCTCAGATTCCTATAGCACAAAGACAACAACGTCCACAACAAGGTTATAGACTACAGGATGAAGGTGCACGTCTTCGGGAACAGCCCCTCGCCTGCAGTGGCCATCTATGGATTAAGACGGACAGCACAAGAAGGTGAGAGAGAATATGGGTCTGATACTCGTCTATTTGTGGAAAGAAACTTCTACGTAGATGATGGGCTTAAGTCTCTTCCCACAAGTGAAGAGACAATCGATCATCTCTCTAGGACTCAGGAAATGCTGTCAACAGCAAACCTAAAGGTACCGTCACACTAGACGATATCGCTAGCGATCCGTGACGTTGCAGCGTCCTCGCTAGCGATATCGTCCAGTGTGACAGGCAGCAGCGATCAGGCCCCTGCTGTGCTGTCGCTGGTCGGGGAAGAAAGTCCAGAACTTTATTTGGTCGCTGGACTCTCCGCAGACATCGCTGAATCGGTGTGTGTGACACCGATTCAGCGATGTCTTCACTGGTAACCAGGGTAAACATCGGGTAACTAAGCGCAGGGCCGCGCTTAGTAACCCGATGTTTACCCTGGTTACCATCCTAAAAGTAAAAAAAAACAAACACTACATACTTACCTACAGCCGTCTGTCCTCCAGCGCTGTGCTCTGCACTCCTCCTGTACTGGCTGTGAGCGTCGGTCAGCCGGAAAGCAGAGCGGTGACGTCACCGCTCTGCTTTCCGGCCGCTGTGCTCACAGCCAGTACAGGAGGAGTGCAGAGCACAGCGCTGGAGGACAGACGGCTGTAGGTAAGTATGTAGTGTTTGTTTTTTTTACTTTTAGGATGGTAACCAGGGTAAACATCGGGTTACTAAGCGCGGCCCTGCGCTTAGTTACCCGATGTTTACCCTGGTTACCAGCATCGTTGGTCGTTGGAGAGCTGTCTGTGTGACAGCTCTCCAGCGACCAAACAGCGACGCTGCAGCGATCCGGATCGTTGTCGGTATCGCTGCAGCATCGCTAAGTGTGACGGTACCTTTAGACTCCACAAGATCATCTCCAACAGTAGAAAAGTAATGGAAGCATTTCCATCTAAGGATCACGCTGCTGGTGTAAGGGATCTTGTTCTGGGTTCTGACGTTCCTCCCATGCAACGCAGCCTCAGTCTGCTTTGGGATATTAAGCAGGACACGTTCACTTTCCAGGTGTCAGCTTGTGATAAATCTTTCACTAAACGAGGAGTCCTATCTGTTGTGAACAGCATCTATGATCCTCTCGGGTTTATCGCACCCATCACCATTCAAGGCAAGATACTGTTGAGACAGTTGACCGCCGAGAGTATGGATTGGGACACTCCGCTACCATCCCAGAAACAACAAAGGTGGGAGGCGTGGAAGAAGTCTCTGAAGATCTTAGAGCATTTCCAAGTCCCACGTTGTTATTCCCCAGCCACCATTTCAGCCACCATTAGAAGAGAAGTCCACATTTTCTCCGACGCTTCTACAGAAGCTATAGCTGCTGTAGCCTACCTGAAGACCTTGAAAGAAGATAACAAGGTGCATTGTGGGTTCATCCTCGGTAAGGCAAAACTAACCCTGAAACCTGCTCACTCTGTTCCAAGACTCAAACTTTGTGCCGCCGTTCTGGCGGTGGAGTTAACTGAAGCTATAAAGGACGAAATGGGCATTGCTATTGATTCATTTACCTTCTACACAGACAGTAAAGTGATACTTGGTTACATCTAAAACCAAACAAAACAATTTTATGTCTATGTCAGCAATAGAGTACAGCGTATCAGAAGCTTTTCTACCCCCAACCAGTGGCACTACGTCCCTACTGACATGAATCCAGCCTACCAAGGGACGAGACTCACTGCCGCGTCTAAACTCAATGACAACATGTGGGTGTCACCTCCAAGGCTCTTGTACGAGCATTCCAGTTCAAGGGAGTTCAACATTTACGAGCTGGTGGAACCAGAGTCTGACAAAGAGATCAGGCCAATCATTTCTACTCACTACACTTCTGTGATGCCAAAATTGAAACTGAGATCTCTCTGCTTTGAGCGCTTCTCAAGTTGGACAGCTGTCGTGCGGGCCATAGCTCGTCTAATTCACATCACCCATTCCTTTGCCGGTAACAAGACATCGGAGTGTTGTGGCTGGCATATGTGTAGAGGACACGCTACCATTGCTGATATCAGACATGCCAAGCAATTCATCATCCGATGTGTGCAACAAGAAGAATATGGTCACAAGATTGACAGTATCACAAGGGGTATTAGCCTGTCTAAGAATAGTTCTCTGTTTGAATTGAACCCAGTGATCGATCATCACGGATTGTTAAAGATGGGTGGTCGTATAGAGAAGTCTGACCTATGTGATAAGGAGCAGAATCCTATCATCATCCCGGGTCGGCACTACATTGCCACGCTGTTGTCCGTCACTATCATGAACGAGTGAAGCACCAAGGAAGACAGTTTACCGAAGGCGCTATAAGGTCCACTGGCCTATGGATCATGGGGATGAAGAGATGCGTCTCCTCAGTGCTCCATAAATGCATTAAATGTCAAAAATTAAGAGGAAAACAGCAACATCAACAAATGGCAAATCTTCCAGCAGCCCGGCTAAACACAGACCAGCCAGTCTCGTACGTCGGCGTAGATGTTTTTGGCCCATGGTCGGTTGTTACAAGAAGGACCCGTGGTGGAGCTGCAAACAGTGAGCGGTGGGCCATGCTGTTCACCTGTCTCAGCATCCGAGCAGTTCACATTGAGGTAATTGAATCCATGGATTCCTCTTGTTTCATCAATGCCCTCAGAAGATTCTTTTCTATCTGGGGACGCGCCAAGCAACTCAGATCTGACTGTGGCACTAACTTTGTGGGAACGTGCAAAGAACTACAGTTGCACAACTTTTTGACTGACAATGGGTGTACTTTGGTGTTCAACCCTCCACATTCCTCACATATGGGAGGATCCTGGGAACGTATGATTGGCATTGCTCGAAGAATCCTAGATTCGATGTTGCTGGATCACAAGTTACCCCTCACCCATGAAGTGTTGGTTACCTTCCTGGCTGAAGTGTCTGCCGTGATAAACGCAAGACCATTGATGCCAGTAACATTGGACCCTGATGCACGAATGATCCTTACTCCTACTACACTTTTACTCAGAAGGTTGGAGCTGCCGCAATCCCTCCAGGGAAGTTTGTGGACGGGGAAATTTACAGACGTCAGTGGAAACAGGTACAATACTTGTCCAATGTCTTTTGGCACCGCTGGAAAACTGAATACCTGCACTTGCTTCAAAGCCGTCACAAATGGCAGACTGCAAAACCTAATCTCCAAGAGGGAGACCTCGTTCTCCTTAAAGATAAAGAAGCTCATCGCAACGACTGGCCAATGGGTCTTATCACCATGGTTACACCAAGCAATGACGGGAAGATCCGTAAGGTAGAAGTCAAGGTTACGAAAGGCGGTTCAACTCCTATTTTCTTCCATCCAGTCACTGAGCTTGTGTTACTTTTACCAAAGGAGGACATCACATGAAAGTCATTGTTTATAGACACAGCTCACGGCGGGGAACGTACGCTATATATTCCTCCAGCTGTGTTGGAACATTAGAACATTTGAACTTTCTCCAGTGGATTGTTGGGTTGGTGGAAGTGTTTGCAAGTTGCAGCTTCCCCAATCTGAAGATGGGTTTAGGTTTGGACTCGGACTATCCCGCTGTTGAGGACTTCATGTCTACAACTGAAGATTGGACCATGCCAATTGGACTACAACTGTCATTGTTGTTATTACTTGCATGCTTGCTTTCTTTTGTTTTTCAGGTCAGTGACATCCCCAGAGGACATCAAAAAATTATGAAATCTAAAGATTTCAGACGGGGAGTGTTATGTCCCATGAATGAGACATTTTACAGACTGTCCTGTACATTTTACATGCTGTATTGCAGTTTCTCATATTGTTTATTGTTGCTATGTGTTCCTGGGTTTTGCATAGCTGAAATCCTCCCTTTCCATGAAGTTTGTCCCTTCTGTCTCCCTGTCTCCCTCTGCTGGGTGTCATGTGACTTCCTTCTTCTTCTCCCTGTGTCTCAGTCTTTCAGCTTGGTCAAAGAAAGTCTTTTTTACCTGCTGCTGCTGCTGCTGTTTATGCATTCAACAAGGATTCTTGAACAAATCAAAGTCACTTCTCGATTCTTCATAATGTGTGCTAGCAGCTGAGTTAAGCTATCTGCGAACGTGGCCAATTGTAAGTAGGGTGAAGAGATTCAGCATCTCACAGAGCCATATTTGCAGCCACAGGCCCCGGGGACAGAATAGTTACATTCAGATCAACAGACAAATGGTGAATTAAAGGGAAGGTGCTGCGATTTCTATTTTTGTATTAATAATTATTTATTTCTTGCTATTATTATTTATGCATTCATTATTGTTATATTACTGTTAATAATATTTATTATTGATTATTATTTATTTCACAGAATATAGAAGGTGTGCTCACTGTAAAAAAGTGCTCTGGAGAAAACAATATTATTTTTTTCAGTCACTGGGGGCTCCCATTTTAATTTGCTGGTGTGTAACAACATTTATATACCTCAAATATGGCAGCCCATGTACCGCCTTATATCTCCTCTCTCATCTCTGTCTATCGCCCTACACATGCCCTCCGTTCTACAAATGACCTAAGACTAAGATCCCCCGTAATTCGAACCTCGCACCTCCGTCTCCAAGACTTCTCTCATGCTGCGCCAGCTCTCTGGAATGCAGTACTCCAGACAATCAGACTGATACCTAGCTCCAACCTATTCAAGCGCGCTTTCAAAACCCGGCTGTTCAAACAAGCCTACCACATCAACTACTCAGTAAACTAACTTTGCCCTGTTCCCTCCTTCCAAGTATTATTCTGAATCTGCACCCTACTATTCCTCTGTCTCCACACCCTCCATGCACACGTAAACTGCACTTGTTACTTGACTATTGCACTTAAACACATGGGCTGATGATGGGATCATACAGCTTTTTATGAAAATCCCAATTTATTAGAATTACCAGACCTGAAATAACAAGCACTTTTCACCTATTGTGTCCCCTCCATTTCCTTGTAGATTGTAAGCTTGCGAGCAGGGACCTCACTCCTAATGTCACTGTTTAAATTGTCTTAACTTGTATTGAATTTATTGTCTGTACATGTCCCCACTTAATTGTAAAGTGCTGCGGAATATGTTGGCGCTATATAAATAAAAATTATTATTATTATTATTATTACATAGGAGTCTGTGGTCCCTGTCTGAACACATCTCCTACACTATACAATGTACCAAAGAAGTTGCACTCTGTCATGCTAAAGCATGTACACATGGAATATATGAATTCTGAATAGGAATACAGCTCTGGATAATAAGAAAAAATTGAGACGCACATAATTTGGACAATTCATACGTGCCCAGCAATGAAAGACAGGGTAGGTTCAAGCTGCTGGCACCCTACGTGTCTAGTGCGAATACCTCTCTTAGGCTGAAGTCTGAATTCCTGGGTAAATGTGGCTACCTCTTTCAATAGCTTGTATTTATGGGTAGGTAGGATCCTGCTGTAATTAAAAACACCACATATTGAAGGGCGGTGTGCTCTATCAGCATCTCCTACACTGTGGCTGCCTCCTCCTGTGACCTGGGAATGCCCCCTGGGCTGTCCATGTCACAGCTGTGGGAGGAGACTGGAAACATGTTTGTGAAGCTCACAGCATATGCATGTACCGTCACTGCTCAGTGCGAACCAAGCGGTAACAGCAGCTGATGGGCAGGGAGTGATGACAGGAGATGCATTTAGTGGAGGTATTGGATGAGGTGAGTATCGGTTCTGCTATGTCACTGTAAATTTACATAGCAAAGCCATGTATCTATTGCTCATATTGGTGATTGCATGCGTTCATTATACTGTATTGAGCTCTCTGTGGGGCACATTATACTGTATTGAGGACCATGTGGGACCATTATACTGTGGAGCACTATGTGGGGGCATTATACTGTATGGACCACTATGTGAGGCCATTATACTATATGGTGCAGTATGAAGACACAAAAGAGAATAGTAAAACCAAAAACACTCAGTTTGAAAAAATTTTGCAGTAATCCGCAAGTGCTAGTAAAAGATGTAAAAAACAGGGTATTTTGTTGATACGATTTTTGCAAAAAATGTATACTAAGCTGCTCTACCAATCTTCACGGTATACCCTTATCAGAGCAGTCCTAACTAATGTATGCAATCCCTATCTGATGTATTTAAAAACCTGATCATCTGTATATAACCTGTGTGAACAGGGTTCAGAGAGGAAAATTCCATGTGTGCATACAGGGTAGAACAGCTTTTGTGCAGATAGCCCAAGAGGAGTGGTGGAACTCCCCAGTCTTGTAGACACAAGAGAACAATTATGGAAACAGGAACACATGGGCTACTTGCACAGTGAACAAGTCTGTATGATGTGTTCCTGTTTCCATATATGGTGCAGTATGTGGGGCACATTATAATGTATTGAGCACTATGTGAGGCCATTATTCTGTATGGAAGACTATGTGGGGGCATTATAATATATGGGGTCATTATACTGTGAAGTACTATGTAGGGTCATTATACTGTATTGAGCACTATGTGGAGCCATTATATGGGGAATCTAGGGAGTTCAATAGGACAAAAATAACTTTGTAAGGGTTGCAAAGTTATGATTTATGCTCTTCTGTGACCTAGTTGAATATTATTTTAGTTTTTTGGAGGGATGGGTGGTGGAAATTAGAACTTCTGCTATGGGGCCCCATGATTTCTATATACGCACTTGGTGATACGACCTAGAGCCATGTATCTAATGCCCATCATGGTAATACCCACCTAAAGCCACGTATCTAATGTTCATTACATCAGGGGTGGATATACCACCAATGCAGCTGGAGCAACTGCACTGGGGCCTGAAGATGGAGGAGAGTATGCAACCGCTATGGGGCCACTGAGTCAAGATTATGGAAGGGAGTGAGAGGGGCCCGGTGTCATGCAGTATCGGACCCCTCTCACTCACTCCCGTAATCATTCTGATACCCAGAGCCGGGGAGAAAGCAGTGTGCGGAGTGCAGGAGTTTAAAAAGCGGTTGTGTCATGCAGGAAGAGATGCTGGCTAATGAACGCTTTACCCACCAGACTGATGAGAGCGCTCACTGGCTGCCATCTCTGTCCTCCTGAATGGTGCATCCCAATGGTGAGTACTCACCTGTAGTCAGGGGGCCAGGGCCACACAGCACACAGGGGACAGCAGTGGAGGAAGAGCAGGGCTTACAGTGTGTATTCCGCTCCCTCCACTGTTCCCTTCCCAGCAGGAACTCACAGAACAGAGGTCGGGGGAGGATACGCATTGCACGGGACAGCACAGCCACAGCAGGGAGCTGATATCAGTCCTCTCTGCTGTGTCCCCATCCTCCACAGTGGGTTCTGCAGCCCTCTCAAGCTGATCTCTGAACTAAGTGACCGACCGTGTCTCTTGGGTGTGTCAGTTGCCTTGAGTTCCCTGGCTCTGTGTTAGTGACACACAGGCCTGGGTGCACCAAGCCACCTGCTCTGCAACTTACAGAATCCAAACTGACACACCCAAGGCAAAACTGACAGATTTTAAATGGAATCGTGACCATAGAGCCACTTCCATAACCCGGAGTGGAGAGTGAGATTCGCTCCACTACCAAACTTTTAAATCCCTCTAAAAATAAAAGCCCTTAATGGGTTTTCCTAGAAATCTGACTGAGTCACTACTTAGACCCAATCCTTTTTTTCTTTATTTTGCCTTGTGACTCAGGCGTCCTGCTGTTAACACAAGGCACTCCAGCGGGTTTAAATAGGACTCATCTCACCACGGAGGAGTGAATGAAAAGCTGCCTGCACAGCCTCCCCGCCTGACTAGACATGAACTCATTAGCGTGGGAAAGTTTCTGAACATTCTCACACCCTGTCAGTTCACCATGGGTCAGACTGGGAGTCTGCGCAGCCTCAGTGACGTCAGCGGTAGTTAAACCTGTGTGTTTCATTATTTCATTAAAAGACTTTATTCTTAACATGTGTGTGCATTTTTAACCCTTTCATACTATTGGTTTAATAATGGACACCTCTCCATTATTAACCAGGCATAATGTCACCTTACAATAGCAAGGTGACATTAACCCCTTATTAGCCCATATGCCATCGCTACAGGGGAATGGGAAGAGAGAGGCTAAGTGCCGGAATAGGCGCATCTTACAGATGTGCCTTTTCTGGGGTGGCTGGGGGCAGAACTTTTTAGCTGGGCGGGCAATTACCATGGTTCCACTCTAGGCTATTAACCCCTTACCGGCATCGGACGTACTATACCGTCCGATGCCGGCTCCCCTGCTTTGATGCAGGGCTCCGCGGTGAGCCCGCACCAAAGCCGGGACATGTCAGCTGTTTTGAACAGCTGACATGTGCCCGTAATAGGCGCGGGCAGAATCGCGATCTGCCCGCACCTATTAACTAGTTAAATGCCGCTGTCAAACGCAGACAGCGGCATTTAACTACCGCTTCCGGCCGGGCGGCCGGAAATTACGTCATCGCCGACCCCCAGTCACATGATCGGGGGTCGGCGATGCTTGTATATTGTAACCATAGAGGTCCTTGAGACCTCTATGGTTACTGATTGCCCGTCGCTGTGAGCGCCACCCTGTGGTCGGCGCTCACAGCACACGTGCAATTCTGCTACATAGCAGCGATCAGCAGATCGCTGCTATGTAGCAGAGCCGATCGGGTTGTGCCTGCTTCTAGCCTCTCATGGAGGCTATTGAAGCATGGCAAAAGTTTTAAAAAAAAGTTTAAAAAAATGTGAAAAAAATTAAAAAAACATAAAAGTTTAAATCACCCCCCTTTCGCCCCAATCAAAATAAATCAATAAAAGAAATATCAAATCTATGCATATTTGGTATCGCCGCGCTCAGAATCGCCCGATCTATCAAATAAAAAAAAGTATTAACCTGATCGCTAAACAGCGTAGCGGGAAAAAAACTCGAAACGCCAGAATTACGTTTTTTTGGTCGCCGCGACATTGCATTAAAATGCAATAACGGGCGATCAAAAGAACGTATCTGCACCGAAATGCTATCATTAAAAACGTCATCTCGGCACGCAAAAAATAAGCCCTCAAGCGACCCCAGAGCACGAAAAATGGAGACGCTACGAGTATCGGAAAATGGCGCAATTTTTTTTTTTTTTTTTTTAGCAAAGTTTGGAATTTTTTTTCACCACTTAGATAAAAAATAACCTAGTCATGTTTGGTGTCTATGAACTCGTACTGACCTGGAGAATCATAATGGCAGGTCAGTTTTAGCATTTAGTGAACCTAGCTAAAAAGCCAAACAAAAAACCAATGTGGGATTGCACTTTTTTTGCAATTTCACCGCACTTGGAATTTTTTTCCCGTTTTCTAGTACACGACATGCTAAAACCAATGATGTCGTTCAAAAGTACAACTCGTCCCGCAAAAAATAAGCCCTCACATGGCCAAATTGACGGAAAAATAAAAAAGTTATGGCTCTGGGAAGGAGGGGAGTGAAAAACGAACACGGAAAAATGAAAAATCCCCCGGTCATGAAGGGGTTAATATATGCCCTCAGTCACTAGCTTTCCCTCTCTGGTGGGGAAAATTGCGCAGGAGCCAACGCCAGCTTTTCCGTGAATTAAACCTTTAATTTAACACCTACAGCTCCAAAATTTTACACAAACACACTGCTAACATTATTAGTCAAGGACATATATAAATCTAACTGATATGCAATGGTTTACTGTATGCAAACCATGTCTCATATCCTGTCGGGTTCTGCAATAATTTTACATACAATTGAATTATCGGATATTCTGCTATCTAACTCACTATTAAATATAAAGAGATATATATATATATATATATATATATATATATATATATCTATAATATAACGCTGGGAGCGTCACTCTGTCCGAAGCCTCTATAGACTGCGCAAGCGCCGGCGCAGTCTGGGCCTCACAGAGCGACGCTCCCGGGAGATCGCGGTATGCGTAAGCACTGACGCATACCGCGATCTCCACCGGAGAGTCAGGGACTGCCAGGAGGGAGGGTAAGTATACTCACCTTTCCCGGTTCCAGCGCTGCTTGCGGCTCCATCTCCCGGCTCCTCTGCTCCCGGCTCCGGAGGGCGCGGACTGCGCAGGCGCCGATTCCTGCTGCCGGAATCGGCGCCTGCGCAGTCCGCGCTTTCCGGCGCCATTTTCTTGAAGACACACTCCGGCCCCACTGCAGGTGTGTCTTCAAGAAAATGGCGCCGGAAAGCGCGGACTGCGCAGGCGCCGATTCCTGAGTATGGTATTTTTTTTTTTTTTATGGCAGCAGCATTCGGGGGCATACACACTGGAGCGGGGGGCATATAATACAATGGTGGCGCAGGATGGCAGCAGCACATGACAGAACGGGCGCAGGATGGGAGCAGCACATGACAGAACGGGCGCAGGATGGCAGCAGCACATGACAGAACGGGCGCAGGATGGGAGCAGCACATGACAGAACGGGCGCAGGATGGCAGCAGCACATGACAGAACGGGCGAAGGATGGCAGCAGCACATGACAGAACGGGCGAAGGATGGCAGCAGCACATGACAGAACGGGCGCAGGATGGCAGCAGCACATAACAGAACGGGCGCAGGATGGCAGCAGCACATGACAGAACGGGCGAAGGATGGCAGCAGCACATGACAGAACGGGCGAAGGATGGCAGCAGCACATGACAGAACGGGCGCAGGATGGCAGCAGCACATGACAGAACGGGCGAAGGATGGCAGCAGCACATGACAGAACGGGCGCAGGATGGCAGCAGCACATGACAGAACGGGCGCAGGATGGCCGCAGCACATGACAGAACGGGCGCAGGATGGCCGCAGCACATGACAGAACGGGCGCAGGATGGCAGCAGCACATGACAGAACGGGCGCAGGATGGCAGCAGCACATGACAGAACGGGCGAAGGATGGCAGCAGCACATGACAGAACGGGCGAAGGATGGCAGCAGCACATGACAGAACGGGCGAAGGATGGCAGCAGCACATGACAGAACGGGCGCAGGATGGCAGCAGCACATGACAGAACGGGCGCAGGATGGCCGCAGCACATGACAGAACGGGCGCAGGATGGCAGCAGCACATGACAGAACGGGCGCAGGATGGCAGCAGCACATGACAGAACGGGCGAAGGATGGCAGCAGCACATGACAGAACGGGCGCAGGATGGCAGCAGCACATGACAGAACGGGCGCAGGATGGCCGCAGCACATGACAGAACGGGCGCAGGATGGCAGCAGCACATGACAGAACGGGCGCAGGATGGCAGCAGCACATGACAGAACGGGCGCAGGATGGCCGCAGCACATGACAGAACGGGCGCAGGATGGCCGCAGCACATGACAGAACGGGCGCAGGATGGCAGCAGCACATGACAGAACGGGCGCAGGATGGGAGCAGCACATGACAGAACGGGCGCAGGATGGCAGCAGCACATGACAGAACGGGCGCAGGATGGCAGCAGCACATGACAGAACGGGCGCAGGATGGCAGCAGCACATGACAGAACGGGCGCAGGATGGCAGCAGCACATGACAGAACGGGCGCAGGATGGCAGCAGCACATGACAGAACGGGCGCAGGATGGCAGCAGCACATGACAGAACGGGCGCAGGATGGCAGCAGCACATGACAGAACGGGCGCAGGATGGCAGCAGCACATGACAGAACGGGCGCAGGATGGCAGCAGCACCTGTCAGAACGGGCGCAGGATGGCCGCAGCACATGACAGAACGGGCGCAGGATGGCAGCAGCACATGACAGAACGGGCGCAGGATGGCCGCAACACATGACAGAACGGGCGCAGGATGGGAGCAGCACATGACAGAACGGGCGCAGGATGGCCGCAGCACATGACAGAACGGGCGCAGGATGGCAGCAGCACATGACAGAACGGGCGAAGGATGGCAGCAGCACATGACAGAACGGGCGAAGGATGGCAGCAGCACATGACAGAACGGGCG
Source organism: Ranitomeya imitator (assembly GCF_032444005.1). NCBI lineage: Eukaryota > Metazoa > Chordata > Amphibia > Anura > Dendrobatidae > Ranitomeya > Ranitomeya imitator. Next base: position 272,602,954 of record NC_091282.1, read on the forward strand.
CAGGATGGCAGCAGCACATGACAGAACGGGCGCAGGATGGCAGCAGCACATGACAGAACGGGCGCAGCACATGACAGAACGGGCGCAGGATGGCAGCAGCACATGACAGAACGGGCGCAGGATGGCAGCAGCACATGACAGAACGGGCACAGGATGGCAGCAGCACATGACAGAACGGGCGCAGGATGGCAGCAGCACATGACAGAACGGGCGCAGGATGGCAGCAGCACATGACAGAACGGGCGCAGGATGGCAGCAGCACATGACAGAACAGGCGCAGGATGGCAGCAGCAAATGACAGAACGGGGACGCAGGATGGGAGCAGCAAATGACAGAACGGGCGCAGGATGGGAGCAGCAAATGACAGGATGGGAGCAGCAAATGACAGAATGGAGGCGCAGGATGGGAGCAGCACATGACAGGATGGGGGCGCAGGATGGAGCAGCACATACCAGGATGGAGACCATATACCAATATAAATGCTCGCCACCCGGGCGTAGAACGGGTTCAATAGCTAGTATATATATATATACAGTGGGGCAAAAAAGTATTTAGTCAGTCAGCAATAGTGCAAGTTCCACCACTTAAAAAGATGAGAGGCGTCTGTAATTTACATCATAGGTAGACCTCAACTATGGGAGACAAACTGAGAAAAAAAAAAATCCAGAAAATCACATTGTCTGTTTTTTTAACATTTTATTTGCATATTATGGTGGAAAATAAGTATTTGGTCAGAAACAAACAATCAAGATTTCTGGCTCTCACAGACCTGTAACTTCTTCTTTAAGAGTCTCCTCTTTCCTCCACTCATTACCTGTAGTAATGGCACCTGTTTAAACTTGTTATCAGTATAAAAAGACACCTGTGCACACCCTCAAACAGTCTGACTCCAAACTCCACTATGGTGAAGACCAAAGAGCTGTCAAAGGACACCAGAAAAAAAATTGTAGCCCTGCACCAGGCTGGGAAGACTGAATCTGCAATAGCCAACCAGCTTGGAGTGAAGAAATCAACAGTGGGAGCAATAATTAGAAAATGGAAGGCATACAAGACCACTGATAATCTCCCTCGATCTGGGGCTCCACGCAAAATCCCACCCCGTGGGGTCAGAATGATCACAAGAACGGTGAGCAAAAATCCCAGAACCACGCGGGGGGACCTAGTGAATGAACTGCAGAGAGCTGGGACCAATGTAACAAGGCCTACCATAAGTAACACACTACGCCACCATGGACTCAGATCCTGCAGTGCCAGATGTGTCCCACTGCTTAAGCCAGTACATGTCCGGGCCCGTCTGAAGTTTGCTAGAGAGCATTTGGATGATCCAGAGGAGTTTTGGGAGAATGTCCTATGGTCTGATGAAACCAAACTGGAACTGTTTGGTAGAAACACAACTTGTCGTGTTTGGAGGAAAAAGAATACTGAGTTGCATCCATCAAACACCATACCTACTGTAAAGCATGGTGGTGGAAACATCATGCTTTGGGGCTGTTTCTCTGCAAAGGGGCCAGGACGACTGATCCGGGTACATCAAAGAATGAATGGGGCCATGTATCGTGAGATTTTGAGTGCAAACCTCCTTCCATCAGCAAGGGCATTGAAGATGAAATGTGGCTGGGTCTTTCAACATGACAATGATCCAAAGCACACCGCCAGGGCAACGAAGGAGTGGCTTCGTAAGAAGCATTTCAAGGTCCTGGAGTGGCCTAGCCAGTCTCCAGATCTCAACCCTATAGAAAACCTTTGGAGGGAGTTGAAAGTCCGTGTTGCCAAGCGAAAAGCCAAAAACATCACTGCTCTAGAGGAGATCTGCATGGAGGAATGGGCCAACATACTAACAACAGTGTGTGACAACCTTGTGAAGACTTACAGAAAACGTTTGACCTCTGTCATTGCCAACAAAGGATATATTACAAAGTATTGAGATTAAATTTTGTTTCTGACCAAATACTTATTTTCCACCATAATATGCAAATAAAATGTTAAAAAAACAGACAATGTGATTTTCTGGATTTTTTTTTCTCAGTTTGTCTCCCATAGTTGAGGTCTACCTATGATGTAAATTACAGACGCCTCTCATCTTTTTAAGTGGTGGAACTTGCACTATTGCTGACTGACTAAATACTTTTTTGCCCCACTGTATATACACTACTGTTCAAAAGTTTATGGTCACTAAGAAGTTTCCTTATTTTTGAAAGAAAAGCACAGGTTTTTCTAATGAAGCTAACATTAAATGATTCAGAAATACACTCTATACATTGTTAATGTGGATGTTTGTGTGTGTGTGTGTGTGTGTAGCCAATTCACTATCCCTATCTATTACACAACCCCTGAGGATGGCTGGACCATCATTGTAAATACATCATTGCAAATACACACCGGTACTTTGTATCTCCCCCACCTCATTGTAGATTGTAAGCTCTCACGAGCAGGGTCGTTTTATTTCACTTTAATTATTGTATTGTTAACGTTGTTACTTATGACTTTTGTGTTTGAAACTGTTAAACTGTAAAGCACTGCAGAATATGTTAGCGCTATATAAATAAAGATTATTATTATTATTATGACTATTCTAGCTGCAAAAGTCTGGTTTGTAATGCAATATCTTCATAGGTGTGTAGAGGCCCATTTCCAACAGCCATCACTCCAGTGTTCTTATGGTACTTTGTGTTCTATAGCTGTGTAACAAGGCTAATGGATGGTTAGAATAACCTTGAAAACCCTTGTGCAAGTATGTTAGCACAGCTGAAAACAGTTTGGCTGATTAGAGAACCTATAAACCTGACCTTCATTTAAGCTAGTTGAGAATCTGGAGCATTACATTTGTTGGTTCCATTAAACTCTCAAAATGGCCAGAAAAAAGAACTTTCATGTGAAACTCGACAGTCTATTCTTGTTCTTAGAAATGAAGGCTATTCCATGCGAGAAATTGCAAAGAAACTGAATATTTCCTACAACGGTGTGTACTACTCCCTTCAGAGGAAAGCACAAACAGGCTCTAACCAGAGTAGAAAGAGAAGTGGGAGGCCTCGCTGCACAACTAAGCAACAAGACAAGTACATTAGAGTCTGTAGTTTGCGAAATCGACGCCTCACAGGTCCTCAACTGGCGGATTCATTAAATAGTGCACACAAAACGCCAGTGTCAACGTCTAAAGTGAAGAGGTGACTCCGGGATGCTGGTCTTCAGGGCACAGTGGGAAAGAAAAAGCTATATCTGAGACTGGCTAATAAAAGGAAAAGATTAATATGGGCAAAAGAACACAGACATTGGACAGAGGAAGATTGGAAAAAAGTGTTATGGACAGCTGAATCCAAATTTGAGGTGTTTGGATCACATAGAAGAACATTTGTGAGATGCAGAACAACTGAAAAGATGCTGGAAGAGTGTCTGACGCCATCTGTCAAGCATGGTGGAGGTAATGTGATGGTCTGGGGTTGCTTTGATAATGGTAAAGTGGAAGATTTGTACAAGGTAAAAGGGATTTTGAATAAGGAAGGCTATCTCTCCATTTTGCAACCCCATGCCTTACCTTGTGGCTTGATTGGAGCCAATTTCATCCTACAACAGGACAATGACCCAAAGCACACCTCCAAATTATGCAAGAACTATTTAGGGAAGAAGCAGGCAGCTGGTATTCTATCTGTAATGGAGTGGCCAGTGAAGTCACCAGGTTTCAACCCCATTGAGCTGTTGTGGGAGCAGCTTGACCATATGGTGCGCAAATAGTGCCCATCAAGCCAAACCAGCTTGTGGGAGGGGCTTCTGGAAGCATGGGGTGACATTTCTCCAGATTACCTCAGCAAATTAACTGCTAGAATGTCAAAGGTCTGCAATGCTGTAATTGCTGCAAAGGAAGCATTCTTTGACGAAAGCAAAGTTTGAAGGAAAAAATTATTATTTCAAATAAAAATCTTTTTTTCGAACCTTGGCAATGTCTGGACTAGATTTTCAATTAATTTGGCAACTCATTTGATTAATAAAAGTATGAGTTTTCATGGAAAACACAAAATTGTCTGGGTAACCCTAAACTTTTGAAATATATATATATTTACATTTATTTTTTCTATTCTGTTTTAACCTGTCAGTGTGATTTTACATTACACTGCACTGAATTGCCAGATTTTCTAAATGACACCGGTGCGTATTTCTTGCAAGTCACACTGATGGTCCGTGTGGTGTGTGAGTTTTTCTCGCACCCATAGACTTTCATTGGCGAGTCTCGGCCGTAATATGGTGCAAATCGCCGCAAGCTGCGATTTCTCTTGCACGTATAATATGGCCGAGAAAACAAAGGATAATGGGAGCTGCCCCATAGATTGTTAGAGAAGGGATTTCCAACCTACTCAGGTGTTCTGTCTTTTAGGTACCTAAGGGTACTTTCACACTAGCGTTTTTTTAAATCCGTCACAATGCGTCGTTTTGCAAAAAAAACGCATCCTGCAAAAGTGCTTGCAGGATGCGTTTTTTCCCCATAGACTTCTATTGACGACGCATTTGCGACGGATTGCCACACTTCGCATCCGTCTTGCGACGGATGCGTCGTGCTTTGGCAGACCGCTACATGTAACGTTTTTTTCTCCTGACGGACCGCTTTTTCCGACCGCGCATGCGCGGCCGGAACTCCGCCCCCACCTCCCCGCACCTTACAATGGGGCAGCGGATGCGCCGGAAAAATGCATCCGCTGCACCCATTGTGCAATGCAGCAAATGCTAGCGTCGGAATCTCTCCCCGACGCATTGCAACGGGGAGATTCTGACGCTAGTGTGAAAGAAGCCTAAGCGATGAAGCAATAATCAGAGAGACACACGCTCGTTGTCTGTCCAAGTAGTCTCATGCTCTTTATTCTCAGGGCTGGGCTTTTAAAGCACCAAGATCAAAAGAAAAACGTTACGTAAAAAATTGGCCTTACGGCGCGCGAATTTTTGCCTGTAGGACATTATTGCAAGAGAGCTTGGCTGAGTAGATTACACAAGAAGGAAAACACACAGCAAGTCAGCAGGATCTAGGAGCAACATGGCAGATGTGACAACCTACATGGTGAGCTGCAGCATGTGCTACATGTTCACAGATCGACCAGAAGAAGAATCCAATTTCACCTGTCAGAAGTGTAGACTAGTGGCCCTTTTAGAAGAAAAGGTGCGGGGTCTGGAAGAAAGAATAGCAACTTTGAAACTCATCAAAGAGAATGAAGACTTTCTAGACAGAACAGAAGCATCTCTACTGGTCACAGAAGGTGCAAAAAGTGTCAGAGAACCTCCAAAAGCAGATGAGTGGAAGCATGTGACCAAAAGAAGCAAGAAGACCATGGAGAAATCACCAACCACACAACTGAAGAACCGATATCAAATCTTTGTAGAGGATGAAGATGGCACACCTAAGAATGAAGCAATACCAGCAAGCAAAAAAGAAAAGGGCACACAGCAACAAGTGACAGCAAAAAGTACAGCCAAGAAGCAACGAAGAGTGGTGGTGGTGGGAGACTCACTACTGAGAGGCACCGAAGCAGCCATCTGCAGACCGGACATAACTGCAAGAGAAGTATGCTGCCTTCCAGGTGCGATGATCAAGGATGTGACCGATAGGATACCAAAGCTCTTCAGCTCCAAGGACGTCCACCCATTTCTTCTGATACATGTTGGCACCAATGACACGGCAAGGAAGGACCTACCGACAATCTGCAAGGACTTTGAAGAGTTGGGGAAGAAAGTAAAGGAACTGGATGCACAGGTAGTTTTTTCTTCTATCCTTCCAGTAGACGGGCATGGCACCAGGAGATGGAACAGGATCCTTGATGCAAACAACTGGCTAAGACGATGGTGCAGACAACAAGGATTTGGATTCCTGGACCACGGTGTGAATTACTGGTATGATGGACTCCTCGCCAGAGACGGACTACACCTCAACAAACCTGGGAAACACACATTCGCCAGAAGACTCGCTACACTCATCAGGAGGGCGTTAAACTAGAAGAAGAGGGGACGGGAAGAAAAACATTAGACTCGAACAAAGACGACCCAGGAAAACATACTCAGAAGGGAGGTAAGAACATTTCTAAAACAATCCACAGTGAGGAGATTGGAACAAAACAAAATCCTCTAAACTGCATGCTCGCAAACGCCAGAAGCCTGACAAACAAGATGGAAGAACTAGAAGCAGAAATATCTACAGGTAACTTTGACATAGTGGGAATAACCGAGACATGGTTAGATGAAAGCTATGACTGGGCAGTTAACTTACAGGGTTACAGTCTGTTTAGAAAGGATCGTAAAAATCGGAGAGGAGGAGGGGTTTGTCTCTATGTAAAGTCTTGTCTAAAGTCCACTTTAAGGGAGGATATTAGCGAAGGGAATGAGGATGTCGAGTCCATATGGGTTGAAATTCATGGAGGGAAAAATGGGAACAAAATTCTCATTGGGGTCTGTTACAAACCCCCAAATATAACAGAAAGCATGGAAAGTCTACTTCTAAAGCAGATAGATGAAGCTGCAACCCATAATGAGGTCCTGGTTATGGGGGACTTTAACTACCCGGATATTAACTGGGAAACAGAAACCTGTGAAACCCATAAAGGCAACAGGTTTCTGCTAATAACCAAGAAAAATTATCTTTCACAATTGGTGCAGAATCCAACCAGAGGAGCAGCACTTTTAGACCTAATACTATCTAATAGACCTGACAGAATAACAAATCTGCAGGTGGTTGGGCATTTAGGAAATAGCAACCACAATATTGTGCAGTTTCACCTGTCTTTCACTAGGGGGACTTGTCAGGGAGTCACAAAAACATTGAACTTTAGGAAGGCAAAGTTTGAACAGCTTAGAGATGCCCTTAATCTGGTAGACTGGGACAATATCCTCAGAAATGAGAATACAGATAATAAATGGGAAATGTTTAAGAACATCCTAAATAGGCAGTGTAAGCGGTTTATACCTTGTGGGAATAAAAGGACTAGAAATAGGAAAAACCCAATGTGGCTAAACAAAGAAGTAAGACAGGCAATTAACAGTAAAAAGAAAGCATTTGCACTACTAAAGCAGGATGGCACCATTGAAGCTCTAAAAAACTATAGGGAGATAAATACTTTATCTAAAAAACTAATTAAAGCTGCCAAAAAGGAAACAGAGAAGCACATTGCTAAGGAGAGTAAAACTAATCCCAAACTGTTCTTCAACTATATCAATAGTAAAAGAATAAAAACTGAAAATGTAGGCCCCTTAAAAAATAGTGAGGAAAGAATGGTTGTAGATGACGAGGAAAAAGCTAACATATTAAACACCTTCTTCTCCACGGTATTCACGGTGGAAAATGAAATGCTAGGTGAAATCCCAAGAAACAATGAAAACCCTATATTAAGGGTCACCAATCTAACCCAAGAAGAGGTGCGAAACCGGCTAAATAAGATTAACCCCTTTACCCCCAAGGGTGGTTTGCACGTTAATGACCAGGCCAATTTTTACAATTCTGACCACTGTCCCTTTATGAGGTTATAACTCCGAAACGCTTCAACGGATCCTGGTGATTCTGACATTGTTTTCTCGTGACATATTGTACTTCATGATAGTGGTAAAATTTCTTTGATAGTACCTGCGTTTATTTGTGAAAAAAACGGAAATTTGGCGAAAATTTTGAAAATTTCGCAATTTTCAAACTTTGAATTTTTATGCAATTAAATCACAGAGATATGTCACACAAAATACTTAATAAGTAACATTTCCCACATGTCTCCTTTACATCAGCATAATTTTGGAACCAATTTTTTTTTTTGTTAGGGAGTTATAAGGGTTAAAAGTTGACCAGCAATTTCTCATTTTTACAACACCATTTTTTTTTAGGGACCACGTCTCATTTGAAGTCATTTTGAGGGGTCTATATGATAGAAAATGCCCAAGTGTGACACCATTCTAAAAACTGCACCCCTCAAGGTGCTCAAAACCACATTCAAGAAGTTTATTAACCCTTCAGGTGTTTAATAGGAATTTTTGGAATGTTTAAATAAAAATGAACATTTAACTTTTTTACACAAAAAATTTACTTCAGCTCCAATTTGTTTTATTTTACCAAGGGTAACAGGAGAAATTGGACCCAAAAAGTTGTTGTCCAATTTGTCCTGAGTACGCTGATACCCCATATGTGGCAGTAAACCACTGTTTGGGCGCATGGGAGAGCTCGGAAGGGAAGGAGCGCAGTTTGACTTTTCAATGCAAAATTGACAGAAATTGAGATGGGACGCCATGTTGCGTTTGGAGAGCCACTGATGTGCCTAAACATTGAAACCCCCCACAAGTGACACCATTTTGGAAAGTAGACCCCCTAAGGAACTTATCTAGAGGTGTGGTGAGCACTTTGACCCACCAAGTGCTTCACAGAAGTTTATAATGCAGAACCGTAAAAATAAAAAATCATATTTTTTCACAAAAATTATATTTTTGCCCCCAATTTTTTATTTTTCCAAGGGTAAGAGAAGAAATTGGACCTCAAAAGTTGTTGTCCAATTTGTCCTGAGTACGCTGATACCCCATATGTGGCAGTAAACCACTGTTTGGGCGCATGGGAGAGCTCGGAAGGGAAGGAGCGCAGTTTGACTTTTCAATGCAAAATTGACAGAAATTGAGATGGGACGCCATGTTGCGTTTGGAGAGCCACTGATGTGCCTAAACATTGAAACCCCCCACAAGTGACACCATTTTGGAAAGTAGACCCCCTAAGGAACTTATCTAGAGGTGTGGTGAGCACTTTGACCCACCAAGTGCTTCACAGAAGTTTATAATGCAGAACCGTAAAAATAAAAAATCATATTTTTTCACAAAAATTATATTTTTGCCCCCAATTTTTTATTTTTCCAAGGGTAAGAGAAGAAATTGGACCTCAAAAGTTGTTGTCCAATTTGTCCCGAGTACGCTGATACCCCATATGTGGCAGTAAACCACTGTTTGGGCGCATGGGAGAGCTCGGAAGGGAAGGAGCGCCGTTTGACTTTTCAATGCAAAATTGACAGGAATTGAGATGGGACGCCATGTTGCGTTTGGAGAGCCACTGATGTGCCTAAACATTGAAACCCCCCACAAGTGACACCATTTTGGAAAGTAGACCCCCTAAGGAACTTATCTGGATGTGTGGTGAGCACTTTGACCCACCAAGGGCTTCACAGAAGTTTATAATGCAGAGCCATAAAAATAAAACAAAATTTTTTTCCCACAAAAATTATTTTTTAGCCCCCAGTTTTGTATTTTCCCTAGGGTAAGAGGAGAAATTGGACCACAAAAGTTGTTGTCCAATTTGTCCTGAGTACGCTGATACCCCATATGTGGGGGGGAACCACCGTTTGGGCGCATGGGAGGGTTCGGAAGGGAAGGAGCGCCATTTGGAATGCAGACTTAGATGGAATGGTCTGCAGGCGTCACATTGCGTTTGCAGAGCCCCTAATGTACCTAAACAGTAGAAACCCCCCACAAGTGACACCATTTTGGAAAGTAGACCCCCTAAGGAACTCATCTTGATGTGTTGTGAGAGCTTTGAACCCCCAAGTATTTCACTACAGTTTATAACGCAGAGCCATGCAAATAAAAAATATTTTTTTTTCCACAAAAATTATATTTTAGCCCCCAGTTTTGTATTTTTCCAAGGTTAGCAGGAGAAATTGGACCCTAAATGTTGTTGTCCAATTTGTCCTGAGTACGCTGATACCCGATATGTGGGGGGGAACCACCGTTTGGGCGCATGGGAGGGCTCGGAAGGGAAGGAGCATCATTTGGAATGCAGACTTAGATGGATTGGTCTGCAGGCGTCACATTGCGTTTGCAGAGCCCCTAATGTACCTAAACAGTAGAAACCCCCCACAAGTGACCCCATATTGGAAACTAGACCCCTCAATGAACTTATCTAGATGTGTTGTGAGAACTTTGAACCCCCAAGTGTTTCACTACAGTTTATAACGCAGAGCCGTGAAAATAAAAAATCTTTTTGTTTTCCCACAAAAATTATTTTTTAGCCCCCAGTTTTGTATTTTCCCAAGGGTAACAGGAGAAATTGGTCCACAAAAGTTGTTGTCCAATTTGTCCTGAGTACGCTGATACCCGATATGTGGGGGGGAACCACCGTTTGGGCGCATGGGAGGGCTCGGAAGGGAAGGAGCATCATTTGGAATGCAGACTTAGATGGATTGGTCTGCAGGCGTCACATTGCGTTTGCAGAGCCCCTAATGTACCTAAACAGTAGAAACCCCCCACAAGTGACCCCATATTGGAAACTAGACCCCTCAATGAACTTATCTAGATGTGTTGTGAGAACTTTGAACCCCCAAGTGTTTCACTACAGTTTATAACGCAGAGCCGTGAAAATAAAAAATCTTTTTGTTTTCCCACAAAAATTATTTTTTAGCCCCCAGTTTTGTATTTTCCCAAGGGTAACAGGAGAAATTGGTCCACAAAAGTTGTTGTCCAATTTGTCCTGAGTACGCTGATACCCCATATGTTGGGGTAAACCCCTGTTTGGGCACACAGGAGAGCTCGGAAGGGAAGGAGCACTGTTTTACTTTTTCAACGCAGAATTGGCTGGAATTGAGATCGGACGCCATGTCGTGTTTGGAGAGCCCCTGATGTGCCGAAACAGTGGAAACCCCCCAATTATAACTGAAACCCTAATCTAAACACACCCCTAACCCTAATTCCAACGGTAACCCTAACCACACCTCTAACCCTGACACACCCCTAACCCTAATCCCAACCCTATTCCCAACTGTAAATGTAATCTAAACCCTAACCCTAACTTTAGCCCCAACCCTAACTGTAGCCCCAACCCTAACCCTAACCCTAATCCTAGCCCTAACCCTAGCCCTAACCCTAACCCTAGCCCTAACCCTAGCCCTAACCCTAGCCCTAACCCTAGCCCTAACCCTAGCCCTAGCCCTAGCCCTAACCCTAGCCCTAACCCTAGCCCTAACCCTAGCCCTAACCCTAGCCCTAACCCTAACCCTAGCCCTAACCCTAGCCCTAACCCTAGCCCTAACCCTAGCCCTAGCCCTAACCCTAGCCCTAACCCTAGCCCTAATGGGAAAATGGAAATAAATACATTTTTTTTTATTTTTCCCTAACTAAGGGGGTGATGAAGGGGGGTTTGATTTACTTTTATAGCGAGTTTTTTAGCGGATTTTTATGATTGGCAGCCGTCACACACTGAAAGACCCTTTTTATTGCAAAAAATATTTTTTGCAATACCACATTTTGAGAGCTATAATTTTTCCATATTTTGGTCCACAGAGTCATGTGAGGTCTTGTTTTTTGCGGGACGAGTTGACGTTTTTATTGAAAACATTTTTGGGCACGTGACATTTTTTTATCGCTTTTTATTCCGATTTTTGTGAGGAAGAATGACCAAAAGCCAGCTATTCATGAATTTCTATTGGGGGAGGCGTTTATACCGTTCCGCGTTTGGTAAAATTGATAAATCAGTTTTATTCTTCGGGTCAGTACGATTACAGCGATACCTCATTTATATAATTTTTTTATGGTTTGGTGCTTTTATACGATAAAAACTATTTTACAGAAAAAATAATTATTTTTGCATCGCTTTATTCTCAGGACTATAACTTTTTTATTTTTTTGCTGATGATGCTGTATGGCGGCTCTTTTTTTGCGGGACAATATGACGCTTTCAGCGGTACCATGGTTATTTATATCTGTCCTTTTGATCGCGTGTTATTCCACTTTTTGTTCGGCGGTATGATAATAAAGCGTTGTTTTTTGCCTCGTTTTTTTTTTTTTTTTCTTACGGTGTTTACTGAAGGGGTTAACTAGTGGGCCAGTTTTATAGGTCGGGCCGTTACGGACGCGGCGATACTAAATATGTGTACTTTTATTGGTTTTTTTTTTTTATTTAGATGAAGAAATGTATTTATGGGAATAATATTTTTTTTTTTTTTTCATTATTTTGGAATATTTTTTTTTATTTTTTTTACACATTTGGAAATTTTTTTTTTTACTTTTTTACTTTGTCCCAGGGGGGGACATCACAGATCAGTGATCTGACAGTTTGCACAGCACTCTGTCAGATCACTGATCTGATAGGAGTGCAGGCTGCTTCACAGTGCCTGCTCTGAGCAGGCTCTGTGAAGCCACCTCCCTCCCTGCAGGACCCGGATCCGCGGCCATCTTGGATCCGGGGCTCGAGCAGGGAGGGAGGTGAGGAGACCCTCGCAGCAACGCGATCACATCGCGTTGCTGCGGGGGGCTCAGGGAAGCCCGCAGGGAGCCCCCTCCCTGCGCGGTGCTTCCCTGTACCGCCGGCACATCGCGATCATCTTTGATCGCGGTGTGCCAGGGGTTAATGTGCCGGGGGCGGTCCGTGACCGCTCCTGGCACATAGTGCCGGATGTCAGCTGCGATAAGCAGCTGACACCCGGCCGCGATCGGCCGCGCTCCCCCCGTGAGCGCGGCCGATCGGCTATGACGTACTATCCCGTCCAGGGTCAGATAAGCCCAGGGCACCTCGACGGGATAGTACGTCTAAGGTCACAGAGGGGTTAAAATAGATAAATCTCCGGGTCCGGATGGCATACACCCACGAGTACTAAGAGAACTAAGTAATGTAATAGATAAACCATTATTTCTTATTTTTAGTGACTCTATAGCGACAGGGTCTGTTCCGCAGGACTGGCGCATAGCAAATGTGGTGCCAATATTCAAAAAGGGCTCTAAAAGTGAACCTGGAAATTATAGGCCAGTAAGTCTAACCTCTATTGTTGGTAAAATATTTGAAGGGTTTCTGAGGGATGTTATTCTGGATTATCTCAATGAGAATAACTGTTTAACTCCATATCAGCATGGGTTTATGAGAAATCGCTCCTGTCAAACCAATCTAATCAGTTTTTATGAAGAGGTAAGCTATAGACTGGACCACGGTGAGTCATTGGACGTGGTATATCTCGATTTTTCCAAAGCGTTTGATACCGTGCCGCACAAGAGGTTGGTACACAAAATGAGAATGCTTGGTCTGGGGGAAAATGTGTGTAAATGGGTTAGTAACTGGCTTAGTGATAGAAAGCAGAGGGTGGTTATAAATGGTATAGTCTCTAACTGGGTCGCTGTGACCAGTGGGGTACCGCAGGGGTCAGTATTGGGACCTGTTCTCTTCAACATATTCATTAATGATCTGGTAGAAGGTTTACACAGTAAAATATCGATATTTGCAGATGATACAAAACTATGTAAAGCAGTTAATACAAGAGAAGATAGTATTCTGCTACAGATGGATCTGGATAAGTTGGAAACTTGGGCTGAAAGGTGGCAGATGAGGTTTAACAATGATAAATGTAAGGTTATACACATGGGAAGAGGGAATCAATATCACCATTACACACTGAACGGGAAACCACTGGGTAAATCTGACAGGGAGAAGGACTTGGGGATCCTAGTTAATGATAAACTTACCTGGAGCAGCCAGTGCCAGGCAGCAGCTGCCAAGGCAAACAGGATCATGGGGTGCATTAAAAGAGGTCTGGATACACATGATGAGAGCATTATACTGCCTCTGTACAAATCCCTAGTTAGACCGCACATGGAGTACTGTGTCCAGTTTTGGGCACCGGTGCTCAGGAAGGATATAATGGAACTAGAGAGAGTACAAAGGAGGGCAACAAAATTAATAAAGGGGATGGGAGAACTACAATACCCAGATAGATTAGCGAAATTAGGATTATTTAGTCTAGAAAAAAGACGACTGAGGGGCGATCTAATAACCATGTATAAGTATATAAGGGGACAATACAAATATCTCGCTGAGGATCTGTTTATACCAAGGAAGGTGACGGGCACAAGGGGGCATTCTTTGCGTCTGGAGGAGAGAAGGTTTTTCCACCAACATAGAAGAGGATTCTTTACTGTTAGGGCAGTGAGAATCTGGAATTGCTTGCCTGAGGAGGTGGTGATGGCGAACTCAGTCGAGGGGTTCAAGAGAGGCCTGGATGTCTTCCTGGAGCAGAACAATATTGTATCATACAATTATTAGGTTCTGTAGAAGGACGTAGATCTGGGTATTTATTATGATGGAATATAGGCTGAACTGGATGGACAAATGTCTTTTTTCGGCCTTACTAACTATGTTACTATGTTACTATGTATGTTACATGGATTATACAATGGGTTGTCATATACATCCTGGGATACAAGATAGATTAGGTCAAAGAATGCTGGGGGGGCTTTGCACATGTCTGCGGTTTTATGAGATTCTGGCTGAATATTCAAGATTTTTGGGTGGATAAAGACAAAAACATAAAATAGTCAGATCAAGAGCGGTGCACTCTCTTTTATATTATATATGGTGCTCAAAGGACAAAAATCACAATATGAAAAGAGGGTAACCTTTGGCACTCAACAAGTCCATACTTTTATATTCTTAGTGAAAATAGGTTTATTAATAGACAGCCAGCAAAAAAATATTAACATACATCAAAGTTCCAACGTTTCGGCGTACATCGCCTTTGTCAAGGAGGTCTGTATGTACCAATGGTGGCTAATGTGGCAGGACCATCGTGAGGTAAGAAAGCCGGCGTGCGTCCCGAGACTCCAGGGCAGAGTTGTTGAGTGCCAAAGGTTACCCTCTTTCCATAAAGACAAAAACAGACATAGAATCGGCGATTCTGAGAAATTCTGACCACTACTATGTGGAATGTCCGGGAAATTGTCCACAAGGAGAGACAGATGATAACATTGCACAATACTTGTTTTCTGTAATTCTGTTATTTTTCTGTTACTTAAAAAGATGAAGATTAACCATTTCTTTAACAAGATTAACATTGGTCCGATTTTTTTATCGCATAGCACTCGTCTGTATTACGCTCTAGTGTGACCCCGGCCTTAGTCTGAGGATTGCCTTCAGGGAGAGCAGAACACACGTGGAGGTTGTTTCACTGTGGTTTGTTGTGCTTTGTATACTTTAATAAAAAATTCATTGTTATTTATGTGGTGGTCCCTGATTCCCTGGCATATTTCTTTTTCCTTGATGTTTGCAGTATTCGGCAAGCTATAGCGCTTGATCAGCCAGTGCGCTCCATGTATCTGGGTTCTTTCTGCAGCTTATTCGGCAAGTGCTATAGCTTGCCGAATAAGTGGGGACCCGAAGAAATTCGCTCAACTCTTGTTACGATTACAGGGTTACACTAAATATGTCAGTATTTTTTAAAAAAGCACATTAAACATTAAAATTATAAAAGTATTTTTAGTAATTTCATGGGAGAATTTTTTTTTCTTCAAGATATGTGTCTCTATGCACTTGTATGATCTTATAATCTGCTTCTGGGTTCACTGCCTGCAATACAGCTAACAATTATCAAAAATCTCCAATGTATATCATTGTGGGCTGCGGCTCATAGTTAGAGCTGCTGCATGAGATCGCGAGTTCAAGTCTCGGGGGGAACAGAGAAGAAAATAGTTTATTTAATTTATGTCAGAGCAGAGAGATGCAGCCCTGCCCCCCCCCCCTACAAGAAGGAGGAGGAACCACAGAGCGATGACGACTTCAGAGAGAGATGAGTATTAGAAGTTGAGACAAAGCCCTGAAGTGGCAGGATTGAGCACTCAAATCAAGACAGTCTCACTGAATCTGGGACGGTTGAGAGCTATGCAGTTATAAAATAAAAAGACAAATGCCTAAACGTTTCCATCTTAAGTTATACTTCTGTTTCCTTGAGGGAAGGAGAAATAAAATATGGATGACAATCAGAACAAGCACCCCCCACATGTGAATGCTATTTCATGGTGTAACCTATCATATTTTCATATGCCAGATTCTGGACTCTTGTATCCAGGACAGCCTATATTCCAATAATAAAATGCCTGGTGTGTCTGGACCGTAGACTAATTTAAGGGCAAGTACCTTACATTTTAAATGCTTTATGTATTTAACCACCTCTCTCCAGATAGTAACTAGTAGAGTTGAGCGAATTTGTTCGGATTCAGTTGCCGAATCTGAATTTGCCATATTCGTGCTATATTGATACCCTATCCGTGCCGAATGTATGTTTGTTGTTTGGTTCAGAACATATTTGGTAATTTCTACACCCATTGATTCTAATGACATTTGGCTGTGTTCGACGAATATTGCAAACAACAATATTTGCTGCCGATCGAATTCAGAACCGAATCTGAACAAATTCGCTCAACTCTAGTAACTAGGAAATATCCAGCCTGGCTGCAATGACCATCTGCTCACACTTTGAAGCTTAGACTCACTAGGCAGAGGTGTCACGATTGACACTTATGTATTCTCATCCAAACCCCCTATGTTTCTGAGGTCCTGCAATAAGTGTAAATAGTGGTCATGCCATTTGTGTAGAGGTAGTCTTGTAAATGATAGACAAACTAATCTTACTTAATTGATGTTATAATTTTCCCTTCCACCTTGGTTTCTCTATTGAGGCCTAGGATTTACCTTGGACTGTATAGTGAGGCCCAGGCATCATCTTGATCTGTCTAGCAAAGCCCAGGCATCACCTTGGTCTGTCTAGTAACGTCCAGATCATCACCTTGGTTTGTCTAGTGAGGCCCAGACATCACCTTGGTATGTCTAGTGAGGCCCAGACATCACCTTAGTTTTTATAGTGAGACCCAGGCATTACCACGGTCTCTCCAATGAGGATCCGGAATCACTTTGGTCTGTCTAGTAAGGACGAGACATCACAATAGTCTTTATATTGAGACCCATACATTACCACGGTCTCTCCAATGAGGATCCAGAATCACTTTGGTCTGTCTAATAAAGTCCAGACATCACCTTAGTCTTTTATAGTGAGACCCATGCATTACCTTGGTCTCTCCACTGAGGATCCATCATCACCTTTGTCTACCTCGTAAAGTCCAGACATCACCTTCCTTTGTGCAGTAAGGCCCAGGCATCACCTTGGTCTACATAATGAGGCTCAGATATCACATTGGTTGATCTGAGGAGACCCCAGTAAAGAAAGATTAAAAACTCTGGTCAAGACTATTCTTGCTTCCTAAATCAGAATAGGAGATTTATTATTATTGATACACTGAATGTACCAGGGGCATAACTATAGAGGGTGCAGAGATTGAATGTCCTAGTACTTGATGGGTCTAAAGGCACCTCTGTCACTTAAGAGGACACTAACATAAAATACACTTAGCAGATGAATGCCTTGTTACTTATTTTGCACACGGACTCTTGAGATTTTAGTTACATCTAGGGTAACAATCACTTTCTTCTCAAGGCCAGTATTGTTTTTTTTAATATTTCTAGTTAGAAAGGTATTGTAAATATTCAGTAAATTAGGAATATTTGCAATTGTGTTAGAAATGTCACACAAGTGCATGTAATTAACAAAAACTTGGCATTCATAAATTAACAAATCTGTTTCACAGTGATTTTCTTAAAGAACTACTGTAATTCATTGTCATCACCATCTGAAAATGTATCTAATCTGTATGATCATTCAGTTAGTCCCTCTTATTTGCTGCATTAGGCCGGGGTCACACTTGCGAGTGTGATGCGAGAAACTCGCACAAGTCTCTCACATCAATACCTGGCAGTGCCACCAGCACTTGGACCAGAGCGTGCGGCTGCATAGAAATACATGCAGACGCACGCTCTAGTCCCGAGTGCCGGTGGCAGTGCCGGGTATTGATGCGAGAGACTCGAGCGAGTTTCTCGTATCACACTCGCAAGTGTGACCCCGGCCTTAGAGGTAATTTGTCAGCAAGATTTCACACCGAACTGTTTCTATGTGCATGTAGCTCTTTCAAAGGCAAGTCCAGCAATAACTTGACATTGCCAGTTCATTCTGCCATTGCTGAGAAATCAGTGTTTGTATTGATATGTAAATGTGACTGTAGATCTGAAGCCTCTGTCACCTCAGCTCTATTCTCTGTTCAGTACCATCCCCTTCTGCTTAACTGTTAGCCTCTTGACTGAAGAAGCGCTCGATAAATGTTAAAATAAAATAAACATACAGTGCCTTGAAAAATAATTCATACCTCGTGAACTTTTCCATATTTTTTCATATTACACCTACAAACCTAATTGTATTTTACTGGGATTTTATGTGATATACCAACATAAATTAGCATGGATTTGTGAAGTGTAAAGGAAATGATACTTGGTTTTTGAAATATTTTTCATAGCACTGTATACACAGCAATGTAAAAAACGACCCCCCCCCCCCCCTGGAAGAAGCTAAGGGCGAAACGCGCGTCGGGGCGAGAGGGGAGGAGTATTTTATGATGGGCCCCATAAGATGCTTCATAGAAAATATGCCCCATATAATGCTGCATAGATTGATTATGGCCCCATAAGATGCTCCATAGATAATGTGCCCCATATAATGCTGCATAGGTTGATTAGGGCCCCATAAGATGCTCCATAGGAACATTTGCCCCATATGCTGTTGCTGCGATTAAAAAAAAATCACATACACACCTCTTGTCCTGAGCAGACCCCCGGCAGTTGCAATATTTAAATGTCCGTGTTCCACCACTGGGCGCCGCTGTGTCATCCGCGTCCTCCACAGCGACTGTTCAGGCAGAGGGCGGTGCGCACACTAATCGCATCATCGTGCCCTCTGACCTGAACGTCACAGGCAGAGGATGCAGAAGACACAGCGGCGCCCAGTTGTGGAACGAGGGACAGGGGAATATCGTGCAATACTCACCCTCCAGTCCCCATTATACTCACCTGCTCCTGGCGCAGTCCCTTGCAGCTTCTCACTGACAGGTGATCATCTGCACCTGCAGCTTCTTCCTGTGCTCAGCGGTCACATCGTACCGCTCATGAAAGTAATGAATATGCGTCCATATTCATTACTTTAATGAGCGGTACCACGTGACCGCTGAACACAGGAAGAAGCTGCGGGCGCCGAAGAAGCAGGAACGTGCAGAGACGCGCTGGGAGCAGGTAAGTATGATTTGACAGCTGCCACTCCCCTGCCGACCCCTGGGACAATCACTTGAGTATAAGCCGAGAGGGGCACATTCAGCCCCAAAAAATGGGCTGAAAATCTCGGCTTATACTTGAGTATATACGGTATATATTGATAAATTATAAATGATTATTTTTAAAAGACGCTTGTCATGATCCAATTTAGGATGCGTGGCAGCTCTGGTTCCACTATGTTTTAAACGTAGCTTACTTTCAGGACCAGTAAGGGATAATGTAAGTTTCCCCTGCTGGCAGCCTGCAGCAATTGCAGAGTGGCTAGGTCAGCTTATGTGGGTGGTGACTACTCCCACCATCCTTTAAATGGTCACCTGATGCATCATCTGAATGTTGGTGATTGAGTTATTCTATGGAGACCAGCCGTGCAGTTGCAGCTCTCTGGTGTCAGCCACTTCTGGAATTTGGAGTCCTGTTTCTGTCTCATCTGCGGTGTGGAGCTTGGCAGTGGAGTCTAGAAGCTAAGTGTTGTGTTTATTCCTTGTCCCTCTCGTGTTTGTCACTGTCCCCTGTGTTTGTACCATATGCAGTGGGGAGGCTAGTGCCCTTGCCGACCAGTGCACAAGCCAGGGTAGTGTGAGGTGACAGCGAGGGACGAGGTTCCTGACGGTGGTGGGGGAAGGGCCTACTTAGGGCATTTGGGGAGTGCAGGGACGGGCTCAGGTTTGAGCTCAGGGGGTGTGCATCCCTCATTTCCCTATCGGTCGGGCCTTCCTCTCCCCTTTTCCATCCCGTTGTGTGCTTGTTGTACCGTCCGCTGACCAACCCCCCGATTGGGTCGTTGTATTTCATGACAACGCTGATGGCAAAGCTGCTGCCAAATAGACTCATCAGGGAAAACACCACCTGTTTTCCTGAAGCATCTTCTGCCTTAAAAACTATTCTAGTATGCATCTATGTGCACATACCCTTAGGGTTCACATACACATAGGGCTCATTTTAAGTCAACTTCCTGGAAATTACACAATAATGGCTTTTCTAATTCACTTTCATTAGCGATTTTGCTTTCAGTAGCAGCATAGAACAGCTGTGGTCCAAACTGTCTGTTAGGTATTGTTGTAAAATCTAATGTCAGTGTACAAACAGACTATTGAGAGAAAAATGTAAAAAATAGAACAATTATTATTGTGCAGGATCCTGCATTAAATTTATAATTCTGGGTAACTGGAAGTACATTGTAAAATTGGTTTAGAAAAAAATAACTTTTTCTACTTTCATAAACCAAATCTATGAAAAAAAACCCGATCCGGATGCATCAGTCACCGGATTCGTTTTTTTTTTCAAAATTCAACGGATTGCGTCTGATGGCAAAAAACTGATGTGTGAAAGGGGCCGTGAGATGATAATGCTAAAAAGTTTTTACCTTCAAACATCCAAGTCTGGTCCTCAGCTCATCACACTCCACTTGCAAAAGCCGAATCTCTACTTCTCGCTCTGACTCTTTACTCGGACAGGGTGAGTGAGCCGGACCTCCATTCACTGATCGCATGATGTCTCCTGTTGGTGGCTTCTTAGGCAATGTAGAAGTTTTCTTCTGCTGTAATTATAAGCAGAGTAGAAGTCCTTTACCACATCCTATCATTTCAGTTCACAGCAGCTCTCATAAAATATTTATACAAGTGTCAATGTATGAGAAAACAGAATAAAATGGATTTGAAAATAACACAAGCATATTTTGTGAAAAAGACTAGAACAAATAGAAATGAAGAGGAGACAGGAAAGGAAAATCGTGAACTTGTGGAAATCACAGGATGGATAGATATGGTAATGATATGCAAATGGTGAAAAATTGGAAACAACATTTCAAAACGACTTGATTTGGTTAGTGTTGAGTATGAGAGCCTTTTTCAACATGATTATGTCTGTATGTTGCTTGGGCTACTGTGAGAATCCTGTGGGCCTAAATGTGCTACCATGAACTACAGTGTCTCCGCACTTGCTTCCCATCAAGCACATCTAGGATCTAGCGTCCCCAGTGCCTGCGCTGTAGTTCGAAGGGCAGCGCAACTGCGCATGCCCCCAAAAAAACGCAGTTGCACTGCCCTTCGAACTTACAGCGCAGGCGCCAGGGGACGCTAATGAAGAGGAGGCGACGCCCGGCGCGCAGAGGCCCTGAGGGACGGCTGTGGTGCATCTGTGTTAGGGGGGAAAGACCTGCCCCCGTGGCGATTTCAAGGTATGAGAGATAAATTTGATAAACGATCAATTCAGCAGTGCCAGGGACCCGAACTAAAAGAGCCACCTTGTCAGAATGCAGCATTAGTGCAGCACAAGGTGGCTCTTTTAGTTACAAACGCCTGGGGAGGTGACAGGTTCCCTTTAAGACTCTAGCTCCCTCCTCTTTTGGCAGTTCAGTGCACCTATCAAGGTAGATAAATCACTCTCTTTTAAAGTGTAAAAGAGTTGGAAAGTCTCTAAAACTTCTGTAAGTCTAAGTTCCAGAGGTTAGATAAGAGGCACACTAACGTTTTTGGCCAATGATTTTCACTAACCTTATTCTGACAATGTTAGATATTAAAGGGGTTGTGTCATGAACAAGAAACATGTCTATATGCCATATTAACACATATGGATATCAAAGAGGGAGTCTCTGTACTTCCTTTTATATGCCAGAACATGCATTGTTACTCTAAAGGCTAGAAAAAAGCAAAAATAAGGAACTTAAAATGTAACATTTAATATGAATCATTAAAATATCACTGCAGTAAAAAAACTAATTAGACATGGGGGAACATGTCAGTACAACTGATTAATTTATGTCTCAATATGTCCAAAGGAAATTCACTTAAAAGAAAATTGGAACAATCTCACCAGATCCATAGATGATAGAATCTCCATTGTCAAAAAAAACCCACCTCCCATGGAATAATAGACAAGGACCCATGAGGGTAAGTATCCATGTCAAAATAAAGTTCACTTTGCCATTTGAACAGAGGACCACCTCCCAACGCATTTCATCCACATAGGACTAATCAGGGGATATTAAGATATATTGTTGCACAACTGTGGGTGGTGCACACGTGGGAACCCAACCCGTGAGTAATACAGAGTGTTGGGTCACATCTACCATAAATATTGTGAGTTATTCCATATTGACATTTTTCCTAACAAGTGAACCTTATATTCTATCTTTATTCTTAGAAAATCATTTTTATTTTAGGCTTCCCTGAGATAACATATATTATAATCCAAGTGCCTATATTCCAGTCCGGGGCCTTCACATATTTCTGATACAATAAACAACAAGCATACCAGGCCCTATTACCAGGCCCTATATTGGAACATTCACGGTCAGCGTCACACATGTAATGAACTCTATGACACAGATAATATATTGTTCTGATATAAAATATCTTATTCTAGGGTTTAGATACCCATTCAGTACTTGCTAGTACCACAGAGGAAGGTCCAATTGCAATCACGGTACGTTCTTTACCTCCGATACCTTTCTAATTTTTTATCACCACACATACACTGCTCACAGCCTTTAGTTTGGGCCTTCTCCCCTTTCCCCTCCCACCTTTGGGGCAAAAATAGCACCTTGCAGTCGGGCAGATTTTCCAAGATCTTTTTTCTTCATTTCTTCGGTTCCTGAGCATGGCAATTACGCCAATTTGTTATTTATTAATACTATTGTTATTGTTTTCTGACATTATCCTTTTGTATCAGACATGATGTTGTTATTTTTTCATTATTTTTTCATTATGTATCCATTGCAGTACTTGATAAAGGTACATTTGGGGACTGAAATGTTGTAATTATTTTCGGGACTGCATTAAAATCTTCATATCAAACATAAGTTGAGTGCCAAGTTATAATCAGGGGATATGGCAGCCAAAGAAGGAGTGCTACACCATTGCTGGTATTATTAAAGAGCCTCCCACATAGAAGGAGGGATCTATAAAATTGGCTATCTATTGCACTTTATATCGCTTATTTGTCACTCTAAAGGCCCCTTCACATTAAGCGACGCTGCAGCGATACCGACAACGATCCGGATCGCTGCAGCGTCGCTGTTTGGTCGCTGGAGAGCTGTCACACAGACAGCTCTCCAGCGACCAACGATCCCGAAGTTCCCGGGTAACCAGGGTAAACATCGGGTTACTAAGCGCAGGGCCGCGCTTAGTAACCCGATGTTTACCCTGGTTACCAGCGTAAAAGTAAAAAAAAAAAAACACTACATACTTACCTACCGCTGTCTGTCCCAGGCGCTCTGCTTCTCTGCACTCCTCCTGTACTGACTGTGAGCACAGCGGCCGGAAAGCAGAGCGGTGACGTCACCGCTCTGCTTTCCGGCTGACCGATGCTCACAGCCAGTACAGGAGGAGTGCAGAGCACAGCGCCGGGGACAGACAGCGGTAGGTAAGTATGTAGTGTTTGTTTTTTTTTACTTTTACGCTGGTAACCAGGGTAAACATCGGGTTACTAAGCGCGGTCCTGCGCTTAGTTACCCGATGTTTACCCTGGTTACCAGTGAAGACATCGCTGGATCGGTGTCACACACGCCGATCCAGCGATGTCCACGGGAGATCCAGCGACGAAATAAAGTTCTGGACTTTCCCCAGCGACCAACGATCTCCCAGCAGGGGCCTGATCGTTGGTCGCTGTCACACAGAACGATTTCCTTAACGATATCGTTGCTACGTCACAAAAAGCAACGATATCGTTAACGATATCTTTATGTGTGAAGGTACCTTAAGGCTAGAAACACATTGCATTTACAGCTACTCTTGGGTACATACAGTCATGGCCAAAAGTATTGACACCCCTGCAATTCTGTCAGATAATACTCAGTTTCTTCCTGAAAATGATTGCAATCACAAATTCTTTGATATTATTATCTTCATTTAATTTGTCTTAAATGAAAAAAACACAAAAGAGAATGAAGCAAAAAGCAAAACATTGATCATTTCACACAAAACTCCAAAAATGGGCCAGACAAAAGTATTGGCACCCTCGGCCTAATACTTGGTTGCACAACCTTTAGCCAAAATAACTGCGACCAACCGCTTCCGGTAACCATCAATGAGTTTCTTACAATGCTCTGCTGGAATTTTAGACCATACTTCTTTGGCAAACTGCTCCAGTTCCCTGGTATTTGAAGGGTGCCTTCTCCAAACTGCCATTTTTAGATCTCTCCACAGGTGTTCTATGGGATTCAGGTCTGGACTCCATGCTGGCCACCTTAGAAGTCTCCAGTGCTTTCTCTCAGACCATTTTCTAGTGCTTTTTGAAGTGTGTTTTGGGTCATTGTCCTGCTGGAAGACCCATGACCTCTGAGGGAGACACAGCTTTCTCACACTGGGCCCTACATTATGCTGCAAAATTTGTTGGTAGTCTTCAGACTTCATAATGCCATGCACACGGTCAAGCAGTCCAGTGCCAGAGGCAGCAAAGCAACCCCAAAACATCAGGGAACCTCCGCCATGTTTGACTGTAGGGACCGTGTTCTTTTCTTTGAATTCCTCTTTTTTTCTCCTGTAAACTCTATGTTGATGCCTTTGACCAAAAAGCTCTACTTTTGTCTCATCTGACCAGAGAAGATTCTTCCAAAACGTTTTAGGCTTTTTCAGGTAAGTTTTGGCAAACTCCAGCCTGGCTTTTTTATGTCTCGGGGTAAGAAGTGGGGTTTCCCTGGGTCTCCTACCATACAGTCTCTTTTCATTCAGACGCTGATGGATAATACAGGTTGACACTGTTGTACCCTTGGACTGCAAGGCAGCTTGAACTTGTTTGGATGTTAGTCGAGGTTCTTTATCCAACATCCGCACAATCTTGTGTTGAAATCTCTTGTCAATTTTTCTTTTCCATCCACATCTAGGGAGGTTAGCCACAGTGCCATGGGCTTTAAACTTCTTGATGACACTGCGCACGGTAGACACAGGAACATTCAGGTCTTTGGAGATGGACTTGTAGCCTTGAGATTGCTCAAGTCCTCAGACAGTTCTTTGGTCTTCTTTCTTTTCTCCATGCTCAATGTGGTACACACAAGGTCACAGGACAGATGTTGAGTCAACTTTAATCCATGTCAAATGGCTGCAAGTGTGATTTAGTTATTGCCAACACCTGTTAGGTGCCACAGGTAAGTTACAGGTGCTGTTAATTACACAAATTAGAGAAGCATCACGATTTTTCGAACGGTGCCAATACTTTTGTCCACCCCCTTTTTTATATTTGGTGTGGAATTATATCCAATTTTGATTTAGGACAATTCTTTTTGTGTTTTTTCATTTAAGACAAATTAAATGAAGATAATAATACCAAAGAATTTGTGATTGCAATCATTTTCATGAAGAAAATGAGTATTATCTGACAGAATTGCAGGGGTGTTAATACTTTTGGCCATGACTGTATGCTCAGTAGGTACTGTATATGCCTGACCGTAGGCCACCCTAGGATGCTTGCACATCCATCCATCCATCTTAAGAGTCCATTGATATAAAATATACTGCATAGAAAACTGTAGCCTGTTACACATTTAAACAATGATATACAGAACATAGCAGCGACCAAACAGAGGCTATATCCTATATTCTATCTATAGGAAAGGTTGGGAAAAGCTCCAAACATATACCTTAGGCTATGTGCACAGATGCCATGTGCACCTAGCCTTATTCTGGTGCCCTCAAGTTGTTCTTGTCCTATTGTATTGCAATATATAGTATAAGCAATAAGATAATCGCAAGGTCAAGTCCCCCAAAAAAGACTGAAAAAAAGAAAATTTAAAAAAAGTTTTTAAAGATTTTAAAATTCGAATTACTTCCTTTCTTCCTTGTTAAAAATAAATAAATAGTCATATTTGGTGTTGCGACATCCGTAAAACTCCAGTCAAAAGTATCAAAATATAAAAATAATTTACCCATTTGGTCAATGACGTAAAGCGAAAAACAATATCAACTCAAATGGCAGAATTGTGTTTTTCTATTACCTCACCTCCCTAAAAGAAAGCAATCAAAGCATCATATTTACCCCAAAATGGTACAATAAAATGTCAGATCACCAGGCCAAAAAAAGAATCCCGAACAAAGCTCCATGGAAGGAAATAAGAAAACGTTATGGGTAGGGATGAGCAGACCCATGGATGTTCAAATTCATTAGGTTTGAGCAAATTTTAGTCCAAAGTTCGGTTCGGGTACCAGCACTGTACCGGAACCCCATAATAGTCAATGAGGACCCGAACTTTGGTGCAGTAAAATGGTCATAATAAGGGCTAAGGGGCTGCAACAGTCTCTGTCTCTCTCTCTCTTTCTCCTCTGTATTATCTCTCTGTACCATATAGACATCTCAGCTTTCAAAAATCTGTAGTATGCAACATCTCTAGGGGAGAAGTGTACGGACATGGTACCAGTTAGAAACTCAGAATATTAACAATACATTGTCTACAAAATAAATGATTCCTATTGAAGCTGCCTGATTTTTTTTCTAACTGGACTTACAGCTTCCAGTTCACACACATTTCTATAAATTCCCATACGTATGTTTGCTAATCAATATTAATTACTTTAGGATTCATAGCGTAACATGCAAAAGCTGATCAATGGCAGTTAATATCTATTTACGCTTTAATAAGCAGAAAAACATTTATGGTTGTAATTAAATTTGACTAAACAGTTACAAGCCCCAAGGCATTATTAATAAATAAATAAAATGAAAAATATATTATTTCCAGAATGTTGATATGAATTTAAATGTAGCAAATTCTTTCTCTGCTATCATTAATACATTCGTAAATCTTGGGCTCTGAACCCCACACCCGAGGCGGACCAATGGCTTGACGATTGTGAAACAAAATTGTGCAGCAATTAGCCATCGCAATGAGAGGCGTTTTAGCCACATGTGGTGAATAGCACCGGGTGGCTTTGGCTTCGAGTTAAGTTACCGTCACACTAAGCGACGCTGCAGCGATGCCGATAACGATGTCAATCGCTGCAGCGTCGCTGTTTGGTTGCTGGAGAGCTGTCCCACAGACAGCTCTCCAGCGACCAGCGATGCCGAAGTCCCTGGGTAACCAGGGTAAACATCGGGTTACTAAGCGCAGGGCCGCGCTTAGTAACCCGATGTTTACCCTGGTTACCGTTGTAAATGTAAAAAAAAAAACACTACATACTTACATTCCCGGTGTCTGGTCATGTCCCTCGCCTTCAGCTTCCCGCACTGACTGAGTGCCGACCGTAAAGTACAGCGGTGACGTCACCGCTGCACAGCGTGCTTTACGGCTGGCCGGCCGGCGCTCACCAGTCAGTGCGGAAAGCTGACGGCGGGGGACAGGACCAGACACCGGGAATGTAAGTATGTAGTGTTTGTTTTTTTACATTTACAACGGTAACCAGGGTAAACATCGGGTTACTAAGCGCGGCCCTGCGCTTAGTAACCCGATATTTACCCTGGTTACCAGTGAAGACATCGCTGAATCGGTGTCACACACGCCGATTCAGCGATGTCAGCGGGAGATCCAGCGACAAAATAAAGTGCTGGACTTTCCCCAGCGACCAACGATCTCCCAGCAGGGGCCTGATCGTTGGTCGCTGTCACACATAACGATTTTGTTAACGATATCATTGCTACATCACAAAAAGCAACGATATCGTTAATGGTATCGTTCAGTGTGACGGTACCTTTAATATTAGCCCCACAGTGCTTATGGCACCAATTAGAATAGGTTCTTTAGCTCTGTTCTTGTTGGTAAAAAATACCAGAATATTGATTGCTTCCATTAAAGTGGTTTATCTATATGCAATATTCAGACCTATGGAAAATCTAGAGAGGGTTCTCTGTTCAAGATCCCCTGTATGAATTTGTGCTGGTGGACTTGAGACATCCATATATTACATTAACCGCTCCTGACTAATGCCCAGTTTTGACCCTTATCTCAGGCTAAAAACCTATAATTTTAAGGGTGTTTTAGCTTAGAGATACTGCCTTAAAATAGTAGGCTTTTAGCCCGGGAGAGACATACTAGGTTAGGGAATGTTTCACTGAAGGTTCCGTCTGAATCACATATTTAAGAGATTTACACTGAAACCCAGGTATAAGAGCTCATCGTAGAGCACAGGATAAATGTGCGCCGAGCCTTACTGCGATCTTTGGAAGGCATAATGAACAAATCAACAGCAGTTCGAG
Organism: Ranitomeya imitator; assembly: GCF_032444005.1. NCBI lineage: Eukaryota > Metazoa > Chordata > Amphibia > Anura > Dendrobatidae > Ranitomeya > Ranitomeya imitator. Next base: position 272,631,017 of record NC_091282.1, read on the forward strand.
AAAAAGATTTAGCATCGCTATATTTTGAGAGCTATAATTTTTCGATATTTCTGCCAACAGAGTCATGTGATAGCTTGTTTTTAGCACAGCGAGTTGATGTTTCAATTGGCACCATTTTGGGGAATATAACATTTTTTGATCACTTTCTATTTTGATTTTTCGGAGGCAGAATGAACAAAAATCAGCAATTCAGGAATTGTTTTTTGAGTTTTTTTTGTACTGTTTACCATGTGGTAAATGTGATAAGACAGAGTTATTCTTCAGGTCAGTGTGATTACAGCGATACCACATTTATTTTATTTTATTTGTCTTGGCGCGTTAACGCAATAAAATTATTTTATAGAAAAAAAGTATTGTTTTTCCTTCGACATATTCTGAGACCGCAATAACTTTTTTATTTTTACGTTAACAGAACTGTATGGTGACTTGTTTTTTGTGAGACAATATGACGTTTTCAACTATTCCACTTTTATTTACATTGCCGGGTATTGATGAGAGAGACTTGCACGAGTTTCACGCATTGCACATGCAAGTGTGGCCCCGGCCTTATTACTTAGATCACTGGTATAATGCATTGCAATGAACCAGCACTGCAGTGGATTATAGCTGGCAGTGATACACTGACAGAACACCTTTTAGACCATGCTCATGGCAAGGTCTAAGCAGGCCACCTCAGCTGGCAGAGCTGGAGGTTATCATGGCATTGCCACGACAACGATAGGCAGCCCGTGATGACATCATGGGGGAGCCAATTGCTTTGGAAAGGGAGCCCTCTCTTAGTCTTTTAAGTGCTATGATCGTTATTTGTTTAAAAAAAAAGGTTTATTCCAGGCACCAAGTCCCTTATTCCCTTATTTTTCTGTGTGTTAATTCAACCCAAATCCTCAGAAATAGCCTCGTCACATCTCTTCTGGGTGGTGCATGCATAAAGATGTATTATATTGGAAAAAATAGCAAGAAAAACAGCACTCACCCAATCCTTATTTCCAGATGTTGTTTTAATCCATAAAATTGATTACAATTGAAATATATCCTCAGTTTACATTACCTTTTTATATCAGTGCTCTTTTTTGACGTTGCAACATATTGTATGAGTCCAAATGTGGAGCTGTAGTGCGCGTGCGCACCTCACCCTCTGTTGTTCGCGCTGGACTGTTTGGCATCTTGAGAGCTGCCGCACACACGCATGAGCCTCTGAATTATGTCATGCTCCCGTCCGGTACTGACTTGATGGCTGGGCAGTCATCATTGTGACGTGGGCAGCGTGATACGCATGCACCGCAACTGCAGTGCCACTGGGGGAGTCACATTCACGTGGGTTACCATGCGACTCTTAACTATGGCTACATAAGGTCCTGGTGGTGCACCACCTATCTACACCTGCCCCTTGAGAAAGCAATGAAAAATCCACACGAAACCAGGTTGGAACCACCTGGTTTTACGCACTGCACTTTCTTCTCCCTCTGGGTAAGATGATTTCACTCTCCTCTGACTGAGTATTTGACTCTTGAACACAGTGCTGCAGCGAGCCAATACATATAACTGGTCATTCTGACCCGATCACTTAGCGTTTTTTTAACCCCTTCAAGACCTTGCCCTTTTCCATTTTTGCGTTTTTTGTTTTTCGCTCCCCTTCTTACCAGAGTCATATTTTTTTTTATTTTTCCGTCAATATGGCCATGTGAGGGCTTGTTTTTTGCGGGACAAGTTGTACGTACTTTTGAACAACATCATTGCTTTTAGCATGTCGTGTACGACAAAAGGGGAAAAAAATTCAAGTGCGGTGAAATTGCAAAAAAAGTGCAATCCCACACTTGTTTTTTGTTTGCTTTTTTTGCTAGGTTCACTAATTGCTAAAACTAACCTGCCGTTTCAATTCTCCAGGTCATTACGAGTTCATAGACACCAAACATGTCTGGGTTATCTTTTATCTAAGTGGTAAAAAGCATCTCATTTTTCATGATCTGGGGTCGGGTGAGGGCTTATTTTTTGCGTGCCGAGCTGACGTTTTTAATGATATCATTTTGGTGCAGATACGTTCTTTTGGTCGCCCATTATTGCATTTTAACCCCTTAATGACAGCCAATACGTCTTTTAACTGACCTGAGATATAAGAGAATAGCCTCCCCATACAGGTGACAATCCAGTAGCTGTCGGCTGTCCACTATAGCTGACAACTTGCTGCATCAGCCACGATCAGTGTTTGCACCATCCAACTCTGTTTTACCCCTAAGATGCTGCTGTCAATAGTGACTACATCATTATAAATGGTTAACAGAGTGTGGGGGCTTCCTCTTTATCCAAATTGGTGCCCTCAGATCATGATTTTGTTGTCCTGATATTTGCCATGGCAATTCATGACCAAATAGCGGCCTTAGAGTCTGATTGCTGTAGTAATCTGTTCAGAAGTTAGAGACATTTAGGTGGTAAAAATGCACATTTTCATTCCTATCAGCCACTTTGCATTTATTCCTGTAAAGCACCTGAAGAGTTAATAAACTACCTAACTACAGTTTTCAATATGTTTAGGGGTGCTGATTTTAAAATGGTATCACGTTTGGGGGTTTCCAAATATATGAGACCCCTAAAGTCACTTCTAACATGGATAAGTCCCTAAAAAAATAAATTTTGTACATTTCCTTGAAAAAATGAAAAATTGCTGCTACATTTTTAATCCTTCTAAAATGCTAACAAAATAAAATAACATTTTACAAATGCTAGTGATGTAAAGACAACATGTGGGAAATGTTATTTATTAATGGTTTGCTGTAGTATGGCCATCTGGATTAAAGGGATAATCATTCAAAGTTTGAAAATTGCTAATTTTTTAACATTTTTCTCAAATTTTTGATATTTTTTATAAATAAACATAAAACATATTGACCTAAATTTACCATTATCATAAAATATAATGTGTCTCGAAAAACCAGTCTCAAAATCACTGGGATTTGTTGAAGCGTTGCAGAGTTATTACCATATAAAGTGACACTGGTCAGATTTTAAAAAATTTGGCTCCGTCACTAAGGGGTTAATGAAATGTCATGGCGACCCAAAAAAACCTAATTCTGGCGTTTCAAATTTTTTTATCGCTACGCTGTTTAGCGATCAGGTTAATCCTTGTTTTTTATTGGTAGATCGGGCGATTCTGAACGCGGCGATACCAAATATGTGTATATTTGATTTTTTTTTGTTTTATTTTGAATGGGGTGAAAGGGGGTGATTTAAACTTTTATATATATTTTTTTTTTTTTCATATTTTTTAAAACATATTTTTTTTACCTTTTTCCATACTTCAATTTCCTCTATGGGAGGCTAGAAGCTGGCACAACTCTATCGACTCTGCTCCTTAGTGCGAAGCTCAGATCGCTCCTATGTAGTAGATTTACTGCATTGCTATGAACGCCGACCACAGGGTGGCGCTCATAGCAATCCGGCATCAACAACCATAGAGGTCTCAAGGAGACCTCTGGTTGTTATGCTGACGCATCGCTGACCCCCGATCATGTGACGGCCGGGGGTCAGCGATGCGCTCATTACCGGCCCAATGACCGGAAGCACTAGTTAAATGCCGCTGTCAGCATTTGACAGCAGCATTTAACTAGTTAATAGCGGCGGGTGGATCAAAATTCCACCCGCTCACCGCCAGAGCCCGCATCAATGGAAGAGATGCGACCATCCGCTGTACTAGTACGGCGGAGGTCGAGAAGAGGTTAATGTTTGCATACCGACCTGCTCTGTATATGCTCAACATCTATATTAAATTATTCATGTTGACTCATCTTGTGAACATTACCCTTTTGGAAGTAATTATGGTAGTTCACTATGTATTGTGTATGTCTGTCCTTTTGCAATTGTTTTTTAAATACTTTGGTTAATTTATGGTTAAATAATAAAAATACAACTTTTTAAACCTATATACTCTGCATTTTCTCCTGTTTCAAATGCCATGCATTGGAGTGGTTCTTTAAATGTGGCTAGTTGGCACCTATCTGGTGCATGGTTCCATTAACCATTATGATACTGGGTTTTTTGTTCCTGAGCTTAAAGGGGCAGCGTGCATATAGTAAATGCCCTCAGCTGGTAGCCGGGAATTTAGTATAAAGAGTACACCTGCTTGATAGCTTTCAGCCTATTGCTGGGAGTCATCCTGTATAAAAGACTCCCTCTCCCTTAGTGAGTCGTCAAGCAACAGGTTTAGTTACTAGGTAGTGTGGAATTCTACCAACGCAGGTGTGAGGTCTCCTGGTCCTGTTGTGACCAGTGTCCTGAAGCAAAATCCCTGGTCCCCATGCAGCCAGCGTCCTGAACCCAAATCCCTGGTCCAAGTGTGGCCAGTGTCCTGAACTCAAATCTCTGGTCCTAGTGGACATTGTCCTGAACATCGTCCCCTGGTCCCAAAGCGGTCAGTCCTGTTCTCAAAGTCCCCTGGTCCAGGTGCGGGCAGTGCTTGAACGCTGTCCCCTTGTCCCGATGCGGCCAGTCCTGTACCCAAAGTCCCCTGGTCCTGGTGCGGCCAAGTCTTGTTCCTGAAGTCCCTTGGTCCCAGTGTGGCCACAGCCTGAACATTGTCCCTCAGTCCATGTGTAGCCAGTCCCTTAGACTGGTGTGTCTGAACATAGCTCTTGCCCGTGTCAGTTAACCTGACCCATGGGAGATCAGCCTAGGAGTGGTACCTGGCAGCTAAATGCAGCAGAGTCTGTCCCCACCATCAGCTCAAGTGAACACCTGGTAGCCATTTAGCTATGCCCCTTCCTAGGCAGGCCCACTCCTATGACACAGTGGGTCCACAAATCCACATGCGCCACCATTGGGTGTAACAGTCTGGATACTGATTTCTGGCATAAACCTTACCATAGAAAGCTCTCTGCATGCAAGGGTTAAAATGCAAAAATGGTTTAGCTGGAAATTTGCCACGTTTCACTAAACCTCAGCACACTGAAAAAAAAGATTATTATATCGAGTTCAAATGTTATATCATGTAATATCATGTTTACTAAATTTTCCCCCAAAAAATGTGAAAAAATAATCTTTTTTTTTTAAATGTAAGTACCTTGAATTGACTCAATCATTAAATCTTGTCTTGATGACTTTTGATTCTCGTGATTAATTTAAGTCTTAAACGACTCTAAATCAAGCAAAAAAAAAGTATTTTACCAGAACAACATGATTTTTCCATCAATGCCTTTACTTGAAACATTTCTAAATTGTGAACTTGTTCAACCTGGCATTCACATTGATTTCAGCCAGGCAGATGGGAAACATACAGACGTATTATCATTTAGGTTAATTTGCACAGAACATTGAGGGGTATTTGTGAATGACACCAATTAGGTATGTTATTGCTTCTGCTGCTCACAACAAGTCTAGTAGTCACATCTTGGACCAATATCCTATCTTAAGAATACACTTTACTTGCATGTATTATTTTCCACTTTAATCTACCTGTTCTCTCATGTCCTAGGAGATGCTGAGGTAGTGGAAAAGATATCCGTTGATCAGCACCCCCTTAGCTAAAACTGAGACTATAATTATTTTTTTCAAAATAATATATATGTTTATGTACATATCTAATATACAGCTCTGGCAAAAATTAAGAGACCACTGCAAAATGTTCAGTTTGTCAGATTTCTCTCTTAATAGGTATATTTTTTGAGTAAAATGTAAATTGTTCTTTTATTCTATAAACTTCTGGCAACATGTCTCCGAAATTCCAAGCAATACATTTTTTATTTTTTTTCTGAAAATGAGAAATGGTCAAAAAAACAAAAAAATGCAGTGCTTGCAAACCTCAAATAATGCAAAAAAACAAGTTCATAATCATTTAGAAACAACAATACTAATGTTTTAATTCAGGAACTGTTCAGAATTCAATATTTTGTGGAATAACCATGATTTTTATTCACAGCTTTCATGCGTCTTGGCATGCTTTCCACCAGTCTTTCACGCTGCTTTTGGGTGACCTTATGCCACTCCTGGTAGAAAACTTTAAGCAGTTCTTCTCTTCTTTGATGGATGGCTTGTGACTATCCAGCTTCCTCTTGATTTCATTCCAGAAGTTTTCAATGGGGTTCAGGTCTGGAGATTGGGCTGGCCATGTCAGGGTTTTTATGTGGTGGTCCTTCATCCACACCTTGATTGACCTAGCTGTGTGGCATGGTGCATAGTCCTGCTGGGAAAAATAGTCCTCAGAGTTGGGGAACATTGCCTGAGCAGAAGGAATCAACTGTTTTTCCAGGATAACCTTGTATGCGGCTTGATTCATACGTCCTTCGCAAAAATTAACCTGCCCAATTCCTGCCTTGCTGAATCATCCCCAGATCATCACCGATCCTCCACCAAATTTCACAGTGGGTACAAGACACTGTGGCTTGTACACCTCTCCATGTCTCCCTCTAACCATTAGATGACCAGGTGTTGATCTGGTATATAGATATATATAGATATATAGTGACATAGTCACTGGCAAAGTACTAGAGGGGAGATATGTTTAATTGAGGCTGTTAGCTTCAGTGATCTGAATCCTAGAAGTTTGCTCCAAAACACTAAGTGCTGAGAGAGGTTAATCAGTCATTTTTAAGTGCAAGACTTTTTAGTGAACACCTGAAGAGCGGGTGAGAGGTTGTTCACCATATCTCCTCCCCAGGGTGGGGTTTAGGAGGTAAATAAACAGCCTTCGGAGTCATTCGGGGTTCAGTGTGTCTGGAGTCGGCAGCTCCAGAGAAGCGTTTTGTGTTAAACTGTACTGAACATGGTTGTTATATCATGAGCAGGCAGATTCCTGCAGCTGCAGAGACGGTACACCATATTGTTTTGTCTTTGTTGTTTCACCCAAAGAGCCATGTTTATTTTTCACTTTGCACTGGTTTATGCTGCATGTAAATAATAAAGCAGTGGAAGATTTAAAGAAACAGCGTGTTAGAACTGGCGAAACGCATCAAATAATAAAATTAGAGAAGAAAAAAGGTGCGTTCGTAGTCCACCGTGCAGCTAAGACACCTGCTGCTTGGTAATGACGGACTATATGGCGGTATAATGTGAGTACACACAGGGGTTAGCTTCACCCGGTATGAGGGAAGCGAACCCTGTTGCGTCACAGGGCCGCGGTACCACACAAAGAGTGCAAGCAAAGAGTCACAGAACTCTGACCCAAGACTCTGGGAAAGAGTTCCTCTAGACCACTTGCGCTCGACACCGTTACTGGGGTGTCAAAGACTAATCTGAACTTTAGAATTAACTGCACAGGAGTGCGTGCAGCGCCACTCTGGCAGACACCACTAACCACCCAAACTTGGGCCAGGAAAGCGCACTATATGCGCACGGCGCCGCACTGGCGGTCACTGCTTATTAGATAGAGTAACTTGTGTTACATGTGCAGGATAGCACTGTCAGGCGCTAGGTAGTTCCACAATTCACGAACAGTCAACAACACTATGGATAGGAATTATTGGAGCTTTCATCCATCGACAGGCATACATCCACACACACAAGTTAACAAGTTTATACTAGCGCATGGCCGTGCGGCCATGCGAATCTTTTATAGCTGTAGTTCTCCAGGACCTTCCTAGTGATCCAATAGGAGCCGCTACAGTACCTGAGCATGTGACCCCCGACCTCCAATGAGAGCTCGAACCGTTGACATGCCCAGTAGGGGAAAAGCTGGACATAGGCTGGTTTCACATTTGCGTTTTTTGCCGCTGCGTTTTAGCGCAAAAAAACGCATCCGTTTTTTTTCCTATACTTAACATTTAAAACACATGCATTTTTTTTGCATGCGTTTTGCCGCGTTTTGCCATTGCATGCGTCTTTTATATGCATGCATTGTGTTGCAGAAATGCAACATGTAGTAATTTTTAGCGGCGTTTTTTTGCCGCACAAAAAAAAGTATTGCTGTCTATGTAAACGCATGCGTTTTTAAACACATGCGTTTGGTTGCGTTAAAAAAGCATGTGTTTTTATAAAAAAAACAAGAAAACACACTGATAAGCCACCCCACACCATAAAATTGATAAAGGGATCCTACCCCTAACCCTAGGGATCCTAACCCTAACCCTAAGGGTTAGGGTTAGGATCCCTAGGGTTAGGGTTAGGGGTAGGGTTAGGGTTAGGATCCCTTAGGGTTAGGGTTAGGGGTAGGGTTAGGATCCCTTAGGGTTAGGGTTAGGATCCCTTAGGGTTAGGGTTAGGATCCCTTAGGGTTAGGGGTAGGGTTAGGGTTAGGATCCCTTAGGGTTAGGGTCAGGATCCCTAGGGTTACTAGGGATCCAAACCCTAACCTTAATCCTAGCTATTTCTGTTTATAGTGGGTTTTCTTGTTGATTTTGATGATTGGCAGCTGTCACACACTTCTCATCATGCGTTTAAAAAACGCAAACGCATGAAAAAACGCATGTAAACGCGTCAAAACGCCGCGTTTGTATTAAAACATGCAAAAACGCATGCGTCTAAAAAAACACAACATTTTACCGCGTTTACATGCGTTTTTTTCGCCACATGCGTTTGCGTTTAAAACGCTGCGTTTTTAAACGCAAATGTGAAAACAGCCATAGTCCCTGAAACGTCTGTTCGCCACTGATCAGTGCTGGCTACAAAGGCTGAGCCTAGAAAAGCAGCAGTAACCAAGCACACAGTATCAGCTTGAGCCAGACGCTGGGACCGACGTCTCTGCCGAGCAGGCTCCACTGCGGCTGGAGGAGAATGGGAGACCGCAGCAGAGATGGTTCGAGATTCCCCCTGTGTAGCGGTGCTAACTTGACACCTAACAAAGCGTACCTGTATCTACCTCTGTGTGCAGCCAAGTGATGCAATCTACCATAATATATATAAATTGAAGAATATTTCCTTTAAAATTATTTTTAAATTACATACATAGAGAATTGCTGTATGTAAAACATAATGTTAAAATCGCATTGCATTCACATTTTATTCGGATGCTAGGTGAAAAAAATCGCATGCCAGTCGCAAGACACTTGTCCGACTTTTCTGGATCAACATTGGACCAAATTCTTAAACGCTAGTGTGTGCTAGTAGGCCCGAAAAAAAAAAAAAGAGAAAAACTTTTATAAATACAAAAAATATATAAAAATTCAAATCACCTCACAGTTCCCTTATAACAAATAATCAATTAAACTGCTATGATGCAAAAATAATCATTCACACAACAATCAGTTGAAAAATAAATACTTTACTGTTCTAGGAAAATGACAGAAACTAAATTTTTTTTTCACAAAATCTTTTTTTTCACAGAATTTAAACATTTTTTCACAAACTTATGAATTGTTTTTAACCATGTAAAAAAAAAATATCCATGTACTTGGCTTGGTGAATCATGTTTTCTTGCAGCATAGAAATAAAACCTTAAAAACTATGCCAGAATTACATTTTTTTTTCACTATTTCATCCCTCTTGAAATTTTTTTCCCAATTTTTCAGTACATTAAAGGGTTAAATGATGTCATTGAAAACTACAGCTCGCCCCACAAAAAGAAGACCTTCATACATATGTTGACAGAAAAAATAAAAATACTTATGGCTCTTGGAAGAAGGGGAGCAAAACTGAAAAATTGCCTGGGTGTTAAGGGGTTAAATACTTTTTTTTTTTTTAAAGTCTTTTTAAGGATTTATGATTGATGCATAGTTGATGTCTATGTATAAATAAGTGGTAAGTTTTATAGGGATAATATTTAGAACATTTTGGGGGGACATGCACTCATTTAATTTTGGAAATGTTTAGAGATGAAAAATGTTAACTGAATGATTCCGTGTTAAAGGGAATATCAGCAGATTTTTGCTCTGTAAACTGAGGACAGCACAAGGTAGGGGTTTAAAACACTGAACTCAATGATGTGTCACATGTGGGATGTTGTTTCCATCCTTAGACTAAAGGATTAATCACCTGGTGATTAACACTGCTGTGACTATCAGGAACGCGGGCAATTCTCCGACTCCGCTTCCCAAGCTTCTTCAACACAAAAGACATATGCTCCACATAGGGAATGCCATATACAATCATAAGGATGTGTGTAGATATTTGTTCACATAGTAGTGTGGTATACAATTGGGTGAATGCAATATAGAAATACAAGAAAAATAACAGACCAAGGTTCAAGGAACCATAATGCAAAAGTAACCGAACCAAGAAATTAGATCACGTGTCATATATACATAGAGACATCCTGCTTCCTATGTGGGGTAAGCACAACATTAAAGCTAGTTTCGCCGCTTCTCTGTGGTTCATCAGGGGGTAAAACATTTGCACAGTACTGAATAACCCTATGAACTATAATGGATATGTGATCCATCTATGAAAAACATAAAGCTGAAACACGTGTTTGAAACACTTCTGATTGATGTCTTTGGGTCAGTTCAGTGACTTCGAATTCATGCTCCAGTTGCGTCCTCAAATTCCAGGCAGAACTGTGTTTGTGTGACCCTTTTTGTTTATTTTTTAACACCTAAGGCATAAATTTGTACTCCTCCTGTTCATTACTTAGTGTGTCTGTAGCTACTTTTTATTGGTTTCTGCATGATTTCTTTCTGTATTAATTATGTATCTTCTTTCTGTTCTCCCTGCTATTGTAGTTTTCTAAAATTAATTGCATACATGGGAACAAATTCTGTTACATTCATTAGCACACTGGTCCAGAGATCACAGTGCACTATTGTGTTTAATTATGAAAATGTACTTAATCTGTAAGCGGACTAGGGGGATCCTCTAGGGGAATGACTATTGTTCTGCACGTCATTTCAATAGTGACCGGGTACAGGCTGATGCTGGTGCACACATATATGCAGTCTACGCTGATAAGAATTTAATGTAGAGGGTGCTAGGTGGAAGGCTGCTCTATGACAAGTGGTTTTTGCGCATAAGTACCATATTACATACCGTATTTTCCGGCGTATAAGACGACTGGGCGTATAAGACGACCCCCCAACGTTTCCAGTTAAAATATAAAATCTTAAAAATCGGGGGTCTTCTTATACGCCGTATGTCATCTTATACGGCCGGTGACTAATGTGCCTTTTTTTTTGGGGGGGGAGTGGTCCCGATGACGGAGGGGGCGTCTCACAGGGAAGTGTGAGTATGCCCCATTACCTCATATTGTAGCTGCAGCGTCAGCGTGGGGTGCTGGGGAGCGGCGGCGGCTGCTCCTTTGTGCCGCGTGGGTGCTGTGGGGTGGCGGTTCCTTTTGGTACAGCGCCGGGGCTCTGTGCTGTGGGGCGGCAGCGGGGGCGTATCTTCAGGGAGAATCAGTCGGGGCTCCTCCGGCATCTCCCGAAATCCCGGAGGCGCCGGCAGCTCCATTGCTGCGATGCGGTGGCCTCCGGGAAAATGGCCGCTGGGGGCGGCGCAGGCTCAGATTCAGATCTCATCCCGAGATCTCGGGAGACGAGATCTGAATCTGAGCCTGCGCCGCCCCCAGCGGCCATTTTCCCGGAGGCCACCGCATCGCAGCAATGGAGCTGCCGGCGCCTCCGGGATTTCGGGAGATGCCGGAGGAGCCCCGACTGACTCTCCCTGAAGATACGCCCCCGCTGCCGCCCCACAGCACAGAGCCCCGGCGCTGTACCAAAAGGAACCGCCGCCCCACAGCACCCACGCGGCACAAAGGAGCAGCCGCCGCCGCTCCCCAGCACCCCACGCTGACGCTGCAGCTACAATATGAGGTAATGGGGCATACTCACACTTCCCTGTGAGACGCCCCCTCCGTCATCGGGACCACTCCCCCCACCCACCATAGATACCCGGCGTATAAGACGACCCCCGACTTTTAAGAAGATTTTCAGGGGTTAAAAAGTCGTCTTATACGCCGGAAAATACGGTAATTAAGTGCAGTGATACTATTTTTACAATCATAAATATTTATGACTCTAGAGTATTCTTATTTCTCATTGTTGTTTCCACTTCAATGGATAAAAAAAACAATTTCTCACCACTTAAAGGGGTATTTCCATCTCCAAGATCCTATCCCAACATGTAGTAGATGTAATAATGTTAGCAAATACCTCCAATTAGAAATGTTCTATAGTTCTTCTGATTCGCTATCTTGCTTACCTATGTTCAGGGCATTGCATTAGCTTAGGTATCCATTGTTACAACCACTCATGTAGTGACAGTTAGTGAATTGTTATTGCTCGTAACTATGGATACCTAAGCTACTGCAATGCCCTGAACATGGGGTAAATGACTTCGCGAATCAGAAGAACTATACTACTTTTCTAATTGGAGGTATTTGCTAATATATTTATTACTATTACACCTACTATATATTGGGATAGGATATTGGAGATGGGATAACCCCTTTAAGACACTGAGAAGCCCCAGTAGTCAGCCTGGACAGAAACATAGCGCACGAAAAGAGCAAGAAAAGCCCTAAGGCTATGTGCACACGTTGCAGATTTTGATGCGAACCTGCAGCGTTTTTGGAAGCGTGAAATTGCATCAAATCCACAGTGTAGTGCACAACCATTGTTAGTCAATGGGAATTACAAAATTGGTGTGCAAATGCTGTGGAAAAATCCACCCGCAGCATTTTATTTTCTGAAGCATGTCAATTCTTTTTGCGGATCTGCGGCGTTTCTGCACCCATTGACTTACATTGAGTCAGTCAAATCCGCAGCAAAACCGCAGGTGTAAAAAGATTTGCGGTTTTGCAGCAAAGTTGTGTGCGAAAAACACTGCAAATAGGGAGGAGGAAGAGTGTGTGGGCAGAGACTATGTATGTGCAGAGATGTGTGTGTCTGTGTGCGGGTGTCTGTGTGTATCTGTGTGTGCGGGGGTCTGCGGCAGTGTGTGTGTGCAGGTCTGTGTGTAGGCAGGCATCGTCCGATGGAACTACTAGTCCCATCTGGCTATGTCTGCTGTCACATAGAACAGTGACAGCATTAGCCGATGATGGGACAGTAGTAGTCATAAAGTGAGAGCGGCACACTGACAGGAGTATTATCTCCGGTCAGTGTTTCACTGGAGGCCTCTGTAGAGTGGTCTCATCTCCTGATGGGACAGCTCTTCATGGGAGATCCTTGTGGGACAGTCGTTATTAAATGGATTACATCAGAACAGGGAGTATTTGTGTTTATTATTTTATTTTTATTACAGGAGATCAAGGGCGTTGCATGGGTTAGGCGTATAATAAAGATGGCAAACTGTGTTTAGTGTTTTATTTCATTAAAAGATTTTATTCTGGCTGTGACACCAGAATGGGGTCAGAAAATGTCCACCTGATGAAGACGGTACTTCCGTTAAAACGCATTGTGGCTTAAACCCCATTCTGGTGTCAGAGTTTCCTTTCAGCGCTCCTTTGACCAAGTTTCTCCCTTTTCCTGTTTCTGTCCTCCTTTGGAGGTGTTCGGCTGGAGCTGCGGGGGGACTGTGCACCCTCCCCTCACTAGGGCTACCTAACCAGTGCTCCTAAAGAATCCGCCTTTTACTGACTTTGTTTATTCTGGCTGTGTCTTTATTTAACCCCTTAACAACTATTGGATTAGTAATGGATAGGTGTCTTATTGACACCTATCCATTACTAAGCCGGTTTGATGTCACCTTACAATACAAAGGTAACATCAACTCCCCAACTATTACCCCACTTGCCACCGCTACAGGTCAGTGGGAAAGAGGCTAAGTGCTGGAATTGGCACATCTTAGAGATGCGCCATTTCTGGGGTGGCTGCGAGCTGGTGTTTGTAGCCTGGGGGGCCAATATCCATGGCCCCTTCCTAGGCTATTAATATCAGCCAGCACCTGTCTGAATAGCCTTTTCTGGTTATTAATTATAGGGGAAACCCATATCATTTATTTGGGGGGCTCCCCTAACGTAATAGCCAGTAAAGGCTAAGTATACAGCTGTGACCTGATATTAATAGCTTTTCAAGATCCATGGGTATTACCCCCTTCCCAGGCTATAAATATTTGCCCCCTGTCTCTGGCTTTCCTTCTCTGGTTTTGAAAATTGCGTGGGAGCCCACGCCATTTTTTTTTCCCTTTTTTTAATTAAAGAGATATTGCGTTTAAGGCCAGGGTCACATTGCGAGAAACTCACACGAATCTCGCACCTCAGTACCTGGCACTGCCACTGGCACTCAGGATCAGAGTGTGTGGCTGCATGTATTTCTATGCAGCAGAACGCTCCGGTCCGAGTACCAGCTGCAGCGCCGGGTACTGAGGTGCGAGATTCGTGTGAGTTTCTCGCAAGTGTGGCCCCGGCCATCGCAGATTTTGTGTGTGTGTCTTTCTTTAACTCTTTATGTACCATTTTATTATGTTTATTTCTAAACATCTTGATTGGTATTATCTATCTATCTCTCTATAGATCTATTTATCTATAGATAGATCTATAGATAGATAGATTGATCGATAGATAGATCTATAGAGAGATAGATAGAAATATTGTATCAATAGATATCTATCTATAGATATCTGTCTATAGATCTATCTATCTATATCTATTCACTTATATTTGTTTTGTGTGTGTAAACATTATATTTGAACATGGTATGTGATGATATTATGGCCTTCAATGGAGTATGTAAAAGAAGAGGTTGGACAAGAAAATCACATCGCAATTCATTTTTTTTCCTTAAATAATCGATCTTTATTTAGCTTAAAAAAGCATACAAATCCACATAAAAAAGTACATGAAAATCTGCATCAAAAAATGCACAGATTTTCAACTGCATTTTCTGTCAAGAGAGGAAGAATCCGCTTAGAAAATTCCAGAGGCAAATCTGCAGCGTGTACACATACCCTAAGAGAATATAATGCCCAATAAAAATGTTTTTTTTAATGAAAGAATAAAAGATAATAATTATATGGTATAACAAGTAGTGACAAGGAGACTGATAACCAAGAAAGTAGGGACTATGCCAACAATATAAAGAGTGCTAACAGTACATATTGACAAAATAGATGAAAACCGCAATAGTACTTTGCACTTGCGGTGGGATATACTTTTTCCTTTTTCTAATAGTTCAGGCAGTAAAGGAATAGCACTTACATGACTGATCACCTGTGAGTATGGAGACCCCGCCGCCCCAACGCACATTTCGCTTCTTTGTCAGGAGGTGTGTCCCGCACAGAAACATTTGAACCGTGTAATACCCAATTACTACCATCATACAGCATCCACGGACCCATGTCATGGATATTAGTGCAGTGCAGAAGATAGCATTATATATCTGGGGCACGTTGTGAAGTCCAGGTGCCGGACCATGTGGAGATGCAGGGATGGATGATAAACCTGTATGCCTGCACAACTACCCCATAAAGTGGGCATTACTTTCACTGGTATCAATGGGTATGAATTCAAACGAAGGCAACACATATACAGTTGTGTGAAAAAGTGTTTGTCCCCTTCCTGATTTCCTAGTCTTTTGCATGTTTGTCACACTTAAATGTTTCAGATCACCAAACAAACCTAAATATAAAAACAAAGTTAACACAAGTAAAGACAAAATGTAGTTTTTAAATGAAGATATTTATTAAGGGAAAAAGAATTCCAAACCAACAGGGCCCTGAGCGAAAAAGTGATTACCCTGCTTAATATATAAATTAACTGTGGTTTATCACATCTTTGAGAAGCTGAGTTAAAATTTCCTAGCCACACGCAAGACTGATTACTGCCACACCCGTTCTCAATCAAGAAATCATGTAACTAGGACCTGCCTGACAAAGTGAAGTACACCAAAAGTTATTCAAAAGCTAGACATCATCCTGCAATACAATGACATTCTGGAACAAATGAGAAACAAATTAATTGAGAACTTTCAGTCTGGAAAAGGTTAAAAAGCCATTTCTATAGCTTTGGGACTTCAGCAAACCCCAGTGAGAGGAATTATCCACAAATGGCTAAAACATGGAACAGTGGTGAACCTTCCCAGGAGTGGCCTGCTGACTAAAATTACCCCAAGAATGCAGTGACAACTCATCCAAGAGGTCACAAAAGATCCCACAACAACATCCAAAAGATCTGCAGGCCTCACTTGCCTCAGTTAAGGTTAATGTTCATGAGTCCACCATAAGAAAGAGACTGAGCAAAAATGTCCTGCACGGCAGAGTTTGAAAACCACTGTTGAGCAATAAGAACATAAAGACTCGTCTCAGTTTTGCCAGAAAACATCTTGATGACTTTTGGAAGAATACTCTGTAGACTGATGAGACAAAAGTTGACCTTTTTGAAAGGTGTACAGTTAGGTCCATATATATTTGGACAGAGACAACATTTTTCTAATTTTGGTTACAGACATTACCACAATTAATTTTAAACAAAACAATTCAGATGCAGTTGAAGTTCAGACTTTCAGCTTTCATTTGAGGGTATCCACAATAAAATTGGAAGAAGGGTTTAGGAGTTTCAGCTCCTTAACATGTGCCACCCGGTTTTTAAAGGGGCCAAAAGTAATTGGACAATTGACTCCAAGGCTATTTCATGGACAGGAGTGGGCAATCCCTTAGTTATGTCATGTCCCCATAAAGCCTATAACTATAATTATAATGATCACAAGACACCTTTAATGGTTGGAATAAATGGCCGTGAGGTTTTATTTTGGGTTTCAAATTCCAATTAATTAAATAAATAACCGATAAATAATATCCATAAGTTCATAAGTCCAAATGTCCATAAACTTCCAGAAACCAAATCCACCCAAAGTTGAGTGATTTTTACCCCAAAATAAAACCAAACGACAGGTGAATGATAACATAAAGGGAGGGAGGGCGGGCTCTTCTTTTCTTCAGGCGCCGGCGAACTGACTCTCCAACGCCGGCGCTCAGGTATATATCATAACAAAATCTGCCCAGCAACTGATTGACAACCAATCATCCATCAAATTTTAGGCGGGCAAAAAGCCAGTCAGAACCAGATCTGACTGCTTTTACACACAGTAACAGTAAATGCCCTGACCTCAACTTGACCCCTAATATTCCTAGCATAAATGAATGTGCCAGGCCTATGTGGACATGGGACCCCCGCTATATTACTGTTGTCTGAGCGGGGGGGCTTACATGTCCCCATAAAGCCTATAACTATAATTATAATGATCACAAGACACCTTTAATGGTTGGAATAAATGGCCGTGAGGTTTTATTTTAGGTTAAAAATTCCAATTAATTAAATAAATAACCAATAAATAATATCCATAAGTTCATAAGTCCAAATGTCCATAAACTTCCAGAAACCAAATCCACCCAAAGTTGAGTGATTTTTACCCAAAAGGCCAAGGTTCAAAGAGCCGAGGCCCCCCCCCCAAACCACACAGCCATTTTTCGATTATATTGCCCATGTTAAGATTAAATATATCCAGTCCAATATCGGACAAATGAACCAAATCATTTCTGAACATCCCTGTTAAGAAGCCTTCTAAGTCTGTATCAGTGAGTCACAAAAGGACGTGAGCACAGCAACTTAGGTGCACGGGTAGGTTCCCAGGCCGTACATATGTAAATACAAAGAACCCGGCACTCAACTTTTACTCAAACTGGTGGTATTTATTTCGTAGTACGAAAAAACATTTCGGCCAGGTCTGGCCTTCGTCAGTTACGTACTAAGAGTTGTCATAGGGATATGCTGCGTGAGCGTGGTTGATTACAGGGATGTCCCTTTTGAAATGTCAGCCTCCGATAAATGACGCGGCTGCAGGCTGTATGTGAGACGGGTCCGGACGCGGTGTCCACCGCTGTCAGTGGGGATGCCCGAGTGCACTAACGACGAAGGCCAGACCTGGCCGAAACGTTTTTTCGTACTACGAAATAAATACCACCAGTTTGAGTAAAAGTTGAGTGCCGGGTTCTTTGTATTTCTAAGTCTGTATGTCTAAAAGAAAACCCAGAAATAAGAGGTAAAAACTTCGTCATGGAGAAATTAACCCTCTTCCGGATCTTATCCAAAAATAAAAGCTGATTACAGTGCCAAGCCCGCCTTGGAATGACCTCTGAAAAAACAACACCAGACAATGGAAAAGTCTGTCTTAAGTAAGTAAGGTCTGACCGCATAATAGCCAGTAAATTCAAAGTGTTGATTCTTCCTAAGTCATTCCCGGCGAGATGCACTACAATTAAATCCGGATAAGGGAACCCCTCCAAACAACTTTTTACCTCGGACACCAAAGAAGGCCATTTCAGGCCGCGAATGCCGTGCCAAAAGACTTGAACTTTAGATGAATGGAACGACAGATTTTCAGAATATGATCGAAGGCCGGCCCTCTTCTGAGCCCAGAAGACAAATGAATGCCCAACGATCCAAATAACTGCAGGGTATAAGAGAAATGAAAATTAATCGGGATATAAATCAGGACGAACATAAATTTTGAATCTTTTCGACTCCCATCTTCCCATTTTTTTAATTCTATCGTCAGATAGGCCAGCTCTTGAGGCTTCTGTAGCCGCACCTATTCTGAAAGAATGGGAAGTAATTTTGAGATGACCTTTACCCAAAAATGCCAAACACTTCTTCAAAATAAAGTTGAATTGAAAAACCGTCACCGGGGAAGAATCTCTATGAATAAAAAGGGAGCCTTCAGCCGGAGGCCTAAACGTAATCCATTTGGACAGATTAGCCACAGGACAAATTTTAGATTCAGGGAACGAATTCACTCTTAGTTCAGAACCTCTCCCCAGCTGATCCGGTTTAGATTTCCTGATAAACAAAAGAAGAAACGATTCAAAAATTCTGACGTCCGAAAGCATGAGCCCAGATGAAACAGACTTCTTGGCTGACACTACCTCACTAACCCTCAGTGCCCCAAAAAAGGAGATAGAAAATATGGAATTAAACAAAAGTGCTTCCTCAAAATTCCTACAAACGTGAGCAAGGGCAGAACAAATGTCAATTAACAAAGAAATAGAAATAGGGCACCTTGAATCCGGAAAAAATCTTTCCCTTTTTAGGCCCTTCAAAAACTGCTTAACTAAGAAAAATTCCGTCAATGCAGTACCGTCATGTAATTTCAAAAAGAAAGAAACTCCCGCAAAGCTTTTGGCTATTGCGGAGTAAGATAAGCCCTGCTTGACCAGAGACTCTGCGAATTTCAAAGCTGAAGTCGGGTCAGGAACAGAGGCGTCAAAACCGAAAAGCACAGAAAAATCGACCCATTTCTTCCATGCAGCTGAGTAATCAGCCCATGATCTGTTTGATAAAGAATTCTGAATAAAATAAGGAATTATATCGGAATCAGGTCCTGAATTGAAATGGGGCAATCGCACGCCTCTTTGTCTGCCATTGGGACCTGTAGATAAAAATCATGCCACTGACGATGCAATATAAGATCAGTTAAATAACTAACTTTACCACTTACCGAGACTGCCTTTAACCAAATATTGCAATTCAAACATTCCAAAACCAATTTTCTCAAAATTTTTGCTGCGTTCGCATTTTTGGATGATAAGGTATTAATTGAAAAAATTACTGTCTGATTCGTGGAATGTAGTAGAACCCTGGAATTTCGCAATTCACGGCCCCATAAACAAATACACAGAAGGATTGACAAGAGCTCAGTAATAAAAGGGTTCTTGTTTAATTTTCTAGCAACCCAATTGACAGGCCAGACCAGGGATACCCAGTGAGATTGGAACAAACAAGCTACTCCTAGGGTGGCGTCTGCAGAAAAAACGAGGGGAATATAATCCGAAGAGACAAAAGGAGATTGGATTATTGATCTGCCATTAAAACCCGCTAAAATTGATAGCCAGATTCTGGCGTCCTCTCTCACCTCTGAACACAATCTATTATGAGAATTGGGGGAAAAAGGCCCCTTAGTAGCTTCGTAAAGCGACCTGGAAAAAACCCTGCCAAACGGAATGACCCTTATGTTTCTTTTGCTAGTAAGTTTTCCAGAGAACTATGAAGCTTGTCAATTTTTTGTTGGGGCAGGACGGTTTCCATTTTGACCGAATCGATCATGATGCCCAAAAATTCAATGCGACTAGAAGGGCCTACAGTTTTCTCGTGGGCAATTGGAACTCCAAAAAATGCGCACAATTCAAGAAACCTAGAGAGAGTATTCTCACAAGACATAGACTGGGATGGGCCAACAAAAAGGAAGTCATCTAAATAATGTAGAATACCTGCCTCACAACCGCTAGAATCCAAAACCCAATGCAAAAAACGGGAAAAATTCTCAAAATAGAAACAGGACAGGGAAAAACCCATTGGAAGGCATTTGTCAAAAAAGAAGCAGTTATCAAAATGAAAACCCAATAAATTAAACCCCTCCAGATGAACTGGGAGAAGTCTGAAGGCAGATTTAATGTCTGATTTGGACATAAGGGCGTTAGGGCCGAATTTTCTAAGCATATCCAGAGCGCCATCAAAGCAGGAGTAGTTGACAGAACACATTGTCTTGTCCACCTCATCATTCAGTGATTGGCCGACTGGATAAGATAAGTGGTGAATCATCCGGAAAGAACCAGGCTCCTTTTTGGGAACAATACCCAGGGGAGATAAGCGAAAATTTAAATATGGGGGGGACAGAAAAGGGCCGGCGACTCTGCCTAACTCAATTTCAGAAAAAAATTTTTCCCTAGCGACATCAGGGAAGTCGGTAATGGACGGGAGATTTTTAACTAAAACACAACCAGAACCTTTGAACTGAGGAACACGAAAACCTAGAGAGAAACCGTCATATAGTAAACTACTGATCTCCTTGTCTGGGTATTTGCTTAGCCAGTGGACCATTTTTTCCAGCCTCACTGGCGATTGAGCCCTTTGAAATTGATTCCTTAGAGGATTGCTGGGCAGCCTGCTTTTTAAAGCATTTGGACATTGGGTGGGAATTCCCACAAAAGGAACATTCATGCCGAAAACGGCAACTATTGTTCCACTTACAGAAAGAATCATTGTAAGCAAAACAAACACCTTTTTTGCTGACAGAAACAGAAGGCTGTCTAGTACCAGCATTCCTCATAGGAAGCATAAGATTAATCCATAAACCAATGTCTTTGGAGCCCCATTTTACTTCGGGATGAACTGACAGCTTATGTCTAAATGCCTCATCATAACTGAGCCATGCGGAGCCACCAAAATTTTTATAAGCCTCCAAAATAATGTCGACGTGTTGGAAGAGACTACTACAAAGGTTAGGTGATTTCTCTCCCAACACGGCAGCGTAGATGGCAAACGCCTGGACCCAGTTATTAAAGGACCTAATACTACGTTTAGGGTCATCATGGTCAGATTTGTCATCTTTCTTCTCTGACTTAGGGGGGTGATCCCTACTTGGTAACAATGAAAACAGATCGACAAATTGATTATTCCAAATGAGCTCCTTAACCAAGGGGCTCAAATGGAATCCCAGTGGGGAAAGCTCACAAGTTAAGGCCTCTTTGAAAGCATTCAAAGGAGGCATGCTAAGGGCAGGAGCTTCTGAGCGAAAAGGAGCAGGAGAAGCTAATGCCCGAGATGAGTTATTAGCCTCGCTTAAAGCTTCAGCTACTACAGATTTAATTAAATCTCTTAACTGGCTCTGAGGGACAGACAAGGGGGCATTACAAGTCTCACCCCTCGCAGGTCGGTCGTCCGGTCTTCTTTCTCCTTCACAGCCTGCGCTCCAGCCCGCAGAATGGGGCGAGCACAGCTGCCTGGCAAGTCTAGGGTCACGATCCTCCTCTTCATCGGATGACAGGGGGGGCGGAGCAGACCTCGAGCCCCGTGCAGCAGCTGCAGGAGCCGACCGGGCGCCAGCAGAGAGGGGCACCGCAGCGCTTTTACGGCCGGTGCCCTTTCTGGCTCTTCCGGCCGCTCCCGATGACGTGGACGGCTCACCCAGCTGATGGCCGCCGAAATCTCGCGGAGGGCTGCGAGACTTTGATGCGCAGCGGCGGCGTGACTTCCCGCTTGGTTCTGACAGACCGGGCCTGGACGCCGCAGGAGACGGAGCTGGTGAGGATGCCGCCTTCTGTCTCCTGGTCCTCGCTGGAGGGCTCACAGCCGCCGGAGCTCTCATTTCTTCACCCGCAGCAGGCACGACAAGTTCTGGGACCGGAGGAGGAGCGACGGCTTCGGAGGCTGCCAATGAAGGTTTCATAGCCAAGCAGCTCCTCAGCCAATCCTCCCCGTCCTCCCCGCCGGCTCTTGATAGGAGTTCCTGCAGGAGCTTCTCCATCGATCTGTGATGTCTCTTCTTTTCTTCAGGCGCCGACGAACTGACTCTCCAACGCCGGCGCTCAGGTATATATCATAACAAAATCTGCCCAGCAACTGATTGACAACCAATCATCCATCAAATTTTAGGCGGGCAAAAAGCCAGTCAGAACCAGATCTGACTGCTTTTACACACAGTAACAGTAAATGCCCTAACCTCAACTTGACCCCTAATATTCCTAGCATAAATGAATGTGCCAGGCCTATGTGGACATGGGACCCCCGCTATATTACTGTTGTCTGAGCGGGGGGGGCTTACATTCTCAATTAAGCAGATAAAAGGCCTGGAGTTGATTTGAGGTGTGGTGCTTGCATTTGGAAGGTTTTGCTGTGAAGTAAACATGCGGTCAAAGGCGCTCTCCATGCAGGTGAAACAAGCCATCCTAAAGCTGCGAAAACAGAAAAAACCCATCCGAGAAATTGCTACAATATTAGGAGTGGCAAAATCTACAGTTTGGTACATCCTGAGAAAGAAAGAAAGCACTGGTGAACTCATCAATGCAAAAAGACCTGGGTGCCCACGGAAGACAACAGTGGTGGATAATCGCAGAATAATCTCCATGGTGAAGAGAAACCCCTTCACAACAGTCAACCAAGTGAGCAACACTCTCCAGGAGGTCGGCGTATCAATATCCAAATCTACCATAAAGAGAAGACTGCATGAAATTAAATACAGAGGGTTCACTGAACGGTGCAAGCCACTCATAAGCATCAAGAATAAAAAGGCTAGACTGGACTTTGCTAAAAAAATATCTAAAAAAGCCAGCACAGTTCTGGAAGAACATTCTTTGGACAGATGAAACCAAGATCAACCTCTACCAGAATGATGGATAGAGAAAAGTATGGCAAAGGCGTGGTACAGCTCATGATCCAAAGCATACCACATCATCTGTAAAACACAGCGGAGGCAGTGTGATGGCTTGGGCATGCATGGCTGCCAGTGGCACTGGGTCACTAGTGTTTATTGATGATGTGACACAAGACAGAAGCAGCCGAATGAATTCTGAGGTATTCAGAGACATACTGTGTGCTCAGATCCAGACAAATGCAGCCAAACTGATTGGTCGTCGTTTCATACTACAGATGGACAATGACCCAAAACATAAAGCCAAAGCAACTCAGGAGTTTATTAAAGCAAAGAAGTGGAATATTCTTGAATGGCCAAGTCAGTCACCTGATCTCAACCCAATTGAGCATGCATTTCACTTGATAAAGACTAAACTTCAGACAGAAAGGCCCACAAACAAACAGCAACTGAAAACCACCGCAGTGAAGGCCTGGCAGAGCATCAAAAAGGAGGAGACACGGCGTCTGGTGATGTCCATGAGTTCAAGACTTCAGGCAGTCATTGCCAACAAAGGGTTTTCAACCAAGTACTAAAAATGAACATTTTATTTAAAATTATTTAATCTGTCCAATTACTTTTGGTCCCTTTAAACACAGGGTGGCACATGTTAAGGAGCTGAAACTCCTAAACCCTTCATCCAATTTTAATGTGGATACTCTCAAATGAAAGCTGAAAGTCTGAACTTCAACTGCATCTGAATTGTTTTGTTTAAAATTCATTGTGGTAATGTCTATAACCAAAATTAGAAAAATGTTGTCTCTGTCCAAATATATATGGACCTAACTGTATGTCCCATTACATCTAGTATTGAAGTAACAGAGCATTTCAGAAAAGCAACATCATATCAACAGTAAAATATGGTGGTGGTAGTGTGATGGTCTGGGACTGTATTGCGGTTTTTAGACCTGAAAGACTTGCTGTAGTAAATTGAACCATGAATTCTGTTGTCAACCAAAAGACCTTGAAGGAGAATGTCCAGCAATCTGTTCATGGCCTCAAGATGAAACGGACTTGGGTTATACAGCAAGACAATGATCCAAAACACCCAAGCAAGACCACCTCTGAATCGATTGAGAAAAGCAAAATTCAGACTTTGGAGTGGCCTAGTTAAAGTCCTGACCTTAATCTGATTGAGATGCTGTGGCATGGCCTTAAAAATGTGATTCATGCTCGGAAACCCTCCATTGTGGCCGAATTACAACAATTCTGTAAAGATGAGTGGGCTGAAATTCCTCCAGGGCATTGAAAAAGACTCATTGCCAGTTATCGCAAACGCTTGATTGCAGTTGTTGGTGCTAAGAGTGGCCCAATCAGTTATAAGGGCAATCACCTTTTCACACAGGGCTCTGTAGGTTTGGATTTCTATTTCCCTTAATAACAAAAATCTTCATTTAAAAACTGCATTTTGTCTTTACTTGTGCTATCTTTGTCTAATATTTAAGTTTGTTTAGTGATCTGAAACATTTAAGTTTGACAAACATGCAAAAGATTAGCAAATCAGGGAGGGGACAAACACTATCACACAACTGTAAGTATATACGACCTCCCCATTTCTAAAACTTACCCAAAGGGTTAGAGGTTTCATAACTGTGGCAGATGATCACCCTTTGATTTCAGCAGGTGTCATGTAATGCTTCTTTGCAAGCAGTGATGTTCCTACCATAACTTGCAGCTATTGCTTGAAGCTTACTGCATGTATACGGCTGTAACAGTATAATGCCAGCTCTTTACATTTGTGGTTAGCACCACCTAGTGGTCAGTGTCCGCATCTTCAGCTGGAATTATATAAGCCATGAAGTCAGAAAATCAGAGCTCTTCCGCCATATTAAGAAATTAATCAGCCCAGATTGTTGCACATATATAAAAATTAGTGGATATTAAAGTTAACAAATGTGTACGACATCTGGCAAAATGCTCAGTGGGGGAGTGGGGCTCCAACTTTCTCTCTGGAAAAATAAATATCGGATCCCGACAGTGACTTTTGCCAGGAGTTTCAGTGCGGCATCGCCCAGAAGGTAAAAGCTGTGCTTTACTTTTTTACGTTACACGATACATAGTTCGGTAAGAGAGTATTCACATGTGGGAGATTTGTAGCAGAAGTTTCTGTAATTGTCCCATCCATTTGAAGGAATCTTAGAGAAATCCCTGCACATGTAACAGTGACAACCTCATTCACATGCATGGAAGTGATTTCCATACAGTCATTTCTACCATGTGAGAACATATAGTAGAACGGAGGTGACTTTGCATCATGCACTCCTTGCCATATATAAATGGGGACACATGCACTATACAAGTTATACAAGTGGCAGAACATCACTGGGCAGCTCTTACTGAGTTACGTAAGATAACATTGTGGTCAGCAACAGCAGAGTACTTAATGGCAAATACCGCTGAGCATTTAACTCTGCATATTAGTAAGAGTGCATGTCGTAAACGGATTATGGCGGCGTATTATTATATTACTGGATTGTGGATGGGCTCTGCAATAATTGTCTGCACAACTCTGCCATCTAGTGTTCTTTTCAGGCATTTTCATATAACCCACTGTAACAAACACGTCTGTATATCACTGCTGCATGTAAAAAGAAGCCGCAACTGGTTAGCCGGTGACAAAAAGTTTGTTTTTCAAGAATTTATTAATTCGCTCTGGCAGGATGCATTCAATCAGTAAGTGATACATCACTGAATTCAGTGTCTTAGCCACTACCTCATGCTGTCCTCAGATTAAATAGCAAAAACCCGCTGACAGATTCGATTTAAAGTGGTTGCCCACTATTGTTAAACACTTTAAAATCAGGCCCATGGTAGTGCTGAATAAACAAAAAAAAAAAACAACAACCATAATTCCCTACCGGACCTTTGCCAGTCCCCACTATTACTGCTCCCTCAAGCTAGCCTCCGGACTTCGTGATTGGGTGTAGGGGCCATATTCAGTCTGACCTGGAAGAAATGCAAGGAGACTGGCATGGGCAGCGGGAAGCAGCACAGGAGAGCGGTAGGGGTCTGGTAGGTGATTATGGGTTTCTTTATTTCAGCACCTCCAAAAGGGATTTTATGTCATTAATTATACCAGTTTATACATTCTATGTGTTTTCAGGATTATTATTGTGACGAGCATAGCTACCCATAGAGACATCCCATTCTATGGGTCATTTTCTATGCCCCGGGTGGTTTAGAAAGTGCTTAGGAGTAGCAGGAAGCATCAATGTACCTTATTCCAGTGTTCATACTAAAGTATAGACTACTCCATTATTTTCAGTTACAAGTCCATAGAAGTGATGGTGGCGCATCATCAACACTTCTGAGCCCTGGATTTCAGAGAAAAGGGGCAATATGCGTTACTAAGCAGTTAAGGAATCAAAGTGTTCCATTACATCGTTGGGTGTTAAAGTTCTGTATGTCTGATCATTGGCATAAAACGCCTCCCCGTCTCCCAGCAGGTCAAAAAAAATTACATGGTATTAACCACAGGTCATAAAACTGGCGTATCACAGATCTTACCATAAGCAGAGCAAGCAGAGCCTAGATCAAAAGGGTAATGTGGTTTATTTCTTAATGGCAGATGCTGATGAGATGCTAAACACACAAATTGTAGAATACAAGGCTGACTGATGTTAAATTGCTTTGAGGCATTTGACTTTCAAGCACTGTGTAAGATTAAACAATAATTATCACCGCTTCTTGTAAAGAACTGATGAATTTGTAGCATAGCAAAAGTACCATGGTGTCAGGAGCTGAAAACCAGTAATCAGACAACAGGATACTGAAAGGAAACCACACGATTTCCAGGATGTGAGAATTTCCCCACGATTTTTACAAAATCACCCTTAGATATAACATCATGATGGGATGTCCTCTGCTGCACATTCTTCACAGTGGTCTATGCAGTACATTTCCCTGGGAAATCTGGTTGTCAAACAATAGGACGGCCATTACACGTCACATAAATTACTTGGCATTTAACTGTCTTATGGTGACACATCAATACTCACATATACACTGATGAGCAACTGCGTAACAACATTTTGCCATTTTGGCTTTCAGGCTCCATATCTCACCAGCCACTGCTGCTTCAAAACTGAAAAAACACCACAGAAAAACAGGCAAAGGTGCTTACCTGTCAGGTCTCAAATCAAATGCAAATAGAATAAATAACTTGGCACTCAACTTGGTGAATAGTGGTAGTCAAGAAAAACAAAATTTATTACTTAGAGTAGCAGTCCAGAAAATTAGACGTTTCGGTCAAGTGAAAAGACCTTCTTCAGTAAACCGACTGCTGTGAAGGTGGAGTATATACAGCACTTGTATGTGTATATATGAAAGGCTGAGGGGTCCTATGTAAGAATCCAGTAGGACCTAAATGTTAACGGCCAGTAGCCGAATTATAGGTCATCAGTATTCATCCACAAAAGAATATGAAAAGGTATAATTAGGAACACGGAGCTAATGAAGATGTCTGGGGAAGTATATGGCCATGGGAATAATGTCACATGTATGGCAGAACGATATATCCAGCAATTAACATAAGTAAAGAAAGGTCCAAAAAGAAATAATGGGAGCGAGAAAAGCTTCTTGGTAGATGAAGTTAATAGACACAATCGGCTCCGATGTGCTGTGGACCGTGGGCGTACATCAATGCGGTGAATGAAGATTCAATTAGCGGTGGACACCGCATTGATGTACGCCCACGGTCCACAGCACATCGGAGCCGATTGTGTCTATTAACTTCATCTACCAAGAAGCTTTTCTCGCTCCCATTATTTCTTTTTGGACCTTTCTTTACTTATGTTAATTGCTGGATATATCGTTCTGCCATACATGTGACATTATTCCCATGGCCATATACTTCCCCAGACATCTTCATTAGCTCCGTTTTTCTTGACTACCACTATTCACCAAGTTGAGTGCCAAGTTATTTATTCTATTTACTGGTGTGGGAAACCTCTCTTGAGCACCGACACTGTCGAGCTGTGCCGCGCTATACTTCACTCAAATCAAATGCAGTCTCATGGTGCAGCGGGCCCAAGTAAAGATGGCGACTGCACAGGTGCAGTAAAACCAAATGAGACAGCCAGCCTACAATCAGGGATTGGCCGCTTGGCACACCAGTGCAAATAATCTACAGCAGTGTTCACACAGAGTATGCACAGCAACTGGATCATAGCCTATTAGTAACGCCATGTGGCGGGCTGACCAGCGCTAACTGTAATGCGTCCCATGTGAACAGAGACCACAACTTACAAAGCCATCAGAGCCCAACTGCACCTCTAAAAGTAAAAAAGTGCACAAGAACATATCAAACTATGTAAAAGTAAGGTGGCTATTCCAGCCTTTTTGGATAGTGGGGCGGGGTTTAATCAGATTGACGCCCTGTTTGTCCAGGACCAGGGTCTCATTCCTCACAAATTTCTGGATCTATACCTATGTTGGCTATGGATTCTGCACCCTTGCACCAGGGGTATTTACTCAGGTCATTTGAGAGATACGTCTGAAGGTGGGGCCATGCACGTGGAATCAATCAATTGTTGTGTGTTAGAGGGCTTGAACTCTCCTGTGGTTCTTGGGTTACCTTGACTGATGTTGCACAATCTAGTGGCGGACTGGAAAAGTTGGGAGATAGGAAAGTGGAGTGAGAACTGTCAAAGACACTGCATGGGCACCCGTTTAGCCAAGGTTGATACTTTGTCCCTGCTGAAATACTTGTTTGATTTTGAGGATGTGTTCTCGGAGCAGGGGTGTCAGGAATCTCCTCATCATCGTTCTTATGATTATGGTATTAATTTAATTTCTGGGGTCAAATTGCCTAAGAGCAATATAATATTTCAGGTCTAGAGACACTTGGCATGAAGGACTATATCTCAGAAAGTCTGGTTAAGGGTCATATCAGACCTTCTTCATCTCCCATTGCAGCAGGGTTTTCTTTAAGAAAAAAGATAGGCGGTTACGTGCTAGCCTAGATTTCAGTGAACTAAATCATATCATGGTTCGGGAGCCATCCTCTCCCTCTCATTCAAGGCCTCAGGGCATAAAATCTCAGCAGTATAAAGGAGGGGGATGAGTGGAAGACTGGTTTTGATACACTGGAGGAACACTACGAAAACCTCGCAATGCGATTTGGGTTGACTAATGCTCCCGCAGTTTTTCAGCACTTGGTAAATGACATTTTTTTCATCTGGCAGGTAGATTTGTGGTAGTCTATCTGGAAAGCATTGATTTATTTGATGGACCTCAAGTCACATCAAGTACTTGTTAGGCAGGTCTTACAAATACTTCCTGGCCATAAATTATGTCAAACCAGAGAACTGTATGTTTTTGGTTCAGGAGATCCCTTTTTTGTGTTATTACATATAGTCATCCAGTTTTCGCATGGATCCGGTGAAAGTCTGGGTGCTACTGGATTGGGATCGGACTGAAGACTTAAAAGCTTTACAAAGGTTTTTAGGGTTCACCAATTATTACCATAAGTTCATAAATAACTTTTCAGTAGTGGCCAATCCACTGACGGATATGACCAGGAAAGGGATGGACTTTTCTAAATGGTCCAGTCCAGCGACTGAGGCATTTACTACTTTAAAGAGATGTTTTGCTTCTGTGCCAATTCTTATACAGCCTGACATCACTCAGCCATTTATTGTAGAGGTAGACAAATCAGAGTTGGGGGTTGGGGCTGTATTGTTGCAGGGTTCATCTCCAAGTAAATGGCATCTGTGTGCATACTTCTACAAGAAATTGTCCCATGAGAGAAACTATGACATTGGTAGTAGGGAACTCTTGGCAATAAAGTGGGCTTTTGAGGAGTGGTGTACTTTTTTGGAAGGGACAGTTCATCCAGTCATGGTAATCACTGATCATAAAAATATTTCGTATTTGGAATGTGCGAAACCTCTGACACCTAGACAAGAAAGATGGTCATAGTTTTTTTAACCAGAATCAACTTTCTTGTGACATAAAGGCCGGGGGATAAGAACGTTAAGGCGGATGCTTTTTCTCATTGTTTTCCGGGATGAGGAAGTAATTGCAAGCCACTTCATATATTACAGAAAGGTGTACTTATTGCTACTATATGTTTTGATCTTGAGAAGGAGGTCGTAGAGGCTCAGGGGGACACTCCTGATGCCTGTCCTTCAGGTAAACTGTTCGTTCCTGTGAACCACAGTCTTAAAATTTTGAGTTAACATTATGATTCGGTCCTGGCTGGACATCTTGGTAATAAAACTAACACAGATCTTTTTACTCATCGTTTTTGGTGGTGCATCGGTGGTGCACGTGGATTTGTGGACCCACTGTGCCACAGGACCAGGCCTGTCTATAAAGGAGCATAGCTAAGGCTACATTCACATTAGCGTTCCGCTAATGTGCGTCGCTATTGCGTCGGCGACGCAGCGGCGACGCGCCCCTATGTTTAACATAGGGGACGCGTGCGTTTTTTTGGTTGCGTTTTCCGACACGTGCGTCGTTTCCGACGCTAGCGTCGGACGCAAGAAAATGCAACAAGTTGCATTTTTTGTGCGTCCGATTTTCGTCAAAAAACGACGCACGCGTCGCAAAACGCAGCGTTTTTGCGTGCGTTTGCGCGTGTTTTTTGTGCGTCGTGCGTTGCGTCGCCGTTGCGTCGCCGACGCACCGGCGCGCAATGCTAATGTGAACGTAGCCTAAGCGGCTACCTGGTGTTCACTAGAGCTCCTGATGGTGGAGACAGGCTGAGCTGCAGGTAGCTGCCAGGTACCACTACTTAGCCGAAAATGGTACTGCAGCTGCTGACCCCAGGAGTCAGGTTTGTTGACACTGATTAAGGACTACGCTTAGACACACCAGTCTACGATACTGAATCAGGGACATACTGCATAAGGACTGGGGAACAATGTTCAGGCTCTGGCCACACTGGGACAGGGGTGAATTCAGGAACAGGACTGGCTGCAGCGGGACCAGGGGAGCAGATTCAGGACCCAGGTCGTACAGAGATCAGCGGAGCAGGTTCAGGGAACTGGCTTGTCACATGTGTTTCAGGTGTGACAGACAGTCATCCTGGATCTGGCTGTAGAAGGTCTTTGCGATTAGCTCTACAAGCACATTTTGATTTTCGCATCTCTGTTATGAAGTGATATCCTTGTCCCTCTAGGACCCAACAGTTACCTCCACCTTCTACTGCTAATTAACTCAGCTTTGCTGAAGGTTTAAATACATTCAGTTTCTTCAGCAGGGTGCTGGCGTTAGCTCAATTTCCCTCTGTCTGGTTGGAAGTACTAGCAGTCATCTAGTGTCTTCTTGAAGTTCCCTTGGAGGATTCCTGGAGTGATATATCGGTGGTCTTCTCAAGCTAAGTGTATATTCTCGTTCGTCCACCATCTATGTCTTTAGTTGTAGTGGGGGATAACTAGCACTCACTCTGTCCCTCCCTATCCAGGGCCTATCACTAGGTTCAAGCAGGGATAAGGTTCCTGCACAGCGATAGATGCGGAACCTATTTAGGGACATTTAGGGCAGACAGGGTGTTGTTAGATCTGCCTAGGGGTATCCACCCCCCCTTTTCCTAATGTTTGGGCTTCCCCTTCCCTTTCCCCATTGTTGTGCACCTTACTTCTTCCTCATCCAGCGTGACATTGCTGCAAAAGGACCAAGAGACCTCCCAACTCAATAGCAAGAGAAACTACACACTAATGAATATTGTTGCTTTGGTGACTCCCTAAGGGGGGGAGTCTTTTATGCAGGATGACCCCCATCAATTGGCTGGAGGACATCTAGCAGGTGTACTCTGATACTAAGCGCATGCCATTTATTAACTGCGGGTATTTTACTATGTGCACCCACTGCCCCTTTAAGAATTGGGGAGCAGTCTCACACGCACAGACTAGGCATCCTGCCAGGAAGTGTGGCATGCACAAGCAGGAGCCATGCCAGCAGAAGGGGACTACACAACAGGGCCGGAGCAGTCAGTATTCCAGTGTCCCTGCATGGAGTAGGAAGGGGAACCATGCAGGGGCGCTGACAATATTGTTACAGTGACAGCCCCATATCATCAGTCTTCCTCCACCGAACTTGACACTTCCTTCAATTTCTAGATACGTTAGCCCCATTTTTCCTTGTTTATTCCAGATCCATATGTACTCATCAGAGCCTAAACTGTTGACTTTCATTTCATCACTCCAAATCACCCGTTTCCAATCTTCTATTGTTCACTTTTTGTACTTTTTTTTTTGCAAACTGTATCCTGTGTCCTCCAATTATTTCCTGCACTTCACCATCTATCATCCCTTACCAACTGCACTGTGGGCCCTGTGGACTAAGCTCTACCTTTGGGGAGCTATACTAACTCTGCAGCAATACCATCAGCCCCAGTGGACCCCTTTAAGCAGCGTCGGTCATCCCTGGCCGAGTACCACAGGTAGCATTACGAACACTTATCCCATAAACTCTATTCCTATTTCATATTTTATTGGATGCCCAGGGCCACGGACTGGGTCATTGCTGCCGCGACACATCCCTTTAAGAAACCGGCCAGGTACCGAGTACCCCACGGTCCTAACGGGCGCTCCAGAACTTTGTAGCAGGAATATCTGTGCTGTGCTGCTGAGTGGACCACAAGTTCCAGACACTCTAAGCGAGGGCTGCTGAGCTGAGAGAGGGCTGTTAAGTCCAAGGCTGTAGATAAGTCCATAGTTAAACGCAATATTATAGTTAAACACAAGAGAATAGTTTGGTGTTTCCTTAAGTTACTAGCCGTCATTGTTTTTTTTTTTTTTTCTGCTTTTATCTGCACGGTTTATCCCTGTTGAATATGTGCTCCATGGACAATGCCACCAGGTGTGCATCTTGTGCATGACTAGAACAGCCGTTTAAGGGTGAATATGTCTGCACTCGATGCCAGCGAGTTACATGTTTGGAAGCCCAGGTAATGGATCTAAACGTGCAGCTTGCAACACTCAGGAGCATTGCAAACCTGGAGAAGAGTTTAGAGCTCACTAAGCTTGCCCTGCTTGTGGCCAGTGATATGCAGGAGGGTGGAGGTGGGGAAGATCAGGACAGGGAAGTATGCAGCAGGGTAAATGTTACAAGAATGGGTAGGGAAAAGAGCCAGGGAGCTGAATCCTGATCTGGCACAACCTAGTAAAAGATGCCTGTTTGGCTGATATTTAGGAATGCAAGTCCGGGACTGGGATCACTGCAGCAGGACGTTGCTCCTAGCAACCAGGAAAACGACTGCTGTAGGAATTAGGGAAATAAAAGTGCAGCAAAGGCCAGACAGATGTTGGTGGTAGGGGACTCTATAATCAGGTGGACAGACAGGGTCATCTGCCTCCGAGACCGTGAATGCCGAACATTGTGTTGTCTGCCAGGTCCTCGGGTTTGACATATTGTGGATCGGATAGACAGATAGCTGGGTGGGGCTGGGGAAAACCCAGCCATCATAGTACACATCGGTACCAATGACAAAGTCATATGGAGCTGGAAGGTCCTTAAGAATGATTACAGGGAGCTAGGAAAGAAGATGAAGGACAGGACCTCCAAAGTGGTGTTTTCAGAAATACTGCCAGTGCCACGAGCGTGACTAGATAGGCAGCGGGAACTTAGGAAGATAAACAAATGGCTTAGAAATTGGTACAGGAAGGAAGGGTTTGGGTTCTAGGAGAACTGGGCCGACTTCTCTGTCCAATAAAGGCTCTACCAATAAGACGGGCTGCACCTCAGTGGGGAGGGTGCCGCTGTGCTTTTAAAAAAATGGTAAGACGGATGGAGGAACTTTTAAACTAGGGTCTGGGGGAGGGAGGGTAGTTGTGCTGATAAGGGGATAGATAGAGTAGACAGAGTGAAGGAGGCAGTACAGATAAATAAGGATTTAGGGGGGTTGCAATATTCAAGGAAAGCAGAGAATTGAGTAGGTGTAACAGATGTGCTAATAATATTAAATGTCTGCTGGCAAATGCAAGATGTCTAGAAAACAAAATGAATGAACTAGAGACTCTTATGACGGTCACAGAATACAATATGGTGGGCATTACGGAAACATGGCTTGATGAGAGCCATGACTGCGTAACAAACGTAGAGAGTTACACTACATTTAGAAAGCACAGCAAAGATAAAAAAGGTGGAGAAGCGTGCATCTTTGTAAAATCCACATTAAAACCTGTGCTCAATGAAGACATTGGGGGAAGTTACAGCAATGTAGAGTCACTATGGGTAAATGTACATGGGGATGGCAACAATGGAACACTGCTAATTGGAGTGTGCTACAAGCCTCCTAATATAGCTTAACAGGTAGAGGATGAAATGCCTTAACAAATTGAAAAGGCAGCAAACAGTAATAGGGTTCTTATAATGGGGAATTTTATCTATCCAAACATTCAAAGCTACAATTTCCTATCCACAATTCAGGACAATTACTTTTTTCAGCTGCTTGATGAACCAACCAGGGGAGGTAATCTGCTGGATCTGGTTCTGTCAAATAGACAAGATACAATTTCAGATCGATACGTTAGGGAGCATTTGGGAAGCAGTGACCATAACATGGTAAGTTTCAATGTAATTTTCAATCAAACATTCAGAAGGGGAAATGCCAAAACCTGGAACTTTAACCCTGCTGTTCTGTTAGGTCAAAAATGACCGTTTTTGAAATTCTATAATGTTATAAAAATTCAGCGTGTGATTCTGAGACTTGAGGCTCCCTGACTTTTCGTCATTAGGGGGGTACTCTCTATGGGAATTTTTTTTTTTTTTAATTTTTGTTTACTTTATTTGGTACAATTTTTTTTTACACTTGTACTGTTCGGTCAAAAATGACCGATAGGCCTTTATTCAGCTCTCCAGACAATTTTTGACAAAAATAAAGGTGCTATCACCTCATTTTGAACTATATATTGCATCTACTACTATTTATCAATGTATCTGACTACTTTTGGTCAGAAAAGATTTACACATACCAACATTTTCAAGTTGCGATACAGCCGACGGATTCACTTCCAGTATAGCTATGCGCA
Organism: Ranitomeya imitator; assembly: GCF_032444005.1. Lineage (NCBI taxonomy): Eukaryota > Metazoa > Chordata > Amphibia > Anura > Dendrobatidae > Ranitomeya > Ranitomeya imitator. The sequence goes on from NC_091282.1 coordinate 272,665,965, forward strand.
ATTTATTTCACTGGTTTTTATTTACCCTGCTGTTCATATAGATCTAGTTCCATTCAGTTGTCAACATTTCATATTGTAAATCATGATTTTCTGATTTTCCATGTGTTTGCTGGTTGTACAGTATTACACTGTGCAATGCTGTCCTAAGCAGAATTCACCTAAAGTGTTGTACTGTGAGCTTTTTCCTGCTGCAGGGTGGTGTCTGCTCTGATCTTATCTGTAGACAGATAACATAGCAGTGTAGAGTTTCAGTTCAGCTGGAGACAACACAGAGTGAGCAGAGGTTCAGACGTCAGAGCTCTGAAGTCCCATTTTTACAGGTATGTTACAGATAAATTATTCTTTTATTCTAAAATTATTCAATATTCTCACTGCTGTGATAAAATGGATGATAGGGGGTTAGCATTAGGGTTGTGTAGACTCAATGTCTGCTTATGAGTACATATTCTCACTGCTGTGATAGAATGGATGATAGGGGGTTAGCATTAGGGTTGTGTAGACTCAATGTCTGCTTATGAGTACATATTCTCACTGCTGTGATAGAATGAGTGCATGCCTCATTTTTGTTTGCGACGCTCCAGCACCATAATCACAGGGCATATCTCAATGTGTGACGGGACGTTATTGTGTGTATTGTTGCAAAATTGTTTTGATTTTTTTTTTCATTCATTGTTTATGGATATATTTTATTTTTTCATTCAACAGTGATGCCTTACAGCATGAGAAGAAGACACTTCACCCAAGCTGAATTGGAGGAGTTTATAAACGACTCCGATACAGACGAGGATGTCCCACCTGAAAATGTCTCCGAAGAGGAGGACAACATTAGTGAGGATGAAGATATTGCCGAGAACTCGGATTCTGAGGGTGAATCTGATGTGGAAACCCCGACAACCGGTCTGACGCAAGAAATCAATTCAAAAAACAAAGATGTCGTTTGGAAATTGCAGCCTCCTGCTCCGACTGGTAGAAGGTCTTCATCAAATGTCATCACAGATACTCCAGGTCCCACTAGATATGCAATTGCTAGAATTGATGACATTCAATCGGCATTCCTATTTTTCATAAATATAGCCATGCAAAATATACTTATCCAAATGACAAACATTGAGGGAAAAAAGGTTTATGGCGATAAATGGAAGAACTTCGATGTGACGGCTATGAATGCTTACATCGGGTTACTTCTATTAGCTGGAGTATACAAATCATATGGAGACAGGAACACATGGGCTACTTGCACAGTGAACAAGTCTGTATGATCATGTTCACACACCACCAAGAAACCTGAAGACACAAAAGAGAATAGTAAAACCAAAAACACTCAGTTTGAAAAAATGTTGCAGTAATCCGCAAGTGCTAGTAAAAGATGTAAAAAACAGGGTATTTGGTTGATACGTTTTTTGCAAAAAATGTATACTAAGCTGCTCTACCAATCTTCACGGTATACCCTTATCAGAGCAGTCCTAACTAATGTATGCAATCCCTATCTGATGTATTTAAAAACCTGATCATCTGTATATAACCTGTGTGAACAGGGTTCAGAGAGGAAAAATCCATGTGTGCATACAGGGCAGAACAGCTTTTGTGCAGATAGCCCAAGAGGAGTGGTGGAACTCCCCAGTCTTGTAGACACAAGAGAACAATTATGGAAACAGGAACACATGGGCTACTTGCACAGTGAACAAGTCTGTATGATCATGTTCACACACCACCAAGAAACCTGAAGACACAAAAGAGAATAGTAAAACCAAAAACACTCAGTTTGAAAAAATGTTGCAGTAATCCGCAAGTGCTAGTAAAAGATGTAAAAAACAGGGTATTTGGTTGATACGTTTTTTGCAAAAAATGTATACTAAGCTGCTCTACCAATCTTCACGGTATACCCTTATCAGAGCAGTCCTAACTAATGTATGCAATCCCTATCTGATGTATTTAAAAACCTGATCATCTGTATATAACCTGTGTGAACAGGGTTCAGAGAGGAAAAATCCATGTGTGCATACAGGGCAGAACAGCTTTTGTGCAGATGATCAGGTTTTTAAATACATCAGATAGGGATTGCATACATTAGTTAGGACTGCTTTGATAAGGGTATACCGTGAAGATTGGTAGAGCAGCTTAGTATACATTTTTTGCAAAAAACGTATCAACCAAATACCCTGTTTTTTACATCTTTTACTAGCACTTGCGGATTACTGCAACATTTTTTCAAACTGAGTGTTTTTGGTTTTACTATTCTCTTTTGTGTCTTCAGGTTTCTTGGTGGTGTGTGAACATGATCATACAGACTTGTTCACTGTGCAAGTAGCCCATGTGTTCCTGTTTCCATAATTGTTCTCTTGTGTCTACAAGACTGGGGAGTTCCACCACTCCTCTTGGGTTATCTGCACAAAAGCTGTTCTGCCCTGTATGCACACATGGATTTTTCCTCTCTGAACCCTGTTCACACAGGTTATATACAGATGATCAGGTTTTTAAATACATCAGATAGGGATTGCATACATTAGTTAGGACTGCTCTGATAAGGGTATACCGTGAAGATTGGTAGAGCAGCTTAGCATACATTTTTTGCAAAAAACGTATCAACCAAATACCCTGTTTTTTACATCTTTTACTAGCACTTGCGGATTACTGCAACATTTTTTCAAACTGAGTGTTTTTGGTTTTACTATTCTCTTTTGTGTCTTCAAATCATATGGAGAGTCCACTAAAAGTTTGTGGAATTCGGAAACGGGGCGCCATATATTTAGGGCCACCATGTCTTTAGAAAGATTCCACGAAATTTCCAGAGTTCTACGGTTTGATGACAAAACGGATAGATCTGAAAGAAGAAGCACAGATAAACTTGCCCCAATTAGGGATTTGTGGAGTAAATGGGTCGAGATACTCCCAAAATGTTATAATACCGTAGAAAATGTCACTGTTGATGAGCAGCTGGTGTCATTTAGAGGCAAGTGCCCATTCAGGCAATACATTCCAAGTAAACCAGCAAAATACGGTATAAAAATCTGGACTCTGTGTGACAGTAAAACATCATATGCTGCAAATGTTCAAGTATATATTGGAAAAAACCCTCTAGAAAGACCTGAAAAAAACCAAGGCATGAGGGTAGTTTTGGACTTGACCCATGGACTCAAAGGGAGAAACGTTACCTGTGACAATTTCTTCACATCCTACCAATTGGGGCAGATGTTACAAAAAAACAATATAACTATGCTGGGTACTGTACGAAAAAATAAACCTGAACTTCCACAGGGTATCCTCAATAAGAGAGACGTACACAGTTCAATGTTTTATTTTACAAAGGACACTACGGTAGTGTCGTACGTTCCCAAAAAAATAAACAAGTTATCCTCATGAGCACCATGCACCATGATGCAAAAATAAGTGAGAGAGATGACAGAAAGCCAGACATGATTCTTCACTATAACGCCACTAAAGGTGCTGTTGACACATTAGACCAGCTTGTAGGCACGTATACATGTAAAAGAAAAACAAATAGGTGGCCTATGATTCTCTTTTACAACCTGATCGATGTATCTGCCTATAATGCCTTTGTATTGTGGCGGGAAATAAACCCCAAATGGCAAGAAAAAAAATTACACAAACGACGGCTTTTTATTGAGGAATTGGGGAAGTCTCTCACTAATCCATATGTAAAAACACGGCCACGAAATCCAAGAAATGAGAGTGCAGAAAAAGTGGCCCGACAAATTCGAGAGCATGGTGGAGACGGCGAGCCAACAGCTTCGACCACCACTGATACTGAAACGGCTTCCACCATCGCAACCAGCTGCAAGCGAAAAAGATGCTCATTCTGTCCAATGTCCAGTAACCATAAATCTAATATTATGTGTTGCAAATGTGCAAAATACTTGTGCAAGCGTCATGTAAATTATACATGTGATCAATGCAAGTAATACATTGATCGCATTTATCATTTGTTTTTGACAAAAAACTTTTTTTTTGTTGAAAAGTTTGTATATAGTTTAGAATAAAGAAAAGTTTTTATGTGCAATATGAAGCAAATATTGCAAAAAATGTTAATTTATTTGATTCAAAAAATAAAAGTTTTTGATTTAATTTTTCATCTGATTATTGAAAACCATGTTCACATACAGTAAAACAATGCAACAGGTAATCAAATAACACTTGAATTAGGTACAAATCACAACTTTGTTAGGTCCGGTCAAAAATGACCGGGAACAGTATAAGTGTATAAAAAACAACGTTTTTTGCCATTTTATAGAGAAAAAAGCTTTTTTTTTTTTTTTTGCCTTTGAAAAAAGTATATCTACATAATGTTTGATATTATTACTTATAGTTAACATTTAGATCAAGATTTTTTTTTTATCTGCAAAAACAATTTTTACAAAAATCGAAAAAATACCATAGCGACCACAATATTGTGCAGTTTCACCTGTCTTTCACTAGGGGGACTTGTCAGGGAGTCACAAAAACATTGAACTTTAGGAAGGCAAAGTTTGACCAGCTTAGAGATGCCCTTAATCTGGTAGACTGGGACAATATCCTCAGAAATAAGAATACAGATAATAAATGGGAAATGTTTAAGAACATCCTAAATAGGCAGTGTAAGCGGTTTATACCTTGTGGGAATAAAAGGACTAGAAATAGGAAAAACCCAATGTGGCTAAACAAAGAAGTAAGACAGGCAATTAACAGTAAAAAGAAAGCATTTGCACTACTAAAGCAGGATGGCACCATTGAAGCTCTAAAAAACTATAGGGAGAAAAATACTTTATCTAAAAAACTAATTAAAGCTGCCAAAAAGGAAACAGAGAAGCACATTGCTAAGGAGAGTAAAACTAATCCCAAACTGTTCTTCAACTATATCAATAGTAAAAGAATAAAAACTGAAAATGTAGGCCCCTTAAAAAATAGTGAGGAAAGAATGGTTGTAGATGACGAGGAAAAAGCTAACATATTAAACACCTTCTTCTCCACGGTATTCACGGTGGAAAATGAAATGCTAGGTGAAATCCCAAGAAACAATGAAAACCCTATATTAAGGGTCACCAATCTAACCCAAGAAGAGGTGCGAAACCGGCTAAATAAGATTAAAATAGATAAATCTCCGGGTCCGGATGGCATACACCCACGAGTACTAAGAGAACTAAGTAATGTAATAGATAAACCATTATTTCTTATTTTTAGTGACTCTATAGCGACAGGGTCTGTTCCGCAGGACTGGCGCATAGCAAATGTGGTGCCAATATTCAAAAAGGGCTCTAAAAGTGAACCTGGAAATTATAGGCCAGTAAGTCTAACCTCTATTGTTGGTAAAATATTTGAAGGGTTTCTGAGGGATGTTATTCTGGATTATCTCAATGAGAATAACTGTTTAACTCCATATCAGCATGGGTTTATGAGAAATCGCTCCTGTCAAACCAATCTAATTAGTTTTTATGAAGAGGTAAGCTATAGGCTGGACCACGGTGAGTCATTGGACGTGGTATATCTCGATTTTTCCAAAGCGTTTGATACCGTGCCGCACAAGAGGTTGGTACACAAAATGAGAATGCTTGGTCTGGGGGAAAATGTGTGTAAATGGGTTAGTAACTGGCTTAGTGATAGAAAGCAGAGGGTGGTTATAAATGGTATAGTCTCTAACTGGGTCGCTGTGACCAGTGGGGTACCGCAGGGGTCGGTATTGGGACCTGTTCTCTTCAACATATTCATTAATGATCTGGTAGAAGGTTTACACAGTAAAATATCGATATTTGCAGATGATACAAAACTATGTAAAGCAGTTAATACAAGAGAAGATAGTATTCTGCTACAGATGGATCTGGATAAGTTGGAAACTTGGGCTGAAAGGTGGCAGATGAGGTTTAACAATGATAAATGTAAGGTTATACACATGGGAAGAGGGAATCAATATCACCATTACACACTGAACGGGAAACCACTGGGTAAATCTGACAGGGAGAAGGACTTGGGGATCCTAGTTAATGATAAACTTACCTGGAGCAGCCAGTGCCAGGCAGCAGCTGCCAAGGCAAACAGGATCATGGGGTGCATTAAAAGAGGTCTGGATACACATGATGAGAGCATTATACTGCCTCTGTACAAATCCCTAGTTAGACCGCACATGGAGTACTGTGTCCAGTTTTGGGCACCGGTCCTCAGGAAGGATATAATGGAACTAGAGAGAGTACAAAGGAGGGCAACAAAATTAATAAAGGGGATGGGAGAACTACAATACCCAGATAGATTAGCGAAATTAGGATTATTTAGTCTAGAAAAAAGACGACTGAGGGGCGATCTAATAACCATGTATAAGTATATAAGGGGACAATACAAATATCTCGCTGAGGATCTGTTTATACCAAGGAAGGTGACGGGCACAAGGGGGCATTCTTTGCGTCTGGAGGAGAGAAGGTTTTTCCACCAACATAGAAGAGGATTCTTTACTGTTAGGGCAGTGAGAATCTGGAATTGCTTGCCTGAGGAGGTGGTGATGGCGAACTCAGTCGAGGGGTTCAAGAGAGGCCTGGATGTCTTCCTGGAGCAGAACAATATTGTATCATACAATTATTAGGTTCTGTAGAAGGACGTAGATCTGGGTATTTATTATGATGGAATATAGGCTGAACTGGATGGACAAATGTCTTTTTTCGGCCTTACTAACTATGTTACTATGTTACTATGTTACCATGTTCCCTTTTGGATATAAAAAAAATATAAAACAAGCTTTGTATTTATTTTTTTTCTGGTATTTGAACAACCATCTTCACAAGCAATATAATAGTGCAAAAACTGTTTAAAAAAACCACTTAGATTAGCTAAAAATGATTATTTTATAAGGACGGTCAAAAATGACCGGGAACAGTACAAGTGTATGTGAAATCTAAACAGAACAGCAGGGTTAAGAAAGCTGATTTTAGCAAATTAAGGGAAGAGCTTAATCATCTGGACTGGGACCACATCATGGTAACTGGGGATACCGAACATAAATGGTGCATATTTAAGGAAATACAACTAGAATCCTGCAGAAAACTTATACCCTCTGGTAATAAAATGTCAAGGAAAAAAAAAGAAACCATTATGAATAAATAAAACACTACAAAGTTTAATAAGACAAAAAACAAAGGGTGTTCAAAATCTTGAAAGTCGAAAATACTGAAATAGCATTTCATGAGTATAAAGATCTAAATAAGAAATGTAAAACAGAAATCAAGCTAGCAAAGTTATCTATAGAGAAACACATCACCAACTAAATTAAAATAAATCCCATTTTTTTTTATAAATACATCAATGCCAAAAACAAAAAAATAGATGGCATTGGCCCCTCAAAAGATGACAGTAACAAGATAATTACAGAGGATAAAGAAAAGGCTGAGATGTTAAACCGTCACTTTTCATCCATGTCCACCAATCAACTGTGTGTTACAGTGATCATTTGACAAGGCAAACATCAAAATTCACAACCTGATATAACTAGTTTAACACAAAAAGAAGTACATCTACGTCTGAGCAATTTAAGCATTGACAAATCCCCTGGCCCAGATGGCATTTATCCACAGATACTCAGGGAATTGAGCTCAATAATTGACAAACTGCTGTATCTCATATTCTTAGACTCTCTTGTAACCGGTGTGGTGCCACAACATTGGAGGATAGCTCACGTGGTACCAATATTTAAGAAAGGTGAGAAGGTCCATCCGGGCAACTACCGTCCGGTATGCCTGACATCAGTAGTGTGCAAAATTTTTGATGGCATTATAAGAGATGACCAGCAAAAATATATTGCAGAGAATAATATAATAACTGACAAGCAGCACAGATTCATGAAGGATAAGTCATGTATAATAACATGTTGGGTTTCTATGAGGAGGTAAGTTCAAATCTGGATGTTGGTAATGTGGCTGATATGATTTATTTGAACTTGCAAAGGCATTTGATACAGTTCCACATAACAGGCTTATACAGAAGCTACAGAAGCAAGGACTGAGGGAAACTATATGCAGATGGGTAAGGAATTGGCTAAATGACAGGAAACAAAGAGTTGTCATAAATGGCACGTTCTAATTGGATAAAGTCAGCAGTGGGGTACCACAGGGATCTGTGCCAGGATCGATTCTTTTTAACCTCTTTATTAATGACCTTATGAATGGGACAGAGAATAATGTGTCAGTCTTTGCTGATGACACCAAACTATGTAGGATATTAAAATCTGACCTTAACCATACAATATTGCAAAATGATCTGAATAAGATGACTGAATGTGTTAACACTTGGCAAATGAGGTTTAATATAGATAAATGTAAAGTAATGCACCTAGGATGGAGTAATGTCATTGCTGCATATACCTTAAATTTGAGTGTACTTGGGACTACAGAACAGGAGAAGGACTTGGGTATTCTTGTAACAGGTAAGCTAACAGTAGTACTCAATGTCAAGCAGCAGCCGCAAAAGCAAACAAGATTTTAGGATGTATAAAACAGAGATAAAATCCCGTGATCCCAACGTATTATTACCCCTTTATAAATCACTGGTGAGGCCACATCTAGCATACAGGATCCAGTTTTGGGTTCCACATTTTAAAAAGGATATTCAGAAGTTAGAATGAGTTCAAAGGCGGGCAACTAGATCATTACAAAGGATGGAAGCCCTGTCATATGATGAGAGGTTTGAAAAGTTGGGCTGGTTTAGCTTAGAAAAAAGACGCCTCAGAGGAGATCTCATTTGCATGTATAAATATATGTGTGGCCAGTACAAATCACTTGCACATGACTTATTCATTCCAAAAAAATTCTGAGGACTAGGGGGCACTCATTACGGATGGAAGAAAGGAGATTCCAGCAGCTAAATAGGAAAGGGTTCTTTACAGTTCGAGCAGTCAGACTGTGGAATGCCCTACCACAAGAGATAGTAATGGCAGACACTATAACAGCTTTTAAAAAAGGGCTGGACGAATTCCTCGACACATATAACATTGCTGGTTATAGTTAAATTAGTGACGAAATGTACAATTGGTGGAGAAAAGTTGAACTTGATGGATCTAGGTCTTTTTTCCTTATAGTAAATGCAGAGCTGAAAAAAACTAATATGAAATAAACCCCATATTAAATCGATATATATCGATTAAAAGTATACCACAAAAAATATTGCATTTAATACACTAAAAACAACTCATACACACGTCACACATGTCAGTAGCCTATCTAATATATAAAGCTGAATGTGTGTGTGTGTTTGTGTGTATGTATGTGTGTATATCTGAAATTGGCATCTGCACAGTCGCAGCTACAGCCAAAAAATTTTGCACAGTCACACGTCTGGACCCCGAGAGCATCACAGGCTATGTTGTGAGGCGAAATTTTAAACCCGCGCGTTCCAATTCACCAAACAATTTTGCCCCTATCTACATAATGGGGAAAAAGTGAAAGGAAAAGTGTTGGAGGCAAATTGACAGCTGCCATATGTGAACAAGGGGGACTTAAAGAATGAGAACGATGGCGCCAAAGACTATATACCGTACAGTTGCTAAGGTGGGGTCCCGACATGGGATACTCACCACACACGGGGATATGAACACACACAAAATGCGCCACACACTACCACGTGCTTGAACACATACTGTATCACTCTCAGCACACATTTCACCACACATACACCAACCTCGCCACATAAAAGTCGAAACACAAAATTTGCCACTCAAAACTCACCACGCGCAAAACTCGCCACACGTGCAAAACTCACCTCATAGAAAACTTGCCACACGCAAAACTTGCACACGCGGAAAAATTGCCACATGCACAAAAGTTGCAACACATGTAAAAGTTGCACCACACATAAAACTCGCCACGCGCAAAACTCGCCATGCGCAAAACTTGCTACACACAACTTGCTACACTAACCTGTCACATGCAACTCGACACAAAAAGTTGCTGCACGCATGTCGCCACACAAAACTCATCTCACAAAAGTCGCTACATGCATGTCGCCACACGGAACTCAACACACACAACTTGACACATGAAACTCGCCCTAAAACACACACAAGTCTGGTATTATCCTTCAAAAATTAAAATCTGATTAATAAGCAGACAAACTACAAGAGCAACAACTGTACCATATAGGAAATACGGTAGCTGTCAGTCACATGACATGTCTATTATGTGTATGTGTGAGCTAATATATACTGCTAGGGGGGAGAGCTTCCTGTTGGTTGGGGATTTATCAGGCTGCCAATTTAGCTTACAAATGCTGAGGTAAAAATACTGAGCAAATAACGTGTGAACAAGGTCTAATACAGGAGGAGATGACACACAGATATATACTATATACAGGAGGAGATGACACACAGGTATATACTATATACAGGGGAGATTACACACACATATATACTATATACAGGGGAGATGACACACAGGTATATACTATATACAGGAGGAGATGACATATGGTATATTCGATATACAGGAGGAGATGACACACACATATATACTATATACAGAGGAGATGACATACAGGTATATACTATATACAGGAGGAGATGACACACTGGTATATACTATATACAAGGGAGATGACATACAGGTACATACTATTTATAGGGGAGATGACACACAGGTTTATACTATATACAGGGGAGATGACACACAGGTATATACTATATACAGGGGAGATGACACACAGGCATATGCTATATACAGGAGGAGATGACATACAGGTACATACTGTATACAGGAGGAGATGACACATAGGTATATACAATGTACAGGAGGAGATGACATACAGCAGGTATATACTATTTACAGGGGAGATGACATACAGGTATATACTATATACAGGAGATGACATACAGGTGTATACTATATATAAGGGAGATGACAAACATGTATATACTGAGGTGAAAATGAGGGGTGTGAGGTGAAAATGAGGGGTGTGAGGTGAAAATGAAAAGGTGTGAGTGCAAAATGAGAGGAGTGAGGGAAAATAGTGGAGTGATCGGAAAATGACAGACGTGAGGTCGAAATGACAAGTGTTAGGGGGGAATGAGAGGAGTGAGGGGGAAAATAAGAGGAGTGAGGGGGAATATGAGAGGTGTAAGGGAGAAAATGAGAGGCGTGATGGGAAAATAAGAGAAGTGAGGTGCTATAACTAACCAGAGATATTTACTATGCCCAGGCAACGCCGGGCTCTTCAGCTAGTATAATATAAAACCAAGGGGGTGAGGGCCTAAAAACAGACAAGCACAACTAAGGGATATAATGCAATATGATGTGATATGCTTTCCCTGTAAACATACACCGTACAGAATGCCCTACCTAGCCATGGAGGTTTCATCCTAATTAGACCATGTAAGTGCCCCCGCTCACTGATGAATATTGTTTTAATAGGAATTTTTCCCTCATGTTAGTTTTTTATTTTTCAGTCGTTTTTTGCTAGGTTAAATGGATAGCTTTTGACCATCATTACATGATTATTGAATCTGGACACTGTTGGTGCTTTTTATAACCAAAATGTATGTATTTGAGCTACAAATCATATATGTAATAGGGTTTAATAAATAATATTGAAGAATAAGTAAACAGCAGAGTTCTTCAGTAATCTAGTCAGGGTCTGTAATCCCTATTCTCTTTAGGATTTGTGACTAAATCAAAGTGAAATTTTCAAGGGTCATTTGAAATATATGGAAAAAATTTGGCCATCATCTAAGATATTTTGTGTACACTTATAATTATACTCACAGAATTGGAAGGGCAGTGAGGGTAAATTTAGAGTAATGGATAGAAGAGCCCACACACTGTTTCTATCAGTGTCCCCCTATTTCCCAACTGAACATGGAAGAAAGAGGAGATGAGATGAAAAGAGAGAGGAAGAGAGACAGAGAGATGATAGATGGAGGTAAGAGAAGAGAGAGAAGAAGAGAGACGAAGAGAGGACAAGAGAGACAGGAAGAGAGAGGGAGAGGTAAGAAAAAAGTGACAGACAGGAGGAGGGAAAGAGGAAGAGAAAAAGAGAAAGAGAGAGCAAGTGAGAGAGGGAGAGGTAAGAGAGAGACAAAAAACAGGAAGAGATAGAGGAAGAGAGAGTGGAAGGAAGGGAGAGAGAGAGGAAGAGGGAGAAAGGAAGAAGAGAGAAAGAGATACAAAGAGAGAGAAAGAGAATGAAGAAGAAAGAGAGGGAGACTGTGAGAGTGAGAGTCTATACAGTAGATATATTTATAGGAACACAGACAAATGTGTATGGAAAAATTTTACAGAACGATTGTGGCTCACCTGTAATTGACATATTTGACAAACATTAATTCCTTTGACCATGCAATATACTGAAAAATAGGTTAAAAAATTCCAAGTAGAATATCCATGTATTTCGCACCACCCATCTTCCCCTCGACTCAGACCATTTTCCCTGTCACTGCTGATGAAAAACATCCCCACCATGTCACCACCATGTTTCATTGTGGGCATGGTTTTCTTTGGGTAGTGAGCTGTGTTGGTTTGGAGCCAGACATTGCTGGACAAAAAGTTAATTTTTGGTCTCATCTGACTACAGCACCTTCCTTCATACATTTAGGGAGTCTCCCACATGTCTTTTGGCAAGCTCAAAACAAGCCTTACAATTTTTTTCCTATAAGTAAAGGCTTTTTTCTGCCCACTCTTCCTTAAAGGCCACCCCAATGAATGTACAGCTTACTGTAGTTGTATGGACAGATACTCCAGTCTCTGCTTGGGAACTCTGCAGCTCCTTCAGGGTTTTTTTAGTCTCTGTGAAATCTTTCTGATTAATGTCCTCCTTGCCCAGCCTGATAGTTTTGGTGGGTGGCCCTCTCTTGGCAGGTTTGTTGTGGCGCCATGTTCTTTTCCATTTGATGATAATGGATTTGATGGTGTCCCGGGGGATCATTAGAGATTGGGATACATTTTTAGAATCTAACCCTGACTGGTACTTCTCAACAACTTTGTCCCTGACTTGATTGGAGATCTCCTTGGTCTTCATGGTGTTGTTTGGTTAGTGGTTCCTCTTCTTTAATGATGTTGAAGCCTCTATGGCCTTTCAGAAAAGGTAAGTATATACTGACAGACCATGTGACACTTAGATTGCACACAGATGTACTTCCTTTCTCTATGCATGTGACTTATGAAGGTAATTGTTTGCAGCAGAAATACATATGAATACATATGCACATGCCAATTTTTAGCTATTTGATCCCATAAATTCAATTTATGCCTATATTTTTCTCACTTCAGTTCACCAACTTAGACTATTTAGTACTGGATGGATTACAATTGGACTACAAAAATATTTAAGCACAGATTGTAATGTAACAAAATAGGTAAAACGCCAAGGGGGCAAATAGTTTTGCAAGCCAATTAATTTACTTAGAAAATCGGTGACATCTACAATACTTATTTCACCCGCTGTATACTTGCAGAAATAGAAAAAATGTTTCCTAAATTTGTAGCTACAACGTTTGATCATTATCAAGATCTCTGCTTGCAGACTGGACACCTGCGGGTTTTCACCCAGACATTGAAAACCAAAATATTTCTCAAAGTTCCTAACAATCTTTGCTCAAACTGTATTCATAGGTGAAGCTTCCTTTTAGTTCTAGCATTCTTTTGTCATTTCATGTATTACGAGCGCACAAAAAAATGTTATCACTCACCTTGATCTTAGCTTTGGCTGCATTGGGCTTTTCAGAGTCCTTGGTGTTGGTCTTCTGGTTTGGTTGCTTTGCTGTACTTACTACTTTACTGCTGGCAGGTTTTTGCTGTGAAACGAAACAAAATAATTAATGATCAATAACACTTTTTATTAAAGGGGTTGTCCAGGTTTGGCACAAAAGTCTGCTGTCAGTAACTAAAGACTTATGAATCCTCACAGCACGCACAATGTGCACTGTCAGGACTCTATGGTGTTGGTGACGGGAGCAGACAGTCAAGTGACTGCAATTATGCAACATGCATACTCCGGGCCACATTCCAACTTGACATGTGCAGCCTCTCTTAATACAAGTGAATTAAGTTAGGTCGCGCACATCTAGTCGGAAAGTGGCAGGAAGTTTGCATATCACAAATTTGTGGTCACATGACCGCTTGCTCCCAGAACCGGCACCGGAGAATGCCGACAGTGCACACCATGCACACTGTGAGGATTCAAAAGTTTGCAGTCACATAAAGTAGTGGTCCAGTTTTGATTCTAAGACAAAGGAAGTTATTAATTACCGTAGTAATATAGACATATTGATATCTGGGCTGCAGGCCAATGCCAAAAAATAATTTAAGAGATGGATTAGTATTTGATATGATATGCTGCCTTATCTTTTAAACTCTATGTAAAATTCAGACAATGGGCTAGCCCCTGTTTCTCAATAAATATCTACAATGTGGAGCAGAATGAACTAAAGAACTAAAGGGAAGCATTTACATGCATTAACAAAATACCAAAGTGATCTGAAAATAAAATAATCTTGCAGATTTCACATTGGCCACTGGGGCTTTTTCCACACTAATACTACCTGTCCTTTTTTTAATAAGGCTCCTTGATATATTGCAATGACAGGTGACAGCTTAATACTCAGCTATTAACAAAGGATCCACCATTCCCAACATAATAAATAAATAAATTAAAAAGAATTAACCTAACTGCTAAACAGCGCAATGAGAAAAAAAATTAAAAACGGCAGAGTTGCGTTTTTATGGTCGCCGCCACATTGAAATAAAATGCAATAGCAGGCAATCAAAAGAATGTATCTTCACCAAAATGGTATCAATAAAAACTTCAGCTCAGCACGCAAAAAATAAGCTCTAACCCAGCCCCAGGTCATGAAAAATGGAGATGCTATGGGTCTTGGAAAAAGGCACCTTTTTTTTTTTTTTACGAAACTTTGGATTTTTTTTCACCATTTAAATAAAAAAAGAACCTACACATGTATGGTGTCTATGAACTCGTAATGACCTGAATAATCATAATGACAGGTCAGTTTCAGCATTTGGAGAGCAAGGTAGAAAAAACAAACAAAGAAAAAAACAACTGTGGAATTGCACTTTTTTTTTGCAATTTCATAGTACTTGGATTTTTATTCCAGTTTTCCAGTACACGATGTGTTAACACCGATGGCGTCGTTGAAAAGTACAACTTTTCCAACAAAAAAAAACTCTCACATGGCCATATTGACCAAAAAATAAAAGTTATGGCTCTGGGAAGAAGGGGAGCAAAAATCAAAAACGCAAAAATGAAAATATTGCTGGTCATGAAGGGGTTAAACAATAGTACATTTTCTGATTATAGCTTCCTTTTAAGCTGGTCTTACACCAGAGCTTTTTAGAGTCTTACAGGCCAGGCAATGCTCCCTGTAAAATACTATGGAAATGAGCTCTCCTCCAGAGGGAAGGAAACCTGGCTTTAGTAAAGTCTTTAGAAGTTAAAGGGAACCTGTCACCCCCAAAATGGAATGTTAGCTAAGCACCAGCATCAGGGGCTTATCTACAGCATTCTGTAATGCTGTAGATAAGTGCCCAATGTATACTAAAAGATGAGAAAAAGAAGGTAGATTATACTCACCCAGGGGCGGTCCCGATCCCGGTCCGGTCCGATGGGTGTCGTGGTCCGGCCCGGCGTCTCCTAGCAAAGTACTGCAGTGTGCAGGTGCCGGGAAAGGTCAGAGAGGCCCGGCGCCTGCACACTACAGTACTTTGCTCTGCCCTCAACAGGGCAGACAAAGTACGCCTGCGCTGGAACCGCAGACAAGAAGAGGACGTCATCGTAAGAAGATGGGAGGCCCCAGACCGGACTGCGACTCCCATTGGACCAGAACTGGACCGGGACCACCCCTGGGTGAGTATAATCTAACCTATTTTCCTCATCCAGAATGCTGTAAATAAGCCCCTGATGCCGGTGGGCTTAGCTCATCTTCATCTCATTTTGGGGGTGACAGGTTCCCTTTAACTTCCCTAAAGGTCAATGTCAGACCCAATCCGTGCAACATGGCTAAGGATACTATCCAGACCAGAGTCTGCTTTAAATGGAAAACACACGCATCTGCAGATAACTTTTTCAGTATTCTTGCCCTTCTGTGGTGTAGGGCTGAGTATTCATTGACTAAGTGAGACCTGCCAAAAGCCTCTAACTAGTGATCTGGTAAAGTGTTATCCGACCATGCTCGTGTTCTAACCGAGTGTCTTCGACGTGTTTGAAAAATATGTTTGAGTCCCCACGGCTGCATATCTCCTGGCTGTTCGACAGCCGCAACACATGCATGGATTGCCTGTTAGGCAATCTAATTATTCAGTGACTAGTAAAGTGCATGGTAAACATTCATGCGTCTTTTGCACCATATTTTGAGCCTGCCCATGTGTTTGGCACCTTTCCCAAACACAGCATGCGATGAAAACTACTCTATCAAATCATTCAATCTCTTCCACATTTATACTTGTGCTTCCTTGTTCACTTCTGCTGTGTTGTTCTTTTACTTAATCATTAAATTACCCACAGCTTTTGTGCACAAAAGCTGCCAAGAGCCATTAATGCAATAATGATTGTGGTAAAAGTGCCCAAACTATTGCTGCAAGTTACAGAAATTTCTGTATTTTAACCAGGGGCAGGATCTGACTGCAAAGAGCCCTGGTACAGGACTTGTATCTGCCCCTCTGTACCCTGTCCTTCATGCCCGAAGTGATTACGTGCTCAGATACTGTAGAAACTATGCACATATACATGAATATTCACATTAGACACTCGTAAACACATATAGAAGCAGAGAAGGGTTGACAAAAACCCCACAGAGCATATATACATTTAAAATTTTAATTTTATTTCAATAATTAAAATAAATGAATAGATAATAGTAATGAGCGAACGTCTTCGCCACTACTCGTTACTCGCACGAGTATCACTATGGTCAGTGTACTCGGCGAGCAGCAAGCATTTCCGGGATTATTCGGCAGTAACTGGTGTCTGCACCCAGCGTTTTTGGTGGTCTTTAGAGACCCAATCACAGTGCAGGGATTGTCTGCCAGGCCATGAAACGCCGCAGCTATCTTTGTTGTGGTCATGCTGTGATTGGCTTGGCCGCACAGCATCATCCTGAGTATAAGAGACCTGGCGCCGCCCTGCTCGCCGCATTCTGTTCCTGTTTCAGCAAGAGTAGGGAGAGCTGGTGCCGAAATAGGGTCAGAATCGTGGTTTTTTAGATGTAGTGCAGGTCTGCAACTCTTACATCCACAACTCCTGAGAAACCAACAGCCCTTTTCGGGCTAATTCGTGGGTCCCGATATTGCAGTGCTAGGCAGGCAGGGCACAGCATATCCACATCAGTGCAAGGGCTGCAGGCACTGTATGTGCGTCCATTGCTCCCACTGCATCCCTCCCAAAGCTCCATAACTGCCTGCTGCTGCTGCAGCTTATTTACTATATACCAATTTTTTTTTCCAAAAATTCACCCCCTTAAAAAAAAAAAATACAGTCGGTTCTGTCAGACTGAGGCCTGTTGAAAAATCATAGTTTGTCAGGCATACATAGCATAGTTGTGTGTGCTAGCCTTCTGCCACTTTTTTTTTGGTGTTTTAAATTCACCAAAAAATGCCTCATATATTTGCGTGCTCCAACTTTGGGCATTGTAGGCTAGTGTACTTATTTTTTGGCTGTCTTATACTCAAATTCTATACAGCACATTTTAGCATAAAAAAAATTCAAAGGCCACAGATTTGCCATTGTGGTATTTCTGTGAGAGCCTTCATATATCTCTGCTCCAAGTTTGGGCATTGTAGGCCGGTGTACTTATTTTTTGGCTGTCTGATACTCATATTCTATACAGCACTATTTAGCATAAATTCACTTCACAAAAAAAATAAATTGAATACTGTCTGTTAGGTCAGGCTGAGGCCTGCCTGGTGTTTGGGTTTCAAAAATCGTAGATTTGCAGGCATACTGATCAGATATTATTTCGCTACTAATAAAGACATTTGTGTTGAGTATTTAAAATAGTGCAGTAGTTCATTTAATATGGTTAAGGCAAGGGGCAAGGGACGGGGAAGTGGACGTGATGCTGATGGTGCATCCAGAGGACGAGGCCATGGCCAAGGTGAAAGTGGGCAACAACATCTTCTCGCTCGACCTTCCTGTCCCAGTTTCTAGGGGACCGCAGCACACCACTATTGAAGCCAGAGCAGTGTTAAACCATTGTTGGTTGGATAGCGGATAATGCTTCCAGTCACTTAGCCACCACCACCACCTTGTCTTCCACATGGTCAAGTCTCAGTAGCCGTGATTGTGGCCAAGATATTCCTCAACCTGATCCTCCTTCTTCCCACCATGCCTAGTGCCCTGAGACAACTGATCCCACACTTGGACACTCTGAAGAGCTGTTCAGTTTTCCATTTCAAGATTCAGAAATCTCTGCCGGTCAACTTGAAGTGGGGAAAGATGAGATCGCATGTAGAGCTGCCCAAAGCATTGACCAGCTCCGCTCACACGAAGGCGATGGTGGGAAAGTGTCACAAGAGGTGGATGATGATGAGACACAATTGCCAGAAAGTCATGAGGAGGAGCAGAGTGCGGATGTGGAAGACAAGGTGGTGGATGACATAGTGACTGACCCAACCTGGCAGGAGGACATGCATAGCGAGGACAGCAGCACAAATGGGGAAGGAGGCATATCCCACCAACAGGCAGAAAGAAGCAGTGTGGTGGCCACAGAAAGAAGGTGTGCATCAGTTCCCAGAAACACCAACATAAAGGGACGTTGCCATTCCAACTGTTAGATCTTCCAGAGTGTGGATATTTTTTAAAGACTCTGCCGATAACCCCAAACAGGCCATTTGCAGCACCTGCGATGCCCGCATCAGCAGGGCTAGCAAAACAGCCAGCCTGACCACCACCAGCATGATCAGGCACAAGAAAGCAAAGCACCTGACTTTGTGGGCCGAACCCCAGGCTCCAGGACCACTGCCTGCTGGTCAAACCACTGCTTCTTCCACTGTTTTGCATAGAAGCCAATCCTCAGTACACTGTGCATATGAAGATGCCTCTAGCCCTGCACCTGTTGTGGCTCACAGTCAAGCAGCACCATCAGCAAGCCCGTCCACTTCCTTGTCACAGCACAGCGTTCAGTTGTCTATAACCCAGTCTTTGGAACGCAAGCAGAAATGCCCAGCCAACGCCCCACAGGCCACAGTCCTCAATTCTAATATTTCTCTTCTGCTTGCGCTAGAAATGCTGCCTTTTAGGTTTGTTGAGATGGAAGCTTTCCACAACCTGATGGCGGCGGTCATCCCAAGGTACTCGGTCTCCAGTCGCCACTATTTTACCCGGTGTGCCATACAGGCATTACACCAGCATGTGTCCCACAACATTACCCATGCCCTCAACAATGCTGTTACAAGGAAAGTACACCTAACAACGGACACGTGGACAAGTGCTTGTGGGCAGGAATGGAACATCTCAATGACGGCACACTGGGTTAGCATAGTGGAAGCCAGGACCCAGTCAGACCTTGGGATGGAACACATCCTCCCCACGCCGAGGATTGCTGGCCCTACGTCAATCAGGGTTGCCCCCACAGTCTACAGCTCCTGCACCACCTCCTTGTCCTCCTCTTCTTCATCCTCCATCTCTGAAATCAACACATCAGTCAGAAGCTGGAAGCACAGCAGCACTGCCTCAGCCAAGCGGCAACAGGCTTTGCTGAAGCTAATCTGCATAGGTGGCAAACCGCACAAGGTAGAAGAGTTGTGGACAGCGCTGAAAGAGCAGTCAGATGTTTGGATGACACCGCTGAACATACAGCCAGGCCTGGTCGTGTGTGACAATGGCCGTAACCTCGTGGCGGCTCTGAGGCAAGGTGAGCTCACACACGTACCTTGCTTGGCCCATGTGCTTAACCTCAAGGTTCAACGTTTTCTGAAAAGCTACCCGGAGGTGCCGGATCTGCTAGTGAAAGTACGCCATCTGTCTGCTCATTTTAGAAAATCAGCTACAGATTCAGCCGCCCTTGTCATGCTTCTGTACACCACCAAGTGAAAACAGCGAAACATAACCTCAAATACATTCTCTCTTTTGGGAAGGTGTATTATCATGCACCTCTTCACAACCACACATGGGTATACGCTTCCACATTTGGTCTGTTTGTTGTTATCCTCCTCCTTGTCCTCATCATCCAGAACCACTAGAAGACCAGGGGGAAGGTGCTCTGTACTGTTATAGGCCGGGAGCTACGAAGGCACTATTTTATTTTGTAAAAACAGGACCCCACATTGGGGAATTGGGCATTACATTACATTGGGCCTACTTCGTAAGTCTGCCTCCTGCAATGTGTCCTTTAACTGCCACTAGATTACCAGGGTTTTAGGTCGGTGAATTTTGGGCAAGGGGCCCGCGAGGGCACTAGTCTATTTAAAAAAAAAAAAAAGGTACCTCCATTGGGGAACTGTTTAGCAGCTCATGCACTACATTACAAGTCTTAGAGACACACACCACTACATTGGGCCTAATTCATAACATTTCTGTACCTTAAAGAGCTCCTTTAAAAAGTTCCTTTTTGTGTTGTCTGGTTGCTCACATTTGACACAATACACTTCATATAAATTTGATAAAGCAATGCTGTTAGTTTGGCTCAGTAGTTCATTACAAATATTTCTTTGTCGACTACATTAGTTTCTCTCCTTGAGAGCCATAACTTTGGCTGCCTAAAATGTACAAATGGCAAATATACAAATGGCGATTTGTAACCAAGATTTAAATACTGTATACCGAATGCATTCATTCAAGACGAAGAAAAAAACCCGACACAAAGTCCGAAAATAGGGTATAATATAACAATATTTATTAAAATATATATGAATTGAAAAGTGGTACGGTGAGAAAATACCATAAAAAGGCACTACACCAGGGACATAAATATGGCAATAAAATGATTCAAAAAACCACAATGGGAGTTTTTTCTTATATATGTATAGTTATTTATATAAATGCCATACAGCCATAAATGGCGGTAATACCAGATCTAGAATATAAGGTGCATGTGCAAAATCAATAAAGTGGCTACAACCTGATAGAAAAAGATAAAGGAAGAATATCAATATGTGATATGACCCATAATATGGCAGCACATGTAATAGTGAGCAATATGCGGGCTAAAGAACTACTATATGTGCAAAAGAACAAACATAGATGAAGAAAGAGCCACCTGGTATTTACCTGCTATGTAGGATGTAAGTCCTTGGGATGTGCCAAGCCCCGACGCGCGTTTCGGCGTCTGCCTTCGTCATCAGTGACCCCCTGATTTCATAAATGAAACAAGATGGGTCTGCTTATGTGTCACACAATACATGGCCAGCTAGGGTTGTTAAATGTTACAATGACATTTCCCAGTGAACGCATTTGTAGTGGTTGAAAGCAATGTTAAAGTTGAAAAACGCTTCAAAAACGCTGCGTCTGAACTAAGCCTAAGTGGGGGAGGAAATTTTCAGTCTGGGGTTAAATATTTGGCCTTACAGGCAAGTCATTAACCTGCAAAGGATGTACCTTGACATATTTCCCAGCAAAATCCGTTTTGGTTTCGTTTTAATGTGTTTCTTGTGACACTGAGAAAAATGGCATGAATCTCGTAAAAAGTTTATTAAGGCTGTGAACTAGGAGTCAGGAAAGCTTCCAGGGGCGATCCCCATTAGGTCCCTATGTCATTTCAGCAGTGTTTCCATCATTTTCAGACGTTTATAGACCTTAAAAGGACCCCCAGGGGGGATCGCTGTAAAAATACTCGGGTCTCCCATAAATTTACATTGGGCTCGTTGCTCGGTTTGAGTACCCGAGTATTCCAATTTGCTGAACCTGAGCAACGAGCACCCGAGAATTTTAGTGCTCGCCCATCACTAATAGATAAATGAAGTAGTGACTAGGGTTGAGCGAAACGGATCGTTCATTTTCAAAAGTCGCCGACTTTTGCCACAGTCGGGTTTCATGAAACCCGACCCGATCCCTGTGTGGGGTCGGCCATGCGGTACGCGACTTTCGCGCCGAAGTCGCGTTTCAATGACGCGAAAAGCGCCATTTCTCAGCCAATGAAGGTGGACGCAGAGTGTGAGCAGCGTGATGACATAGGTCCTGGTCCCCACCATCTTAGAGAAGGGCATTGCAGTGATTGGCTTGCTGTCTGCGGCATCACAGGGGCTATAAAGAGGCATTCCCGCCGACCGCCATCTTACTGCTGCTGATCTGAGCATAGGGAGAGGTTGCTGCCGCTTCGTCAGAAGCAGGGATAGCGTTAGGCAGGGTCCATTAACCCCCAAACCGCCTGTGCTGTAGCGATTTCCACTGTCCAACACCCCCTTTTGTTTGCAGGGACAGTGGAAGCTACATTTTTTTTTTCTCAGCGCTGTAGCTCATTGGGCTGCCCTAGAAGGCTCCCTGATAGCTGCATTGCTGTGTGTACGCCGCTGTGCAAACCAACTGCTTTTTTCAAAGCACAAATCATGTTGTTCTTTCCTTTCCGCACAGCTATCTTTTTTGTTTGTCCACACTTTTGATTTAATTTGTGCAGCAGTCCACTCCTTGTTATTGCTGCCTGCCATACCTGGCAGAGATTACTGCAGGGAGATAGTAATTGTAGGACAGTCCCTGTTTATTTTATTTTTTTAATTCTCCCTAAAAAAAGTAGTGGGAGATTAAGATTGGCATTTCTGCTAGAGTGCCAGTCCTGTGTGCCATCTCTCTCAAATAGTGGGCCACAGAAAGCCTAGTGTCTGTTTTTTTTAATTTTTTTTATTTTGGTTTTTAAATTCTCCCTGAAAAAAAAAAATAAACAGTGGGAGATTAATATTGGCCTTTGTGCTTGTGTGCCAGTCCTGTGTGCCATCTCTCTCAAATAGTGGGCCATAGAAAGCCTAGTGTGTTTTTTTTTTGTTTTTTTGTTTTGGTTTTTAAATTCTCCCTGAAAAAAAAAACAGTGGGAGATTAATATTGGCCTTTGTGCTTGTGTGCCAGTCCTGTGTGCCATCTCTCTCAAATAGTGGGCCATAGAAAGCCTAGTGTCTGTTTTGGGTTTTAAAATCCTCCCTGAAAAAAAAAATAAACAGTGGGAGATTAATATTGGCCTTTGTGCTTGTGTGCCAGTCCTGTGTGCCATCTCTCTCAAATAGTGGGCCATAGAAAGCCTAGTGTCTGTTTTGGGTTTTAAAATTCTCCCTGAAAAAAAAAAAAAATAAACAGTGGGAGATTAATATTGGCCTTTGTGCTTGTGTGCCAGTCCTGTGTGCCATCTCTCTCAAATAGTGGGCCACAGAAAGCCTAGTGTCTGTTTTGGGTTTTAAAATTCTCCCTGAAAAAAAAAAATAAACAGTGGGAGATTAATATTGGCCTTTGTGCTTGTGTGCCAGTCCTGTGTGCCATCTCTCTCAAATAGTGGGCCATAGAAAGCCTAGTGTCTGTTTTTTTTTTGTTTTGTTTTGTTTTTTAAATTCTCCCTGAAAAAAAAAATAAACAGTGGGAGATTAATATTGGCCTTTGTGCTTGTGTGCCAGTCCTGTGTGCCAGCTCTCTCAAATAGTGGGCCATAGAAAGCCTAGTGTCTGTTTTGGGTTTTAAAATAATCCCTGAAAAAAAAAAAAAAAACAGTGGGAGATTAATATTGGCCTTTGTGCTGGTGTGCCAGTCCTGTGTGCCATCTCTCTCAAATAGTGGGCCACAGAAAGCCTAGTGTCTGTTTTGGGTTTTAAAATTCTCCCTGAAAAAAAAAAATAAACAGTGGGAGATTAATATTGGCCTTTGTGCTTGTGTGCCAGTCCTGTGTGCCATCTCTCTCAAATAGTGGGCCATAGAAAGCCTAGTGTCTGTTTTTTTTTTTGTTTTGTTTTGTTTTTTAAATTCACCCTGAAAAAAGAAAATAAACAGTGGGAGATTAATATTGGCCTTTGTGCTTGTGGGCCAGTCCTGTGTGCCATCTCTCTCAAATAGTGGGCCACAGAAAGCCTAGTGTCTGTTTTGGGTTTTAAAATTCTCCCTGAAAAAAAAAAAATAAACAGTGGGAGATTAATATTGGCCTTTGTGCTTGTGTGCCAGTCCTGTGTGCCATCTCTCTCAAATAGTGGGCCATAGAAAGCCTAGTGTCTGGGTTTTTTTTGTTTTGGTTTTTAAATTCTCCCTGAAAAAAAAAAATAAACAGTGGGAGATTAATATTGGCCTTTGTGCTTGTGTGCCAGTCCTGTGTGCCATCTCTCTCAAATAGTGGGCCATAGAAAGCCTAGTGTCTGGTTTGGGTTTTAAAATTCTCCCTGAAAAAAAAAAATAAACAGTGGGAGATTAATATTGGCCTTTGTGCTTGTGTGCCAGTCCTGTGTGCCATCTCTCTCAAATAGTGGGCCATAGAAAGCCTAGTGTCTGATTTTTTTGTTTTTTTTGTTTTGGTTTTTAAATTCTCCCTGAAAAAAAAAATAAACAGTGGGAGATTAATATTGGCCTTTGTGCTTGTGTGCCAGTCCTGTGTGCCATCTCTCTCAAATAGTGGGCCATATAAAGCCTAGTGTCTGTTTTGGGTTTTAAAATTCTCCCTTAAAAAAAAAAAAAAACAGTGGGAGATTAATATTGGCCTTTGTGCTTGTGTGCTAGTCCTGTGTGCCATCTCTCTCAAATAGTGGGCCATAGAAAGCCTAGTGTCTGTTTTGGGTTTTAAAATTCTCCCTGAAAAAAAAAAATAAACAGTGGGAGATTAATATTGGCCTTTGTGCTTGTGTGCTAGTCCTGTGTGCCATCTCTCTCAAATAGTGGGCCATAGAAAGCCTAGTGTCTGTTTTGGGTTTTAAAATTCTCCCTGAAAAAAAAAATAAACAGTGGGAGATTAATATTGGCCTTTGTGCTTGTGTGCCAGTCCTGTGTGCCATCTCTCTCAAATAGTGGGCCATAGAAAGCCTAGTGTCTGTTTTGGGTTTTAAAATTCTCCCTGAAAAAAAAAATAAACAGTGGGAGATTAATATTGGCCTTTGTGCTTGTGTGCCAGTCCTGTGTGCCATCTCTCTCAAATAGTGGGCCATAGAAAGCCTAGTGTCTGTTTTTGGTTTTTAAATTCTCCCTGAAATAAAAAATAAACAGTGGGAGATTAATATTGGCCTTTGTGCTTGTGTGCCAGTCCTGTGTGCCATCTCTCTCAAATAGTGGGCCATAGAAAGCCCAGTGTCTGGTTTTTGTTTTTTTTTTTGTTTTGGTTTTTAAATTCTCCCTGAAAAAAAAAATAAACAGTGGGAGATTAATATTGGCCTTTGTGCTTGTGTGCCAGTCCTGTGTGCCATCTCTCTCAAATAGTGGGCCATAGAAAGCCTAGTGTCTGTTTTGGGTTTTAAAATTCTCCCTGAAAAAAAATAAAATAAACAGTGGGAGATTAATATTGGCATTTGTGCTTGAGTGACATTCCTGCGTGTGTGGCATCTCTCTCATTTGGTGCCACAGAAAACCGAGTGTGTAACATTGTGCCTGATTTTCCTTGCAGTCTCACCCACCTATAAAGGGATATCTAAATCCTACAGAGGTTTGAGTTCACCTTGTAAGTTTTTTTACAGTAACAAATACCGTTACTTTGGTTACGTTTTTAAAACAATGAGGAAATCTGGTGGAAGAGGTCGTGGCCGTGGGCGTTCATTGCCAGCTGGTAATGATGGTAGTGGTGGTGGAGCATCAGGTGGTCATGGGAAAAACAATAAAGCACCTAAGTCTCGAGCTGTGGAGCCAGGTTCGTCATCTGGCTACACAAGGCCTCGAACGCTCCCTTTTCTGGGAGTAGGAAAACCGCTTTTAAAGCCGGAGCAGCAAGAGCAAGTTTTGGCTTACCTTGCTGACTCAGCCTCTAGCTCTTTTGCCTCCTTTTCTGAAACTGGTAAATGTAAAAGCAGCGCGTCGTTAGTGGATGTTCACGGTCAGGGACAAGTCGCTTCCTTGTCCTCTTCAGCAAAAACAACAACAGAGAAGGATGCGGCAGGCGACACAACGGGTTACTCCATGGAGCTCTTTACACATACCGTCCCTGGCTTAGAAAGTGAAACAGTTAACAGGCCATGCCCATTACAAGTTGAATCGGACATGGAGTGCACAGATGCACAGCCACAGCCAGATTACTATGCTGGTCCTTTGACTCAGACCACAACATTGCCCTCGCAGGGTACTGATCCAGAATCAGACCCTGATGAGACTATGGTGGCCCGTCACGAACGCTATACCACCGACTTACACTGTGACACAGATGAAGTTGCACACGAGATAGAAGAGGAGGTTATAGATGACCCAGTTGTTGACCCCGATTGGCAGCCATTGGGGGAACAGGGTGCAGGCGGCAATAGTTCTGAAGCGGAGGAGGAGGGGCCGCAGCAGGCATCAACATCGCAACAGGTTCCATCTGCCGGGCCCATATCTGGTCCAAAACGCGTGGCAAAGCCAAAACCTGTTAGAGGACAGCGTGGCCATCCGGTTAAAGCTCAGTCTGCAATGCCTGAAAAGAGATCCGATGCTAGAAAGAGTGCAGTCTGGCATTTTTTTAAACAACATCCAATTGATCAGCACAAAGTCATCTGTCAAAAATGTTCAACTACCTTAAGCAGAGGTCAGAATCTGAAAAGTCTAAATACAAGTTGCATGCATAGACATTTAACCACCATGCATTTGCAAGCCTGGACTAACTACCAAACGTCCCTTAAGGTTGTAGCACCCTCGGCCAATGAAGCTAGTCAGCAATGCTACATCCCTTCCGTCACTGTAAGGCCACCATTTTCTGCACCACCTGCAGTATCTGTGCAGGTTTCGTTGCCAGGCCAAAGCACTCAGGGTCAGGGAATCACCAGTTTCGTAGTAGGAAACACTGCATCTAGGGCACCGGCGGCAACAATACCGTCTCCAACCGTCTCTCAGTCTGCCATGTCCACCGGCACCCCCGCTAGTTCCACGACCTCCAGCTCTCCAGTCCAGCTCACCCTACATGAGACTCTCGTTAGAAAAAGGAAGTACTTAGCCTCGCATCCGCGTACACAGGGTTTGAACGCCCACATAGCTAGACTAATCTCGTTAGAGATGATGCCCTACCGGTTAGTTGAAAGCAAAGCTTTCAAAGCCCTGATGGACTACGCTGTACCACGCTACGAGCTACCCAGTCGACACTTCTTTTCGAGAAAAGCCATTCCAGCCCTCCACCAGCAAGTTAAAGAACGCATCGTCCATGCACTCAGGCAATCTGTGAGTACAAAGGTGCACCTGACAACAGATGCATGGACCAGTAGGCATGGCCAGGGACGTTATGTGTCCATCACGGCACACTGGGTGAATGTGGTGGATGCAGGGTCCACAGGGGACAGCAATTTTGGGACAGTTCTGCCTAGCCCACGGTCTAGGAAACAGTTGGCTGTAGCCGTTCGCACCCCCTCCTCCTCCTCCTCGTCCTCCTGCAGAAGCGAGAGCTCGTCCACAGACCGCAGTCGCACAACCACTCCATCCGCAGCTGCCACTGTTGCACACCAGGTGTCCCATTATGGGGCAGCTACTGGCAAACGTCAGCAGGCTGTATTGGCTATGAAGTGTTTGGGCGACAACAGACACACCGCGGAAGTTCCGTCCGAGTTCTTGCAGAAAGAAACGCAGTCGTGGCTGGGCACTGTAGATCTTGAGGCAGGCAAGGTAGTGAGTGATAACGGAAGGAATTTCATGGCTGCCATCTCCCTTTCCCAACTGAAACACATTCCTTGCCTGGCTCACACCTTAAACCTGGTGGTGCAGTGCTTCCTGAAAAGTTATCCGGGGTTATCCGACCTGCTCCTCAAAGTGCGCGGACTTTGCTCGCATATCCGCCGTTCGCCCGTACACTCCAGCCGTATGCAGACCTATCAGCGGTCTTTGAACCTTCCCCAGCATCGCCTAATCATCGACGTTGCAACAAGGTGGAACTCAACACTGCACATGCTACAGAGACTGTGCGAACAGAGGCGTGCTGTTATGTATTTGTGGGAGGATACACATACACGGGCAGGCAATAGGATGGCAGACATGGAGTTGTCAGGTGTGCAGTGGTCGAAGATACAAGACATGTGTCAAGTCCTTCAGTGTTTTGAGGAATGCACACGGCTGGTTAGTGCAGACAACGTCATAATAAGCATGAGCATCCCCCTAATGCGTCTGCTGATGCAAAGTTTGACGCACATAAAGGAGCAGGCGTCTGCAGCAGAGGAAGAGGAAAGCCTTGATGACAGTCAGCCATTGTCTGGTCAGGGCAGTGTACAGGACGAGGTAGCGGGCGAACAGGAGGAGGAGGAGGACGAGGAGGATGATGGGGATGATTATTTTTGTAATGAGGAAGCTTCTACGGGGCCAATAGCAACTGGTGGCATTCCAAGGCCGGGGTCAGGTTTTTTTAGGGAGACAAGTGACTTAGAAGTCCCTGAAACTGCACCTCAACCCAGCACAACCGCAGATTTGACAACTGGAACTTTGGCCCACATGGCGGATTATGCCTTACGTATCCTCAAAAGGGACACACGCATTTGTAAAATGATGGCCGATGACGATTACTGGTTGGCCTGCCTCCTTGATCCTCGTTATAAAGGCAAATTGCAAAATATTATGCCACATGACAACCTGGAACAAATATTAGCAACCAAACAATCAACTCTTGTTGACCGTTTGATTCAGGCATTCCCAGCACACAGCACCGGTGATCGTTATCACACGAGCTGCAGGAGTCAGCAGGCCAGAGGTGTTAGAGGTGCACAAATCAGAAGTGGCGTTGGACAGAGGGGTTTTCTGACCAGGTTGTGGAGTGATTTTGCTATGACCGCAGACAGGACAGGTACTGCAGCATCAATTCTAAGTGACAGGAGACAACATTTGTCCAGTATGGTTACAAACTATTTTTCATCCCTTATCGATGTTCTCCCTCAACCGTCATTCCCATTTGATTACTGGGCATTCAAATTAGACACCTGGCCAGAATTGGCAGAATATGCATTGCAGGAGCTTGCTTGCCCGGCAGCTAGTGTCCTATCAGAAAGAGTATTCAGTGCTGCAGGTACAATATTAACCGAAAAAAGGACTCGTCTGGCTACCCAAAATGTTGATGATCCAGCCTTCATTAAAATGAACCACAACTGGATTTCGAATTCTTTTGCCCCACCTTGCCCAGCTGACACCTAGCTTTCCTATGAAAAGGTCTTGCTTGTGGAGTACTCTGACTGACTTTTCCAATCTCGCAATTTGCAGCAGCTGTTTGTCCAGCATACAACATGTTTACACCACCCTAAATGGCCAAACTCCCCCCACGGGGCCGTGGTCTCGCCACTTGGCGCAAGCACCCGTGAGAGTGCCGTTTGTCTGAAGAGGTGGGTGTGCCCGCTTTTGGTCGACGGCACTGCCACTGGGTCCCTCATAGTACAATAAAGTGTCTCTGGCGGTGGTGGTGCGCACCCAACGTCAGACACACCGTTGTAACATGAGGGGCCCTGGGCCTGTACCGCCGACCACAAGAGAGTTCCCCCCCCAGCTCAAACATTGCTCTACCACTTGCAAAATTATCTCTCACAGTTCCACCAATGTTTAGTCTATGTGCTGACATCCTTCAATGCCTGGCACTGACAATACCATTGTGTTGACATGTATGATGGTACTTAACATAGTCAGGGGCAGTGTCCTATATTTACACCAGTACATACTTTGCACCAAATTACTAGGTCTAAAACTCAGCAGAGGAGCCCACCCCGGTACCTAAGTATTCCACCCTTTTGTGTTTTGGTTTTGGTGTAATGCAAGACATTAACATCTATATATTTTTTGAGAGTACTAACTGGCAGACACTCATTAAAATCGGCCTCCGCTGACAACACCAATGCTGCCTGTGTACCCCTGCAAGAGAATTCCAAGTGTCTCCAGCCCACTTTTGTTATGTTAGGCCTACTAAGCCTGTCTGCGGTCACTCCTTCCAATAGTCCTCCACTTACCACACCACTGCTGCCCGTGTACCCCTAGAACCAATTTTAAAGTGCCTACAGCCTAATTTTGTTATGTTAGGCCTACTACGCCTGTCTGCGGTCCCTCCTTCCACTAGTCCTCCACTGACCAGACCACTGCTGCCCGTGTACCCCTGGAACCTATTTTAAAGTGCCTACAGCCTAATTTTGTTATCTTAGGCCTACTAAGCCTGTCTGTGGTCACTCCTTCCAATAGTCCTCCACTGACCACACCACTGCTGCCCATGTACCCCTGGAAGCTATTTTTAAGTGCCTACAGCCAACTTTTGTTATGTTAGGCCTACTAAGCCTGTCTGCGGTCACTCCTTCCAATAGTCCTCCACTGACCACAACACTGCTGCCCGTGTACCCCTGGATGCTATTTTAAAGTGCCTACAGCCAACTTTTGTTATGTTAGGCCTACTACGCCTGTCTGCGGTCCCTCCTTCCACTAGTCCTCCACTGACCAGACCACTGCTGCCCGTGTACCCCTGGAACCAATTTTAAAGTGCCTACAGCCTAATTTTGTTATGTTAAGCCTACTACGCCTGTCTGTGGTCCCTCCTTCCAATACTCCTCCACTGACCAGACCACTGCTGCCCGTGTACCCCTGGAACCAATTTTAAAGTGCCTACAGCCTAATTTTGTTATGTTAGGCCTACTACGCCTGTCTGCGGTCCCTCCTTCCAATACTCCTCCACTGACCAGACCACTGCTGCCCGTGTACCCCTGGAACCAATTTTAAAGTGCCTACAGCCTAATTTTGTTATCTTAGGCCTACTAAGCATGTCTGTGGTCCATCCTTCCAATAGTCCTCCACTGACCACACCACTGCTGCCCGTGTACCCCTGGAAGCTATTTTAAAGTGCCTACAGCCAACTTTTGTTATGTTAGGCCTACTAAGCCTGTGTGCGGTCACTCCTTCCAATAGTCCTCCACTGACCACACCACTGCTGCCCGTGTACCCCTGGAAGCTATTTTAAAGTGCCTACAGCCAACTTTTGTTATGTTAAGCCTACTAAGCCGGTCTGCAGTCACTCCTTCCAATAGTCCTCCACTGACCACACCACTGCTGCCCGTGTACCCCTGGAAGCTATTTTAAAGTGCCTACAGCCAACTTTTGTTATGTTAGGCCTACTACGCCTGTCTGCGGTCCCTCCTTCCACTAGTCCTCCACTGACCAGACCACTGCTGCCCGTGTACCCCTGGAACCAATTTTTAAGTGCCTACAGCCTAATTTTGTTATGTTAGGCCTACTACGCCTGTCTGCGGTCCCTCCTTCCAATACTCCTCCACTGACCAGACCACTGCTGCCCGTGTATCCCTGGAACCAATTTTAAGGTGCCTACAGCCTAATTTTGTTATGTTAGGCCTACTACGCCTGTCTGCGGTCACTCCTTCCAATAGTCCTCCACTGACCACACCACTGCTGCCCGTGTACCCCTGGAAGCTATTTTAAAGTGCCTACAGCCAACTTTTGTTATGTTAGGCCTACTACGCCTGTCTGCGGTCCCTCCTTCCACCAG
Source organism: Ranitomeya imitator (assembly GCF_032444005.1). NCBI lineage: Eukaryota > Metazoa > Chordata > Amphibia > Anura > Dendrobatidae > Ranitomeya > Ranitomeya imitator. Next base: position 272,697,427 of record NC_091282.1, read on the forward strand.
TCCTCCACTGACCAGACCACTGCTGCCCGTGTACCCCTGGAAGCAATTTTAAAGTGCCTACAGCCTAATTTTGTTATGTTAGGCCTACTACGCCTGTCTGCGGTCCCTCCTTCCAATACTCCTCCACTGACCAGACCACTGCTGCCCGTGTACCCCTGGAACCAATTTTAAAGTGCCTACAGCCTAATTTTGTTATGTTAGGCCTACTACGCCTGTCTGCGGTCCCTCCTTCCAATACTCCTCCACTGACCAGACCACTGCTGCCCGTGTACCCCTGGAACCAATTTTAAAGTGCCTACAGCCTAATTTTGTTATGTTAGGCCTACTAAGCCTGTCTGTGGTCCCTCCTTCCAATAGTCCTCTACTGACCACACCACTGCTGCCCGTGTACTCCTGAAAGCTATTTTAAAGTGCCTACAGCCAACTTTTGTTATGTTAGACCTACTAAGCCTGTCTGCGGTCACTCCTTCCAATAGTCCTCCACTGACCACACCACTGCTGCCCATGTACCCCTGGAACCAATTTTAAAGTGCCTACAGCCTAATTTTGTTATGTTAGGCCTACTACGCCTGTCTGCGGTCCCCCCTTCCACTAGTCCTCCACTGACCAGACCACTGCTGCCCGTGTACCCCTGGAACCAATTTTAAAGTGCCTACAGCCTAATTTTGTTATGTTAGGCCTACTAAGCCTGTCTGTGGTCCCTCCTTCCAATAGTCCTCCACTGACCACACCACTGCTGCCCGTGTACCCCTGGAACCAATTTTAAAGTGCCTACAGCCTAATTTTGTTATGTTAGGCCTACTACGCCTGTCTGCGGTCCCTCCTTCCACTAGTCCTCCACTGACCAGACCACTGCTGCCCGTGTACCCCTGGAACCAATTTTAAAGTGCCTACAGCCTAATTTTGTTATGTTAGGCCTACTAAGCCTGTCTGTGGTCCCTCCTTCCAATAGTCCTCCACTGACCACATCACTGCTGCCCGTGTACCCCTGGAAGCTATTTTTAAGTGCCTACAGCCTAATTTTGTTATGTTAGGCCTACTAAGCCTGTCTGTGGTCCCTCCTTCCAATAGTCCTCCACTGACCAGACCACTGCTGCCCGTGTACCCCTGGAACCAATTTTAAAGTGCCTACAGCCTAATTTTGTTATGTTAGGCCTACTACGCCTGTCTGCGGTCCCTCCTTCCAATACTCCTCCACTGACCAGACCACTGCTGCCCGTGTACCCCTGGAACCAATTTTAAAGTGCCTACAGCCTAATTTTGTTATATTAGGCCTACTAAGCCTGTCTGTGGTCCCTCCTTCCAATAGTCCTCCACTGACCACACCACTGCTGCCCGTGTACCCCTGGAAGCTATTTTTAAGTGCCTACAGCCAACTTTTGTTATGTTAGGCCTACTAAGCCTGTCTGCGGTCACTCCTTCCAATAGTCCTCCACTGACCAGACCACTGCTGCCCGTGTACCCCTGGAAGCTATTTTAAAGGGCCTACAGCCAACTTTTGTTATGTTAGGCCTACTAAGCCTGTCTGCGGTCACTCCTTCCAACAGTCCTCCACTGACCACACCACTGCTGCCCGTGTACCCCTGGAAGCTATTTCAAAGTGCCTACAGCCAACTTTTGTTATGTTAGGCCTACTACGCCTGGTCTGGTTTTCAGCCTATAGGAATTTGAAAATTGTATTGGGGCTACTACTTTGCTAGGGCCTACTAACGGTGTCTTCCGCTCCAAGGTGTTCCCCAGGTTTCCTCTCCATTGCTTCGATGTTCTGGCTCTCGTTTAGTAGTTGTTGAAAACAACACTGCATTACGCCTACAAGTTGGGTCTGGGTTGTAGAGACGGTGTGTTCCACTCCAAGGTGTTCCCCAGGTTGCCTCTCCATTGCATCGATCTTCTGGCTCTCGTTTAGTAATTGCTGAAAACAACACTGCATTAGGCCTACAAGTTGGGTCTGGGGTGTAGAGACGGTGTCTTCCACTCCAAGGTGTTCCCCAGGTTGCCTCTCCATTGCTTCAATCTTAAAGCTCTTGTTTAGTAGTTGTTGAAAACAACACTGCATTCGGCCTACAAGTTGGGTCTGGGGTGTAGAGACGGTGTGTTCCACTCCAAGGTGTTCCCCAGGTTGCCTCTCCATTGCTTCAATCTTAAAGCTCTTGTTTAGTAGTTGTTGAAAAGAACACTGCATTCGGCCTACAAGTTGGGTCTGGGGTGTAGAGACGGTGTGTTCCACTCCAAGGTGTTCCCCAGGTTGCCTCTCCATTGCTTCAATCTTAAAGCTCTTGTTTAGTAGTTGTTGAAAACAACACTGCATTTGGCCTACAAGTTGGGTCTGGGGTGTAGAGACGGAGTGTTCCACTCCAAGGTGTTCCCCAGGTTGCCTCTCCATTCCTTCGATCTTCTGGCTCTCGTTTAGTAATTGTTGAAAACAACACTGCATTCGGCCTACAAGTTGGGTCTGGGGTGTAGAGATGGTGTCTTCCACTCCAAGGTGTTCCCCAGGTTGCCTCTCCATTGCTTCAATCTTAAAGCTCTTGTTTAGTAGTTGTTGAAAACAACACTGCATTCGGCCTACAAGTTGGGTCTGGGGTGTAGAGACGGTGTGTTCCACTCCAAGGTGTTCCCCAGGTTGCCTCTCCATTGCTTCAATCTTAAAGCTCTTGTTTAGTAGTTGTTGAAAACAACACTGCATTCAGCCTACAAGTTGGGTCTGGGGTTTAGAGACGGTGTGTTCCACTCCAAGGTGTTCCCCAGGTTGCCTCTCCATTGCTTCGATCTTCTGGCTCTCGTTTAGTAGTTGATGAAAACAACACTGCATTCGGCCTACAAGTTGGGTCTGGGGTGTAGAGACGGTGTCTTCCACTCCAAGGTGTTCCCCAGGTTGCCTCTCCATTGCTTCAATCTTAAAGCTCTTGTTTAGTAGTTGTTGAAAACAACACTGCATTCGGCCTACAAGTTGGGTCTGGGGTGTAGAGACGGTGTGTTCCACTCCAAGGTGTTCCCCAGGTTTCCTCTCCATTGCTTCGATCTTCTAGCTCTTCTTAAGTAGTTGTTGAAAACAACACTGCATTAGGCCTACAAATTGGGTCTGGGTTGTAGAGACGGTGTCTTCCACTCCAAGGTGTTCTCCAGGTTTCCTCTCCATTGCTTCGATCTTCTAGCTCTTCTTAAGTAGTTGTTGAAAACAACACTGCATTAGGCCTACAAGTTGGGTCTGGGGTGTAGAGACGGTGTCTTCCACTCCAAGGTGTTCCCCAGGTTTCCTCTCCATTGCTTCGATCTTCTGGCTCTCGTTTAGTAGTTGTTGAAAACAACACTGCATTAGGCCTACAAGTTGGGTCTGGGGTGTAGAGACGGTGTGTTCCACTCCAAGGTGTTCCCCATGTTGCCTCTCCATTGCTTCGATCTTCTGGCTCTCGTTTAGTAGTTGTTGAAAACAACACTGCATTAGGCCTACAAGTTGGGTCTGGGGTGTAGAGACGGTGTCTTCCACTCCAAGGTGTTCTCCAGGTTTCCTCTCCATTGCTTCAATCTTTATGCTCGTCTTAAGTAGTTGTTGAAAACAACACTGCATTAGGCCTACAAGTTGGGTCTGGGGTTGTAGAGACGGTGTCTTCCACTCCAAGGTGTTCCTCAGGTTTCCTCTCCATTGCTTCGATCTTCTGGCTCTCGTTTAGTAGTTGTTGAAAACAACACTGCATTCGGCCTACAAGTTGGGTCTGGGGTGTAGAGACTGTGTCTTCCACTCCAAGGTGTTCTCCAGGTTTCCTCTCCATTGCTTCAATCTTCATGCTCGTCTTAAGTAGTTGTTGAAACAACACTACATTAGGCCTACAAGTTGGGTCTGGGTCGTAGAGACGGTGTCTGCCGCTCCAAGGTGTTCTCCAGGTTGCCACATAATCTAAGCTGCATAGAGCCTATTTTGTATTTTTACACCTACAAAGTCTTTCTGCGGTCCCTCCTTCCAATTGTCCTCCACTGAGCACAACAATGGAGAACGTGTACCCATGTAACCTTTTTTAAACCAGCGTCGAGCCAACTTTGTGGTTTAAGGCCTACTTGTAGTGTCTGGCTGCGCCACTCAATACAGCTGTCCTCTTTACAAAAAATGACCTACAATTATCTGGTTTTCAGCCTATCGGAATTTTAAAACTGCAGTGGGCCTACTAGTTGGGTTGGGGCCTTCTATCTGTGTCTGCCGCTCCTTGCTGTTCTCCTACAGTGAACAAAGCTGTGCCGTCTGTTTACTACTGTTGCCAATTTTGAACTGCATGTAGACTACTTACTGATTTGGGCCTACTCTCTGTGTCAGCCTCTCATTCCAGTTGTCCTCCACTGAACAAAACAATGCCCCCTGGTTAGTCCTGTTACCAATTTTGAACTGCATTTAGCCCACTTTATTCTTTGGGCCCATATCTGTTTCCCCCTCATCCTGCCCATTGTCCAGCCAGTGATAGATGAGTCTGCTGGTACATCGACCCATAACGCAACATTCCCCGTGCACGCTACACTGCAAGATTGTGACCCTGCTGATAGTCAGGTCCCCCTTCCCGCATACCATACCACCTTACACTGGGACAAAGAGGAAGGTGCAGATGAAGGTGCAGGTTCCTTCATCAGTTGGGGGGAGGAATACTCGTTGGCGACGTCACTGGCACAGGGCCCCTCATAGTACGCAAAAGTGTTGCTGCAGGTGGGAGGCGCCCCCGCCGTGCAAACACACCGCTGTACTTTGAGGGGCCCTGTGCCAATGCCAACGAGTGGGCCCCCCCTGTTTGTTCAGGATCACAGCAGTTGCAAAGTTGAAATACTTATCTCTCCCTGCTCCACTGCCGTGACGTGGTCCAGATTTACTGGGCCCACTAATTCCTTGAACCAGCCCTACCCCCCACAACTTTAGCCAAATGACCCCCAATTTCAAATGCCTTACTATTATTATAAGCTAAATTAAGATTGACAAGCTTCAGTAACAAGAATGGATGTTTTTGCCATTAAAATGGGCTCTGTACATGTTTTCCTGGCCTCCACTCACTGCCGACTATGCTCCCCCATTGACTTGCATTGGGTTTCGTGTTTCGGTCGACCCCCGACTTTTCACGATAATCGGCCGATTCCACTCGACTCGACTTTTGAGATAGTCGGGTTTCGCGAAACCCGACTCGACTCTAAAAAAGTCAAGGTCGCTCAACCCTAGTAGTGACATAGAAGATGCTGAGCACAAATGTAGGGGAACACTAATAGATACTAGCTGCAATAAACAGTACATACTACACTAATAATTCAAATAACAATCCTGAGGAACTATAATAGTAAGGGTGAAACGTCCCTTATTAATTTAACAGGAGAGACCTGAATATAGGTAATGTACTTACAAGTATGTAGAGCTGCTTGTTATAATGGGTATTTTTTTTATATTGAACCTGTAAACACATACATGAATACAAAAAATGTACATGCACATACATTGTCTATGCATTTATATATTGTCATGACTCTGTTGTCGGGTGTCACCAGGATCAGGGGCTCCTTCCCTGTCCTTCCCTGTCCCTAACGCGAAGGGTGCCCTAGCTTGTCCTGTTCCCTGGATGACTTCTGATGGTGAAGATGCCGTGACCACGTACCATGCCTTAGCTCCTGAATACACCCTCAGTCTGTACCCTTCTCTCACCCAGGGAAGAGAGGAGCAGTAGTGAACTGTAACACACCAACCAGACTAACAAGGTAATACAAACAGGGATACAGGAAAATACCAATCATTCAAATATACACACTTAAACAACAGAGGTAAATACCAAAGTAGGAGAAGAAAGGGAATGATCACACATTCAAAACCTAGCAACAGTCACAGATAAATCGACTAAATGCTATCTCCAATACTGAAAAGTTTTTTGATGAACTTACGGTAGTAGTTGGTGAAACCAAAAAATCTTAAAGCTCTTGTTTAGTAGTTGTTGAAAATAACACTGCATTCGGCCTACAAGTTGGGTCTGGGGTGTAGAGACGGTGTCTTCCACTCCAAGGTGTTCTCCAGGTTTCCTCTCCATTGCTTCGATCTTCTAGCTCTTCTTAAGTAGTTGTTGAAAACAACACTGCATTAGGCCTACAAGTTGGGTCTGGGGTGTAGAGACGGTGTCTTCCACTCCAAGGTGTTCCTCAGGTTTCCTCTCCATTGCTTCGATCTTCTGGCTCTCGTTTAGTAGTTGTTGAAAACAATACTGCATTCGGCCTACAAGTTGGGTCTGGGGTGTAGAGACTGTGTCTTCCACTCCAAGGTGTTCTCCAGGTTTCCTCTCCATTGCTTCAATCTTCATGCTCGTCTTAAGTAGTTGTTGAAACAACACTACATTAGGCCTACAAGTTGGGTCTGGGTCGTAGAGACGGTGTCTGCCGCTCCAAGGTGTTCTCCAGGTTGCCACATAATCGAAGCTGCATAGAGCCTATTTTGTAATTTTATGCCTACAAAGTCTTTCTGCGGTCCCTCCTTCCAATTCTCCTCCACTGAGCACAACAATGCAGAACGTGTACCCATGTAACCTTTTTTAAACCAGCGTCGAGCCAACTTTGTGGTTTAAGGCCTACTTGTAGTGTCTGGCTGCGCCACTCAATACAGCTGTCCTCTTTAGAAAAAATGACCTACAATTATCTGGTTTTCAGCCTATCGGAATTTTAAAACTGCAGTGGGCCTACTAGTTGGGTTGGGGCCTTCTATCTGTGTCTGCCGCTCCTTGCTGTTCTCCTACAGTAAACAAAGCTGTGCCGCCTGTTTACTACTGTTGCCAATTTTGAACTGCATGTAGACTACTTACTGATTTGGGCCTACTCTCTGTGTCAGCCTCTCATTCCAGTTGTCCTCCACTGAACAAAACAATGCCCCCTGGTTAGTCCTGTTACCAATTTTGAACTGCATTTAGCCTACTTTATTTTTTGGGCCCATATCTGTTTCCCCCTCATCCTGCCCATTGCCCAGCCAGTGATAGATGAGTCTGCTGGTACATTGACCCATAACGCAAAATTCCCCGTGCACGCTACACTGCAAGATTGTGACCCTGCTGAAAGTCGGGTCCCCCTTCCCGCATACCATACCACCTTACACTGGGACAAAGAGGAAGGTGCAGATGAAGGTGCAGGTTCCTTCATCAGGTGGGGGGAGGAATACTCGTTGGCGACGTCACTGGCACAGGGCCCCTCATAGTACGCAAAAGTGTTGCTGCAGGTGGGAGGCGCCCCCGCCGTGCAAACACACCGCTGTACTTTGAGGGGCCCTGTGCCAATGCCAACGAGTGGGCCCCCCCTGTTTGTTCAGGATCACAGCAGTTGCAAAGTTGAAATACTTATCTCTCCCTGCTCCACTGCCGTGACGTGGTCCAGATTTACTGGGCCCACTAATTCCTTGAACCAGCCCTACCCCCCACAACTTTAGCCAAATGACCCCCAATTTCAAATGCCTTACTATTATTATAAGCTAAATTAAGATTGACAAGCTTCAGTAACAAGAATGGATGTTTTTGCCATTAAAATGGGCTCTGTACATGTTTTCCTGGCCTCCACTCACTGCCGACTATGCTCCCCCATTGACTTGCATTGGGTTTCGTGTTTCGGTCGACCCCCGACTTTTCACGATAATCGGCCGATTCCACTCGACTCGACTTTTGAGATAGTCGGGTTTCGCGAAACCCGACTCGACTCTAAAAAAGTCAAGGTCGCTCAACCCTAGTAGTGACATAGAAGATGCTGAGCACAAATGTAGGGGAACACTAATAGATACTAGCTGCAATAAACAGTACATACTACACTAATAATTCAAATAACAATCCTGAGGAACTATAATAGTAAGGGTGAAACGTCCCTTATTAATTTAACAGGAGAGACCTGAATATAGGTAATGTACTTACAAGTATGTAGAGCTGCTTGTTATAATGGGTATTTTTTTTATATTGAACCTGTAAACACATACATGAATACAAAAAATGTACATGCACATACATTGTCTATGCATTTATATATTGTCATGACTCTGTTGTCGGGTGTCACCAGGATCAGGGGCTCCTTCCCTGTCCTTCCCTGTCCCTAACGCGAAGGGTGCCCTAGCTTGTCCTGTTCCCTGGATGACTTCTGATGGTGAAGATGCCGTGACCACGTACCATGCCTTAGCTCCTGAATACACCCTCAGTCTGTACCCTTCTCTCACCCAGGGAAGAGAGGAGCAGTAGTGAACTGTAACACACCAACCAGACTAACAAGGTAATACAAACAGGGATACAGGAAAATACCAATCATTCAAATATACACACTTAAACAACAGAGGTAAATACCAAAGTAGGAGAAGAAAGGGAATGATCACACATTCAAAACCTAGCAACAGTCACAGATAAATCGACTAAATGCTATCTCCAATACTGAAAAGTTTTTTGATGAACTTACGGTAGTAGTTGGTGAAACCAAAAAATCTTAAAGCTCTTGTTTAGTAGTTGTTGAAAATAACACTGCATTCGGCCTACAAGTTGGGTCTGGGGTGTAGAGACGGTGTCTTCCACTCCAAGGTGTTCTCCAGGTTTCCTCTCCATTGCTTCGATCTTCTAGCTCTTCTTAAGTAGTTGTTGAAAACAACACTGCATTAGGCCTACAAGTTGGGTCTGGGGTGTAGAGACGGTGTCTTCCACTCCAAGGTGTTCCTCAGGTTTCCTCTCCATTGCTTCGATCTTCTGGCTCTCGTTTAGTAGTTGTTGAAAACAACACTGCATTCGGCCTACAAGTTGGGTCTGGGGTGTAGAGACTGTGTCTTCCACTCCAAGGTGTTCTCCAGGTTTCCTCTCCATTGCTTCAATCTTCATGCTCGTCTTAAGTAGTTGTTGAAACAACACTACATTAGGCCTACAAGTTGGGTCTGGGTCGTAGAGACGGTGTCTGCCGCTCCAAGGTGTTCTCCAGGTTGCCACATAATCGAAGCTGCATAGAGCCTATTTTGTAATTTTATGCCTACAAAGTCTTTCTGCGGTCCCTCCTTCCAATTCTCCTCCACTGAGCACAACAATGCAGAACGTGTACCCATGTAACCTTTTTTAAACCAGCGTCAAGCCAACTTTGTGGTTTAAGGCCTACTTGTAGTGTCTGGCTGCGCCACTCAATACAGCTGTCCTCTTTACAAAAAATGACCTACAATTATCTGGTTTTCAGCCTATCGGAATTTTAAAACTGCAGTGGGCCTACTAGTTGGGTTGGGGCCTTCTATCTGTGTCTGCCGCTCCTTGCTGTTCTCCTACAGTGAACAAAGCTGTGCCGCCTGTTTACTACTGTTGCCAATTTTGAACTGCATGTAGACTACTTACTGATTTGGGCCTACTCTCTGTGTCAGCCTCTCATTCCAGTTGTCCTCCACTGAACAAAACAATGCCCCCTGGTTAGTCCTGTTACCAATTTTGAACTGCATTTAGCCCACTTTATTTTTTGGGCCCATATCTGTTTCCCCCTCATCCTGCCCATTGCCCAGCCAGTGATAGATGAGTCTGCTGGTACATTGACCCATAACGCAAAATTCCCCGTGCACGCTACACTGCAAGATTGTGACCCTGCTGAAAGTCGGGTCCCCCTTCCCGCATACCATACCACCTTACACTGGGACAAAGAGGAAGGTGCAGATGAAGGTGCAGGTTCCTTCATCAGGTGGGGGGAGGAATACTCGTTGGCGACGTCACTGGCACAGGGCCCCTCATAGTACGCAAAAGTGTTGCTGCAGGTGGGAGGCGCCCCCGCCGTGCAAACACACCGCTGTACTTTGAGGGGCCCTGTGCCAATGCCAACGAGTGGGCCCCCCCTGTTTGTTCAGGATCACAGCAGTTGCAAAGTTGAAATACTTATCTCTCCCTGCTCCACTGCCGTGACGTGGTCCAGATTTACTGGGCCCACTAATTCCTTGAACCAGCCCTACCCCCCACAACTTTAGCCAAATGACCCCCAATTTCAAATGCCTTACTATTATTATAAGCTAAATTAAGATTGACAAGCTTCAGTAACAAGAATGGATGTTTTTGCCATTAAAATGGGCTCTGTACATGTTTTCCTGGCCTCCACTCACTGCCGACTATGCTCCCCCATTGACTTGCATTGGGTTTCGTGTTTCGGTCGACCCCCGACTTTTCACGATAATCGGCCGATTCCACTCGACTCGACTTTTGAGATAGTCGGGTTTCGCGAAACCCGACTCGACTCTAAAAAAGTCAAGGTCGCTCAACCCTAGTAGTGACATAGAAGATGCTGAGCACAAATGTAGGGGAACACTAATAGATACTAGCTGCAATAAACAGTACATACTACACTAATGATTCAAATAACAATCCTGAGTAACTATAATAGTAAGGGTGAAACGTCCCTTAATAATTTAACAGGAGAGACCTGAATATAGGTAATGTACTTACAAGTATGTAGAGCTGCTTGTTATAATGGGTATTTTTTTATATTGAACCTGTAAACACATACATGAATACAAAAAATGTACATGCACATACATTGTCTATGCATTTGCATATTGTCATGACTCTGTTGTCGGGTGTCACCAGGATCAGGGGCTCCTTCCCTGTCCTTCCCTGTCCCTAACGCGAAGGGTGCCCTAGCTTGTCCTGTTCCCTGGATGACTTCTGATGGTGAAGATGCCGGGACCACGTACCATGCCTTAGCTCCTGAATACACCCTCAGTCTGTACCCTTCTCTCACCCAGGGAAGAGAGGAGCAGTAGTGAACTGTAACACACCAACCAGACTAACAAGGTAATACAAACAGGGATACAGGAAAATACCAATCATTCAAATATACACACTTAAACAACAGAGGTAAATACCAAAGTAGGAGAAGAAAGGGAATGATCACATATTCAAAACCTAGCAACAGTCACAGATAAATCAACTAAACGCTTCCTCCAATACTGAAAAGTTTTTTGATGAACTTACGGTAGTAGTTGGTGAAACCAAAAAATCCTTGTAACACCTTCAAATCCTCAGGACGATCCCAATCCAGTACCGCCCGGAGTTTCTCCGGATCCATTAGAAAACTGGTGGACTATAAGACATATCCTAGCAAAGGAATCTCCTCAACAAAGAACATACATTTCTCTAGTTTGACAAATAATTTATTGTTTCTGAGTATCTGTAAGACCTGCGTGACATGTACCTGATGTGACTCAAAGTCAGGTGAATAAATTAATATGCCCCAGGGACAAGATTAACTGTGCAGTGATAAAGACAATGGGGAGGAAGTCCTTGACACCCCTGCTGCGAAAACACATCCCCAAAGTCAGACAGGTATTTAAGCACAGACTGGGTATCCACCCTTGCAAGCCAGGTGCCCAAACAGTGTCCTTGACAATACTCACTCAACTTTACCACTTCCCAAGGCTGCCAATCTACCACAGGGTTGTATATAGTGAGCCAAGGAAGTTCAAGAATCACAGGAGAGGGCAGACCCTCTTGCACATAACAGTCAATACCTTCTGAGTGCATGGCCTCTACCTATAGATATAACACTCCGACGACTTGAGTAAAATATTCCTGTCTTAAGGGTGCAGAGTCGATGTAAAACTATGGGTTTAGGTCTGGACAGTGTATGTGGTTTGAGGCTCTGGACCTGGAGGAACCTAGCGTCGATCAAGTTAAAGCCCACTCCACTGTCCAGAAAGGAAGAAATAAGCACCTTATTTTGCCTAGGTGGATTTCATGAGGCATAAAAAATTGTGTCCTACCCACTGAGGAGATATGTACACCCGGCTTGCCATCCTTCCTGCAACCCAGGCTCCTTAGTTCTCCTGCGGCTGTTTACAGTGAGATAGGGTAGGACACGTGCCCACAAAATGGCCCTTTGTATCACAGTAGAAACTTACTCCCTCTTTGCGCTGAACAGCAGACTGCTTTCCAGAATGAGGTGCCCCACCCAACTGCCTAGGTTCCTCAGACCAGTTTTCCCTTGGCCCCGGACCTCACGCACATTGAGATGCCTCTTTATGTCTCTGGCAAAGACGGAGATCCACCCGGATAGCCAGACACATGGCGGCCTCAAAAGAAACTGGAGTCTCATACAGGGCTATTGATAGCCCTTCACAGAACTGGCTACGGAGCACTGGGTCGTTCCACTTAGTCAGTGGACCACATCCGAAACTCGGAGCAATAATCCTCCACTGGCTGGTCTCCCTGCTGAAGCAGACGTAGTGTGGACTCAGCTAGGAGGATGCGGTCAGGGTCGTCGTATATTTGACCCAGTGCCAGAAAAAATGTGTCCACCATATGGAGCGACTTGGAGTCAGACTGGAGAGAGAATGCCCATTCTTGGGCATCACACTCAAGGAGACAGATTATTATCCCCACCCGTTGCACTTTGGTTCCTGAGGAACAAGGGTATAACCTAAGTATAGCTTACAGGCCTCCCTGAAAACAACAAACTTGTCATGCCCCCCAGAGGACTTGTCAGGTGAAGCGATCTTGGGCTCGACTAAGGGTTGCCTGAGAGTCATGGTCCCCAAACCTAATGTGCTAGGGTGCTGTAAAATGACAGTGCATAGATCTGGCACCTCCTGGCTGAGCTGCTGCAATTGCCCTGTCAAAGCAGTAATAGGATCCATAATGGATCAAAAACTGGTTTCGCTCAGAGCTAATGTCACGGCTCTGTTGTCTGGTGTCACCAGGAACAGGGGCTGCTTCCCTGACCCTAAAGCTAGGGGTGCCCTAGCTTGCCCTGTTCCCCGGATTACTTCTGATGGTAAAGACGCCAGGGCCACGTACTTCGCCTTAGCTCCTGAGTCTGCCCTCAGTCTGTACCATTCCCACACCTAGGGTGGAGGGGAGTAGTAGTGTACTGTAATACACCAACCAGACTAACAAGGTAATACGAACAGGGTTAAAGAGAAAATGCCAGTCATACAAATATACACACATAAACAACAGCGGTAAATATCAAAGTATGAGAAGAAAGAAACAGTCACAGATAAATCCACCAAACGCTTTCTCTAATAACAACCACCAACAACCTCCAGCCATGCAGCATAAGTTATCTCTGACAATGAGTGCTAGCCAGGGCCCAGATTATATAGGAGATGGGATTGGCTAACAGTGCACAGTTGAGAGTCTTAACACAGAAAAGCTTCCAGGAGCTCTCAACTGAGCAGATTAGCCCCTGCAGTGCTAAAAGAAATTTACACTGTTTAACCCCTTAACGACCGGATGTATTTTCATTTTTGTATTTTTGGTTTTTGCTCCCCTTCTTCCCAGAGCCATAACTTTTTTTTTATCAAAATGGCCATGTGGGGCTTGTTTTTTGTGGGTTTTGTGGGACAAATTGTACTTTTGAATGACATGATTGGTTTTAACATATCGTGTACTGAAAAAGGGGAAAAAATTCTAAGTGCGGTGAAATTGCAAAAAACGTGCAATTCCATACTTGTTTTTTTTTTTACCATGTTCACTAAATGATAAACTGACCTGCCATTATGATTCTGCAGGTGCCTACAAGTTCATAGCGTCTCCATTTTTCATGATTTGGGGCTGGGAGAGGGCTTTTTTTTTACGCACCAAGCTGATGCATCTTTTGATACTATTTTGTATTTTGGTGTATATACAATCTTTTGATTGCCCATTATTGCATTTTATGGCAATGTAGCGGCGACCAAAAAACATAATTCTGGCATTTTGTATTTTTTTCTCATTACGCCATTTATCAATCCGGTTAATTTTTTTTTTATATTGATAAATTCGGCGATTCTGAACACAATACCAAGTATGTGTATGTTTGATTTTTTTTTTTATTGTTTTATTTTGAATGGGGCGAAAGAAGGGTGATTAGAACTTTTAGATATTTTTTTATTTTTCAAAACATTTTTTGTTTTTGCATGCTTCAATAATCTTCATGGGAGACTAGAAGCTGCAGTACTTTGATTGCCTTTGCTACACACAGGCAATGATCAGATCAGATGTATGTAGCAGAAATGCTCACTTGCTATGAGCACCGACCACCGGGCAATCTGGCTATGACAACCATGGTCTGCTGGAGATCTCCGGTTGTCATGCCAACCCATCGGTGACCCGTGATCATGTGACGGGGTCACCGGTAGATGGTATTCCCAGCATTCTTACAAGAAGCGCAAGTTAAATGCCGGTGTCAGAGATTGACAGTGGCATTTAAAGAGTTAACAGCAGTGGGTGGATCGCTATTACACCCGCAACTGTTAGAGGCACATGTCAGCTGTTCAAAACAGCTGACATGTGCCGGGAAAGATGTGGGCTCAGCATCGACATCAAAGGGAGGGATTCCGATATGGGCATACTATTGTGCCTAATGTCGGAAAGGGGTTAATAAGGAGGTGAAGTGCTACTAATCAGCACAGGAGTTGGAGAAATCAGATGCTGCTGTCTTCTGGCACCTCTCTGTCATGACACACATCTATATATATAATTGTCTAAGGGGCACTTCCGTCTGTTTGTCTGTCTGTCTGTCATGGAAATCCCAAGTCGCTGATTGGTCGCAGCCAGCAACCAATCAGCGATATTGGCACGGTATTTAAACACACGCTTCGGTCATTGGTTGTGACCGCGACCAATCAGCGACAGGCTCAGTCTGGCCGCGAATTGGCGCCAGATTTGAACCACGCTTCGCTGACCGGCCAGCCGGTCGCGACCAATCAGCGGTATTGGTGTGGAATTTAACTCCCACTCATAGCGCGACGTACATACATACATACATATTCTAGAATACCCGATGCGTTAGAATCGGGCCACCATCTACTTATACATAAACATAGAAAAGGCATTAAAGGGAATCTTTCAGCAGATTTTGTTATGTAATCTGACAGCAGCATTATGTAGGGACAGAGACACTGATTCCAGAGATGTATCACTTAGTTACCATTATTGTTTCTGCCTTCTATCCTACAGATCCTAAGTTTGTCTTGTCAAAAACCAGCTACAGAGGAAATTACAATGGGTTAATTACATCTATAAAGGGATCTACTGGGTGCATTTGGAGTGCTGGAGATGAGAGGGTCGCTTTCCTGTATAGTTTGAGAGTGACAGACAAATCTTCACTGGCTGATGAGAGAATGTCTTCAGTCAGAAGCTGCAAAATATACATGTACTGGGATTTCTACAGCGTTAAGTGACTGGGCCGCCATCCCTATGTGCAATAGTGCAGAAGAGCCAACTGTACATGTGATATGTCATCCCTTGATTTTGAGCAAGTGTTTTATATGATGTAATATTTTTATATGAAACTTGCTAAAAATTTTAACTGGTAAACTACAGTTTATCTGAGCTCCACAAACAACTTTCATAACCCAACTGATAGAACTATTGGATATGTGAAAAATTGGGGGGATGGGATATTGGGGTTAACTCCAGGAAGAATTTTCAGGTTTGGATTTAGTTCTTATTCATGTAGCAGTTTTACATCCTCAAACATTGTACTCAGCCATTATACGCTACAATAGAGATCTACGGTGCCCTACTTTACCTCCGTATGTCTCTCATCTAGAGGTACATGGAAACGTATTCTGTCATATAGATGAATATGGGTTTCAGAAGCTATGTAGAGCGCTCAGCATGTGATGGCAGGTACCCAAGGGGAAGCTTTATGAATCTGTCTAAAAGAAACATTGTCTTTCTTGCCAATAGAAACCAGTCAAAGCCTTAATTTATTTTGCTGGTCTGAAAATGTAAAGTGAAAGTGGTGCTGTGATTGGTTGCTGTCAGCATTAAAATTTTGATTAACTTTAAGACTTTATCTATGCCTATGTTAAAGGGGTTCTTCAAGAATGTAATAAAAGGACCCCATAACATTTGAAATGGCAGTCTGTCCAAGGCCCATGTCAGGATGGGCTGCAGTCTGAATAAACACAGCTCCCAGGACTGTAGGCACACATATTGGTGAGGTGCCAGAGACGTGCGTGACAGAAGAAGCTGTAGGATGCTAGCAGGTGCATAGGATGCAGTGACACACAGGAGGCAGATCAAGGGTTTACAGGGATTTAATGTAACACAATAATAAAACAAGCAAGGGGGTATTATTTTAAAGATAACAACAGTACAACTTATCATTCTCTTGGCCTTGGGAGGAGGTTGCTGGAAGATCCCTCAGTGGCGCCGCAGGCGGTGCGAGATGTCTCCAATCGGGTCTCGCAGAAAGGCAATGCACTGGCTCCTTGCGGTGGTGAATCCTCCGAGTCCTTTGGCACATGGTCTCCTGGTCCGGGCGCGAGATGTTGTAGAGGTGTTGGTCTGCGGCACGGCGGATGTAGCAAACAGTTCAGCAGACAAGGCCGCAGAAGTAGTACACAGTCCAGTGGTCATAGCCACAGGAACAAGCCCTCAGTAGACGCTGCAGGGATAGGACTGAGCAGTGCCTCTGCAGTGGTGAGTGAAACGATGCTCTGAAGTCCGTACTGGTCACTGTACGGTGTGGGGATCTCTCTGGGCCCTCGGTCATCAGTCGGGAGAGCACTGCTAACTGGGTATGAAGGCACGGATAGCTGGAGTGGGCAAGTCGAGAGGGAGTCAACCATCTCTGCGCTCTGACACTGGTTCCCCGCCAAAAGCCCCATCTTCCCACGCACACCGCTATTTGCTATTTAAAGGGACTCTGTCACCTGAATTTGGAGGGAACAATCTTCAGCCATAGGGGCGGGGTTTTTGGGTGTTTGATTCATCCTTTCCTTACCTGCTGGCTGCATGCTGGCTGCAATATTGGATTGAAGTTCATTCTCTGTCCTCCGTACTACATGCCTGCACAAGGCAATCTTGCCTTTTGAAGGCATGTACTATGGAGGACAGAGAATGAACTTCAATCCAATATTGTGTAAGAGGGTGAACTGTAGTCCCACTGAGAGGGCACTAGGACCCTGTGGTTTTTGCCTGTTGCAGCAGAAGACAAACCGTGCAAAACTCCCGGAGACAATGTGTGCTGGGGGTTGGGGTCTAGTGTCTCGTGTGTAAAGTGAAACTAGGAAGTGAGAGCTGAGAGAGAAAAGGCGGGAAGCAAAGGCAGAAGCTGCTGTGAGATCTTAAAAAGAGACTGTGTGTGGATTTACTGCAAGTGTTTTTGGAGGAAAAGAAGCTTTTGAGAGACTTTTTATTGCTAACGTTCCCCTGGAGAAGAGCTAACCTTTTGTTTAACTCTGTGAGAGACTTGTGTTGCTAACGTTTCCTGGAGAGGAGCTAACCCTTTATCTAAGAAAAGACTGAGACTTTACTAAGAACCCAGTACGAATTTGGAAGTCTGTGGATTCCCTGTGCATTGAGTGGAGAAACAAGTCTGGACAGACTGCTGATACAGAGACGGACGGATTGTCGTGGAAGCATTCCTAGGAGCTACAGAAGCAGAGACAACATCGTGAGACCACTAACTAAGTCCCCGGCATTTGGGCTCGGAATCGGCCGACAAGACAAGAGGAGCTTGCTGTAACTTATTGGCGCTGAAGATATGGACTGGCTGCAGCCTGTGCGGATTCCTGCCTGAGAGGAAATCCATCTCAGGATACAGTACCATAGTTATAGATACCCGGGTATCTCTGCTCAGAGTGTTAAATTGTTACTTTAGAGGTGTATCTTATATTAGAGTTGTGTAAGTTATACTCAGTGTGCCATTCCAGGGGTTCCCTTGATAACACTACATTCAATTTACACTTGTTCCTGTTTTTAGTTGCCTGTTAGGTAAATTTCTTACTAGTCTGTTGTAGTATACAGTTCTCAGGAGACCTTGGAGTGGCACAGTGATTTCAGCTGCTGCTGAGCTAGTGTATCTTTGGGGTGCATCTGCCTTAATATTCTCCATATTACCTTGATTATTTTGCCTTTGAGTAAATACCGTTGGAGATTTCTGCCTTGGTCTTGGTTTGTGACTCACTGGATCTTATTCGGACCTCTGGTCATTACAATTGCAGCCAGCGGGTAAGGAAAGGGTGAATCAAACACCCGAAAACCCCGCCCCTATGGCTGAAGATTGTTCCCTCCAAATTCAGGTGACAGAGTCCCTTTAAGTCGCATCCGCCCCCATCAGTCAGGTGTCCTGAAGTGCTCCAGTCAGAAATTTATTCCCCTCAAAATAAGGGTGACAGCGCCGACAGTTCCAGCCCAGACACGCAAGAGGGACTGTTAGCCTGGTTCTCCTCCCTACAAAGCCATAAATATTCTCACTGACCAAGCGGAAGAGACCTTTTATCCAGCCTCAGTCCCCCATGCCCAGCCAGCAAAGGAGATTTTTTTTTTCCTGTCACAGCTGGTCTCCTTGGTTCACAGAGGAATGTGTGCTTTCGACACAACTCCTCTGTCAGTTGAGACCCGGGCCTCCAGAGCTGTGTTTTCAGACTGCAGTCCATCCTGACTAGAATGGGCTTCAGTTTTAATTACTGTTCTCTATTGGAACTCCTCCTTCCTATCTAACTGCTCCTTCACTGTATCTTTTGTCCATTCTTACTCCTCTAATCTTCCCCTTACTAGTGGTGTTCCTCAAGGCTCACTCTTAGGCCCCCTCTTTTTCTCTCCATACACCGATCCTGTTGAAAAAAACCATCAGCAGATTTAGTTTCCAATGTCATCTCCAGGTGCTTCTAACAAAATTAGAATATCATCAAAAATTTAATTTATTTCAGTTCTTCAATACAAAAAGTGAAACTCATATTATATAGAGTCATTACTAACAGAGTGATCTAATTCAAGTGTTTATTTCTGTTAATGTTGATGATTATGTCTTACAGCCAATGAAAACTCAAAAGTCATTATCTCAGTAAATTAGAATAATTAATAAAAAAACACCTGAAAAGGCTTCCTAAGCGTTTACAAAGGTCCCTTAGTCTGTTTCAGTAGGCTCCACAATCATGGGGAAGACTGCTGACTTGACAGATGTCCAGAAGGCAGTCATTGACCCACTTCGCAAGGAGGGAAAGCCACAAAAGGTCATTGCTAAAGAAGCTTGCTGTTCACAGAGTGCTGTATCCAAGGATATTAATGGAAAGTTGAGTGGATGGGAAAAGTGTGGTAAAAAAAAGGTGCACAAGCAACTGGGATAACTGCAGCCTTGAAAGGATTGTTAAGAAAAGGCCATTCAAACATTTGGAGGAGGTTCACAAGGAGTAGACTGCTGCTGGAGTCATTGCTTCAAGAGCCACCACACACAGAAGTATCCAGGACATGGGCTACAACTGTCACATTCCTTGTGTCAATCCACTCATGACCAACGCCCGAAGCATCTTATCTGGGCAAACAGTGGATTTTTATGAACATATGTATCCCCGAGTAAGTACTACATTTCAGCTATTAGTACATCGGTACCATATAATCATATTATTTATTACTCATTCATATGACTTATACCATTACTATCTTATCAGTATCAACCACAACCAAAGGAAATCGTCACTCATTCCCTGAATGTACTCCGCACCTAACATCAAGTAACACCAAGTGAGTATCCAGTCACTTATTCTCGTATTGTCCCAGTATTGCGCGGTGATTCGTTCTTGTATAGCTTCCTAAACTTGTTGTTACTGCCTCTCTGTGATTGCCACAGGTGGGGGTAGTTGGCCCTGGAAGCTCTGAAGTCAAAGCTGCTCTTATCCCAGCGAGTCAGCGGAAGGATGAGACTCTGTAATTTTGCACCATTTTTGGTATTTTGCTTGGACTGTTCTATGTGTTATTTGCCTGTTTTGTGGTTCAATAAAGTATTATCACACTGTTTAACCCTCACCCTGTGTTGTCTGAGTAGTATAACACCCACGGTAAAAAGAGAGCGGGTGCTCCGTGGGATGAGCTATGGTCCATGCTGTTTTTCGGATAGTAGACTAGAGCATCCACTGACCCCCGTGTCTCCACATCTATAGAGAGTGAGGGAATGAGGAACAATACTCTGTTACCTCAGAATTGTATTAAAAATGGATTATCTACTCGTCCTCTAAACCAGCCAATCTTTTAAATTTACATTGAAGAGAGTATACAATGTTCCAAACTTATCAGAGGGACATACAGTGCCATGTAAAAGTTTGGGCACCCCTGGTCTCAAAATTACTGTTATTGTGGACAGTTCAGCAAGCTGAAGATGAAATGATCTCTAAAAAGCCCAACATTAAAGATGACACATTTTCTTTGTATTTTAGGCAAAAAATATAGATGTTTTTATCTTTTACATTTTAAAAATGACAAAAAGTAAAATGGGCAGAAGCAAAAGTTTGGGCACCCTGAATGTATAGCACCTAGTAGCACCCCCTTTAGAAAGTATCACAGCTGGTAAACACTTTTTGTAGAGAGACAAGAGTCTTTCAATTCTTCTTTCAGGGATTTTCATCCATTCTTCCTTTGAAAATTCTTCCATTTCTGTGAAATTCCTGGTTCTTCTTGCAAGCCCTGCTATTTTGAAAAACTTTGGCTTGTGCCTTTTGAGGTAGTCTATTGTGGATTTTGATGTGTGTCTAGGATCATTATCCATTTGTAGAAGCCATCCTCTCTTCAACTTCAGATGGTGTTATGTTTGCATTAAAAATTTGTTGAAACTTCATTGAATCCAGTGTTCCCTCTACCCATGAAATGTTCCCCCTTGCCATTGGCTCCACCACAACCCAAAAACATGATTGATTCACCCCCATGCTTAATGGTTTTCGAGATGTTTTTTTCTTGAAATTCTGTGCCCTTTATTATCCACACATACAGTGGGGCAAAAAAGTATTTAGTCAGTCAGCAATAGTGCAAGTTCCACCACTTAAAAAGATGAGAGGCGTCTGTAATTTACATCATAGGTAGACCTCAACTATGGGAGACAAACTGAGAAAAAAAAATCCAGAAAATCACATTGTCTGTTTTTTTAACATTTTATTTGCATATTATGGTGGAAAATAAGTATTTGGTCAGAAACAAACAATCAAGATTTCTGGCTCTCACAGACCTGTAACTTCTTCTTTAAGAGTCTCCTCTTTCCTCCACTCATTACCTGTAGTAATGGCACCTGTTTAAACTTGTTATCAGTATAAAAAGACACCTGTGCACACCCTCAAACAGTCTGACAACTCCACTATGGTGAAGACCAAAGAGCTGTCAAAGGACACCAGAAACAAAATTGTAGCCCTGCACCAGGCTGGGAAGACTGAATCTGCAATAGCCAACCAGCTTGGAGTGAAGAAATCAACAGTGGGAGCAATAATTAGAAAATGGAAGACATACGAGACCACTGATAATCTCCCTCGATCTGGGGCTCCACGCAAAATCCCACCCCGTGGGGTCAGAATGATCACAAGAACGGTGAGCAAAAATCCCAGAACCACGCGGGGGGACCTAGTGAATGAACTGCAGAGAGCTGGGACCAATGTAACAAGGCCTACCATAAGTAACACACTATGCCACCATGGACTCAGATCCTGCAGTGCCAGACGTGTCCCACTGCTTAAGCCAGTACATGTCCGGGCCCGTCTGAAGTTTGCTAGAGAGCATTTGGATGATCCAGAGGAGTTTTGGGAGAATGTCCTATGGTCTGATGAAACCAAACTGGAACTGTTTGGTAGAAACACAACTTGTCGTGTTTGGAGGAAAAAGAATACTGAATTGCATCCATCAAACACCATACCTACTGTAAAGCATGGTGGTGGAAACATCATGCTTTGGGATTGTTTCTCTGCAAAGGGGCCAGGACGACTGATCCGGGTACATGAAAGAATGAATGGGGCCATGTATCGTGAGATTTTGAGTGCAAACCTCCTTCCATCAG
This sequence comes from Ranitomeya imitator, assembly GCF_032444005.1. Taxonomy (NCBI): domain Eukaryota; kingdom Metazoa; phylum Chordata; class Amphibia; order Anura; family Dendrobatidae; genus Ranitomeya; species Ranitomeya imitator. The sequence continues at coordinate 272,719,132 of NC_091282.1, forward strand.
CAAGGGCATTGAAGATGAAACGTGGCTGGGTCTTTCAACATGACAATAATCCAAAGCACACCGCCAGGGCAACGAAGGAGTGGCTTCGTAAGAAGCATTTCAAGGTCCTGGAGTGGCCTAGCCAGTCTCCAGATCTCAACCCTATAGAAAACCTTTGGAGGGAGTTGAAAGTCTGTGTTGCCAAGCGAAAAGCCAAAAACATCACTGCTCTAGAGGAGTTCTGCATGGAGGAATGGGCCAACATACCAACAACAGTGTGTGGCAACCTTGTGAAGACTTACAGAAAACGTTTGTCATTGCCAACAAAGGATACATTACAAAGTATTGAGGAGAAATTTTGTTTCTGACCAAATACTTATTTTCCACCATAATATGCAAATAAAATGTTAAAAAAACAGACAATGTGATTTTCTGGATTTTTTTTTTCTCAGTTTGTCTCCCATAGTTGAGGTCTACCTATGATGTAAATTACAGACGCCTCTCATCTTTTTAAGTGGTGGAACTTGCACTATTGCTGACTGACTAAATACTTTTTTGCCCCACTGTAGCTTTGATCATTGTGGTCACATAGTTCTATTTTAACCTCATCGTTCCACAGGACCAAAAGTGCATCAGGCTTGTTTAGATGTTCTTTTGCATACTTCTGACTCTGAGTTTTATGGCAAGGACGCAAGAGAGGTTTTCTTCTGATGACCCTTCCATGCAGGCCATATTTGTGCAGGTGTCTCTGAAGAGGAGACTAATGTACTGCTACTCCAGAGCCTGCTAAATCTTTCTGAAGGTCTTTTGCAGTAAAGCAGGGTTCTGATTTGCCTCTCTAGTAATCCTACAAGCAGCTCTCACCTCCACTGTTCCTGTTTACTGCCATTTCTTAATTACATTTAGACCTAAGGAAAAGGCAACTTGAAAATGCTTTGCTATCTTCTCAAAGCCTTCTCTTGCTTGGTTTGCCTCAACCATTTTCATTTTCAGAGTGCTAGGCAGCTGCTTAGAAGAACCAATAGCTGCTGTATTTTGGCACAAGGTTAAAGGAGGCTAGGTTTTTATAAAGCTGATAAATTTGCATCACCTGGCCTTTCCTAATGATAATAATGAGCAAGCCATAACTCTAACAAGCTAATTAAGGTCTGAAACCTTGGCCAAAGTTATCTGCGCGCACAACTCTAAAGGAGTGCCCAAACTTTTACATCTGCCTATTTTACTTTTTGCAATTTTTAAAATATAAAAAGTGACAATGTATATATTTTTTTGCCAAATATATAAAATAAAAGTGTCATCTTTAACTTTAGCCCTTTTAGAGACAATTTCATCTTCAACTTAATTAACTGTTCACAATAACAGTAATTTTGATCAGGGGTGCCCAAACGTTTACATGCCACTGTATAATACATTAAAGAGGTTGTCCACTACTTTATTATTTATGACCGATCATTAGGATAGGCCATCAATGTCCAATTGGTCGCGTTTTGAATAGGAGACGTATATGCAGTACCCAGATGCAGCTACTATCAGAAGACGAAGCAGCTCAGGAATTGAGCATTTCTGGCCAGAGGCTGCCGCCGCCAACACCAAAAAGAGCTAATTGGCAGGTGGTGCCAAGTGTTGGACTTCAACCTATCAGACATTGATAACCTATCCTAAGCATATGTCATCAAATATAAAGTAGTTGACAACCTCTTTAAATGGTAATTAACTCATATTCTAAATGGTCAGTCAAAATAAAGTCTTCGTAAAATATTCCCATATTAAAGGGGTTATCCAAGACTTTTATTATTTTTGCATAAGAACTACAGTTAGGTAGTTGCTAACTACTCACCTTGTTCTGCATGGGAACGATCTTTGTCCGCATTTTCCTTGTTTTATTTCACCTCTCAACAGGGCAGGGTCTTCTCTTCTGCTCTTTTTTGTTGACGAGGCGTCACAAAGGCTACGTTCACATTTGCGGCTTTGGACGCAGCGGCGTCACCGCAAAACAACGCATGCGTCATGCTTCCCTATCTTTAACATTGGGGACGTATGTGCGTTCGTTTTCATGCGTTTCGGTGCGTTTTGCGACGCATGCGTCCTTTCGACGCACCTGGCAGTGCGTTGCAAACGCAACATGTTGCATTTTTTCTGCGTCCAAAATTTTTAAAAAATGCTTGCGTTGCACTTGCGTTGTATTTGCGTCGTCGAAGCTTCAAAACCTCCATTGAATTGTATTGGCAACGCAGAAGACGCAAGTACTTGCGTTGTTGTGCGTTGTAGGACGCATGCGTTCTTTACTTTAAAAACAGAGACACTGAAAAGACCCTATATATTAAAAAAGGGTTGAACGCATGCGTCAAAAATGCATGCGTTCTACTTGCGTCTTTCATGCGTCGTGCGTTGCGTCCTGTTGTGAATTCTGTGGCAGAGCTCCCTCCTGTGGTCACATGTGGTACTGCGGCTTCTGAGTTTCCTTCCTCAGGTGATGTGGTGAAGTCGTTAGGTGCTGCTCTATTTAACTCCACCTAGTGCTTTGCTCCTGGCCTCCAGTCAATGTTCTAGTATTGGTCTTGCTTCCTCCTGGATCGTTCCGGTGGCCTGTCTGCTCTGCATAAGCTAAGTTTTGCTTGTGTTATTCTTGTTTGCTATTTTTTCTGTCCAGCTTGCTTAATTGGTTTTTCTTGCTTGCTGGAAGCTCTGGGACGCAGAGGGAGCACCTCTGTACCGTTAGTCGGTACGGAGGGTCTTTTTGCCCCTCTGCGTGGTTGTTTGTAGGCTTTTGTGTTGACGGCAAAGTTATCTTTCCTATCTTCGGTCTGGTCAGTAAGTTGGGCCTCACTTTGCTAAATCTATTTCATCTCTGCGTTTGTATTTTCATCTCTACTCACAGTCATTATATGTGGGGGGCTGCCTTTTCCGTTGGGGTATTTCTCTGAGGTAAGGTAGGCTTATTTTTCTATCTTAGGCCTAGCTAGTTTCTCAGGCTGTGCCGAGTTGCATAGGGAGCGTTAGGCGCAATCCACGGCTGCCTCTAGTGTGGTTGGATAGGATTAGGGATTGCGGTCAGCAGAGTTCCCACGTCTCAGAGCTCGTCCTATGTCTTTTGGTTATTGTCAGGTCACTTTGTGTGCTCTGAACTTCAAGGTCCATTGTGGTTCTGAATTACTTAATCATAACAGTACTGGAGGCCCAAAGTACTAATGCTTCTCAATAGAGGGAAAAAAGAAGTTCTGAGACCATTTTTTTTTCTTTGCACTGTGTTTTGCCTTTTTTTTCCCCTAGACATTTGGGTGGTTCAGGACACAGGTGTAGTGATGGACATTAAAGGTCTGTATTCATGTGTGGATCATCTCACTGCAAGAGTACAAAATATTCAAGACTTTGTGGTTCAGAATTCTATGTTAGAACCAAGAATTCCTATTCCTGATTTGTTTTCTGGAGATAGAGCTAAGTTTCTGAGTTTCAAAAATAATTGTAAACTGTTTCTGGCTTTGAAACCTCGCTCCTCTGGTGACCCAGTTCAACAAGTTAGGATCATTATTTCTTTATTCCGTGGCGACCCTCAAGACTGGGCATTTTCCCTTGCGCCAGGAGATCCTGCATTATGTAATATTGATGCGTTTTTCCTGGCGCGGATTGCTGTACGATGAACCTAATTCGGTGGATCAGGCAGAGAAAAATTTGCTGGCTCTGTGTCAGGGTCAGGATGAGATAGAGATTTATTGTCAGAAGTTTAGAAAGTGGTCCGTGCTCACTCAATGGAATGAAGGTGCGCTGGCAGCTATTTTCAGAAAGGGTCTCTCTGAAGCCCTTAAGGATGTCATGGTGGGATTTCCCATGCCTGCTGGTCTGAATGAGTCTATGTCTTTGGCCATTCAGATCGGTCGACGCTTGCGTGAGCGTAAATCTGTGCACCATTTGGCGGTATTATCCGAGCATAAACCTGAGCCTATGCAGTGCGATAGGACTTTGACCAGAGTTGAACGGCAAGAACACAGACGTCAGAATGGGCTGTGTTTCTACTGTGGTGATTCCACTCATGCTATCTCCGATTGTCCTAAGCGCACTAAGCGGTTCGCTAGGTCTGCCACCATTGGTACGGTAAAGTCAAAATTTCTTTTGTCCGTTACTTTGATCTGCTCTTTGTCATCTTATTCTGTCATGGCATTTGTGGATTCAGGCACTGCCCTGAATTTGATGGACTTGGAGTATGCTAGGCGTTGTGGGTTTTTCTTGGAGCCCTTGCAGTGTCCTATTCCATTGAGAGGAATTGATGCTACACCTTTGGCCAAGAATAAGCCTCAGTACTGGACCCAGCTGACCATGTGCATGGCTCCTGCACATCAGGAGGATATTCGCTTTCTGGTTTTGCATAATCTGCATGATGTGGTCGTGTTGGGGTTGCCATGGCTACAAGTCCATAACCCAGTATTAGATTGGAAATCAATGTCTGTGTCCAGCTGGGGTTGTCAGGGGGTACATGGTGATGTCCCATTTCTGTCTATTTCGTCATCCACCCCTTCTGAGGTCCCAGAGTTCTTGTCTGATTACCGGGATGTATTTGATGAGCCCAAGTCCAATGCCCTACCTCCGCATAAGGATTGTGATTGTGCTATCGATTTGATTCCTGGTAGTAAGTTTCCTAAAGGTCGACTGTTTAATTTATCTGTACCTGAGCACGCCGCTATGCGGAGTTACGTGAAGGAGTCCTTGGAGAAGGGTCATATTCGCCCGTCATCGTCGCCATTGGGAGCGGGGTTCTTTTTTGTGGCCAAGAAGGATGGTTCGCTGAGACCTTGTATAGATTGCCGCCTTCTAAATAAAATCACGGTCAAATTTCAGTACCTCTTGCCGCTGCTATCTGATTTGTTTGCTCGGATCAAGGGGGCTAGTTGGTTCACCAAGATAGATCTTCGTGGTGCGTATAATCTTGCGCGTATTAAGCGGGGCGATGAATGCAAAACTGCATTTAATATGCCCGAGGGCCATTTTGAGTACCTAGTTATGCCTTTCGGACTTGCCAATGCTCCATCGGTGTTTCAGTCCTTTATGCATGACATCTTCCGAGAGTACCTGGATAAATTCCTGATTGTATACGTGGATGATATTTTGGTCTTCTCGGATGTTTGGGAGTCTCATGTGAAGCAGGTCAGAATGGTGTTCCAGGTCCTGCGTGCTAATTCTTTGTTTGTGAAGGGATCAAAGTGTCTCTTTGGTGTTCAGAAGGTTTCATTTTTTGGGGTTCATTTTTTTCCCCTTCTACTATCGAGATGGACCCTGTTAAGGTCCAGGCCATCTATGATTGGACTCAGCCGACATCTCTGAAGAGTCTGCAAAAGTTCCTGGGCTTTGCTAATTTTTATCATCGCTTCATCGGTAATTTTTCTAGTATTGCTAAACCATTGACCAATTTGACCAAGAAGGGTGCTGATGTGGTCAATTGGTCTTCTGCTGCTGTGGAAGCTTTTCAAGAGTTAAAGCGTCGTTTTTCTTCTGCCCCTGTGTTGTGTCAACCAGATGTTTCGCTTCCATTCCAGGTCCAGGTTGATGCTTCTGAAATTGGAGCGGGGGCTGTTTTGTCGCAGAGAAGTTCTGATTGCTCGGTGATGAAACCATGCGCCTTCTTTTCCAGGAAGTTTTCGCCTGCTGAGCGAAATTATGATGTTGGCAATCGAGAGTTGCTGGCCATGAAGTGGGCATTCGAGGAGTGGCGTCATTGGCTTGAAGGAGCTAAGCATCGCGTGGTGGTCTTGACTGATCACAAGAACTTGACTTATCTTGAGTCTGCTAAACGGTTGAATCCTAGACAGGCTCGTTGGTCGCTGTTTTTCTCCCGTTTTGACTTTGTGGTTTCGTACCTTCCGGGCTCTAAAAATGTGAAGGCGGATGCCCTGTCTAGGAGTTTTGTGCCCGACTCTCCGGGTTTGTCTGAGCCGGCGGGTATTCTCAAAGAGGGAGTAATTTTGTCTGCCATCTCCCCTGATTTGCGGCGGGTGCTGCAAAAATTTCAGGCTAATAAACCTGATCGTTGCCCAGCGTAGAAACTGTTTGTCCCTGATAGGTGGACGAATAAAGTTATCTCTGAGGTTCATTGTTCGGTGTTGGCTGGTCATCCTGGAATCTTTGGTACCAGAGATTTAGTGGCTAGATCCTTTTGGTGGCCGTCTCTGTCGCGGGATGTGCGTTCTTTTGTGCAGTCCTGTGGGATTTGTGCTCGGGCTAAGCCCTGCTGTTCTCGTGCCAGTGGGTTGCTTTTGCCCTTGCCGGTCCCGAAGAGGCCTTGGACACATATCTCTATGGATTTTATTTCGGATCTCCCCGTCTCTCAAAAAATGTCGGTCATTTGGGTGGTTTGTGATCGCTTCTCTAAGATGATCCATTTGGTACCCTTGTCTAAATTACCTTCCTCCTCTGATTTGGTGCCATTGTTCTTCCAGCATGTGGTTCGTTTACATGGCATTCCAGAGAACATCGTTTCTGACAGAGGTTCCCAGTTTGTTTCGAGGTTTTGGCGAGCTTTTTGTGCTAGGATGGGCATTGATTTGTCTTTTTCCTCGGCTTTCCATCCTCAGACTAATGGCCAGACCAAACGAACCAATCAGACCTTGGAAACATATCTGAGATGCTTTGTTTCTGCTGATCAGGATGATTGGGTGTCCTTCTTGCCTTTGGCTGAGTTCGCCCTTAATAATCGGGCCAGCACGGCTACCTTGGTTTCGCCGTTTTTCTGCAACTCTGGGTTCCATCCTCGTTTCTCTTCAGGGCAGGTTGAGTCTTCGGACTGTCCTGGTGTGGATACGGTGGTGGACAGGTTACAGCAGATTTGGACTCAGGTAGTGGACAATTTGATCTTGTCCCAGGAGAAGGCTCAACGTTTCGCTAATAGTAGACGCTGTGTGGGTCCCCGACTTCGTGTTGGGGATTTGGTTTGGTTGTCATCTCGTCATATTCCTATGAAGGTTTCCTCTCCTAAGTTTAAGCCTCGTTTCATTGGTCCATATAGGATTTCTGAGGTTCTTAATCCTGTGTCTTTTCGTTTGACCCTTCCAGATTCTTTTTCCATCCATAACGTATTCCATAGGTCATTGTTGCGGAGATACGTGGCACCTATGGTTCCATCTGTTGATCCTCCTGCCCCGGTTTTGGTGGAGGGGAAGTTGGAGTATATTGTGGAGAAGATTTTGGATTCTCGTGTTTCGAGACGGAAACTCCAGTATCTGGTTAAGTGGAAGGGTTATGGTCAGGAAGATAATTCCTGGGTCTTTGCCTCTGATGTCCATGCTGCCGATCTTGTTCGTGCCTTTCATATGGCTCATCCTGGTCGGCCTGGGGGCTCTGGTGAGGGTTCGGTGACCCCTCCTCAAGGGGGGGGTACTGTTGTGAATTCTGTGGCAGAGCTCCCTCCTGTGGTCATGAGTGGTACTGCGGCTTCTGAGTGTCCTTCCTCAGGTGATGTGGTGAAGTCGTTAGGTGCTGCTCTATTTAACTCCACCTAGTGCTTTGCTCCTGGCCTCCAGTCAATGTTCTAGTATTGGTCTTGCTTCCTCCTGGATCGTTCCGGTGGCCTGTCTGCTCTGCATAAGCTAAGTTTTGCTTGTGTTATTTTTGTTTGCTATTTTTTCTGTCCAGCTTGCTTAATTGGTTTTTCTTGCTTGCTGGAAGCTCTGGGACGCAGAGGGAGCACCTCCGTACCGTTAGTCGGGGCGGAGGGTCTTTTTGCCCCTCTGCGTGGTTGTTTGTAGGGTTTTGTGTTGACGGCAAAGTTATCTTTCCTATCTCCGGTCTGTTCAGTAAGTTGGGCCTCACTTTGCTAAATCTATTTCATCTCTGCGTTTGTATTTTCATCTCTACTCACAGTCATTATATGTGGGGGGCTGCCTTTTCCTTTGGGGTATTTCTCTGAGGCAAGGTAGGCTTATTTTTCTATCTTAGGCCTAGCTAGTTTCTCAGGCTGTGCCGAGTTGCATAGGGAGCGTTAGGCGCAATCCACGGCTGCCTCTAGTGTGGTTGGATAGGATTAGGGATTGCGGTCAGCAGAGTTCCCACATCTCAGAGCTCGTCCTATGTCTTTTGGTTATTGTCAGGTCACTTTGTGTGCTCTGAACTTCAAGGTCCATTGTGGTTCTGAATTACCTAATCATAACAGCGTCCACGACGCTGCGTCCAAAGCCGCAAATGTGAACGTAGCCTTAGGCATTCATTCTGATTGACAGCTGGCTCACCACAGTTTGACAGCTGGGAGGCCGCTGTCAATCAGCATGACTTTGGCAGAGATGCCCTGTCAACAGAGCATAGCAGAGCAGAAAAGAAGACATTGACCTGTAGACGTGATATCAGTAGAAGCCGCAGAATCGCCAGCAAGAAAGATCTGTGACTACCTGCCTGTTCATTCATAGCCCCATGCTCAAAAATAATGCAAGTCTAGGATATCCCCTCTAATATACCTTTTAGAAGAGAGCAAAATATCCTTAATTGGATTCTGCTACTAGAGATTGATGGATTTTGAAAACCATACAGTGTACTGAAAACTGTATACTGTTCTCTATCTCTCTAAATACTTCATGTTTACGATTATTAAGAGTACTACTGATCATCAGTAGTGAGTATATATAAAAATTTAAACCTTTGTTATAAATTTTATCTGAAAAAATGAACTGGAGTTTAAGTTTGTATGCATGCAGAATAGAAGCATGTAAACACTGGTCATTAACCAAACAAGACAAAACCCAACAAACCCAAGCCAGAAACAAAATGAGCATATACCCTGCTGTAAATAAATAAGTAAAAGCAATAGGGTATATAAATAATGTAGGGTACTTAGTAAACAAAGCTTTTGATTAAAAAAAAGTGTAAAATCCATCCCACCAGCGTCAAGGTTTACCCAAATCGAGATGGTCCTAACCTCTAGTATTAAAACCTTATCATGTGTATATGTCAAAGTGACGTCAATTTGAATATGGGTCAAGCAGGACCGGGTCTCGAATATGGATACCCAACAAATGAGAAACTATAAAAACATTATGTCCAGCTCAAAGAAAGGGAGGCCACACTCTTACCTGCACTAAATGTAGAAACCTGAAACTGATCCGAAAAAAATGGACTGGAGTATAATATTATTTAGTAATGTAACTGGCATCTTCATCAATTGTAATACCTTTTTGCTGCTTACAAACTGGAATAATTTAGTGAAAAGAAAATTGAGGAGGGGTATGCAGCTGCAGCTCTGTTGTGGATTCTGTTTTTGGGCTCCCTCTGGTGGTTACAAATGGTACTGGGTGACTTGTGTTTTCTGCGGTCTCTGGTGTCCACCTGTTCTATCAGGATATGGGAGTTTCCTATTTAACCTGGCTTTCTTGTCATTTCCTCGCCGGCTATCAATGTAATCAGTGTGTCTTGTTACCTCTGCTTCCCGCTTCTGTAATCTTCAGGACAAGCTAAGTTTTTGATTTTCCTGTTCCACGTTTTGCTTAATTTTTGTCTTAGTCCAGCTTGCAGATATGTGATTCCTTTTTGCTGGTTGCTCTAGTGGGCTAATATTACTCCTCATGTTCCATGAGTTGGCACATGAGTTCAAGTAATTTCAGGATGTTTTTTGTAGGGTTTTTCGCTGACCGCGTAGTTCACTTTTGTATCCTCTGCTATCTAGCTTTAGCAGGCCTCATTTTGCTGAATCTGTTTTCATAACTACGTATGTGCTTTCCTCTCATTTCACCATCATTACATGTGGGGGGCTGCTATTTCTGTGGGGTGTTTCTCTGGAGGCAAGAGAGGTCTGTGTTTCTTCTAATAGGGGAAGTTAGTCCTTCGGCTGGCGCGAGACGTCTAGGAATCATCGTAGGCACGTTCCCCGGCTACAGCTAGTTGTGTGTTAGGTTCAGGATCGCGGTCAGCTCAGTTTCCATCACCCTAGAGCTTGTTTTGTTTTTTGTGCTTGTCCTTTTGTGATCCCCTGCCATTGGGATCATGACAGTATAGCCGGCCTGAAAGTGGTAATCGTATTGGCTGAAGTAGGAGGAAAAGTAGTCTGAGGAAGTTTTTTTTTTTTTTTTCCCCTCAGAGTTTGCTGCCTAGCCTTAATTGCAGCCTGGCTGCGTCTTATCTCCTCTTAATCCCTGAATGGCTCTGACCTCAGCTGTTTATCATGGATGTCCAGAGTTTGGCTTCCAGCCTGAATAATCTTGCTGCTAAGGTTCAAAATATACAAGATTTTGTTGTACATGCTCCTATGTCTGAACCTAGAATTCCTATCCCAGAGTTTTTTTCTGGAGATAGATCTAGTTTTCTGAATTTTAGGAACAATTGCAAGTTGTTTCTTTCTTTAAAATCTCGCTCCTCTGGAGACCCTGCTCAGCAAGTCAAAATTGTTATATCTTTCCTGCGGGGCGACCCTCAGAATTGGGCATTTGCATTGGCACCAGGGGATCCTGCGTTGCTCAATGTGGATGCGTTTTTTCTGGCATTGGGTTTGCTCTATGAGGAACCTAACCTATAGATTCAGGCTGAAAAAGCTTTATTGGCTCTCTCTCAGGGGCAAGATGAAGCAGAAATATATTGTCAGAAATTTCGGAAATGGTCGGTGCTTACTCAGTGGAATGAGTGCGCCCTGGCTGATTCAGAGATGGCCTTTCTGAGGCCATTAAAGATGTTATGGTGGGGTTCCCTGCGCCTATAGGTCTGAATGAGTCTATGACTATGGCTATTCAGATTGATCGGCGTTTACGGGAGCGCAAACCTGTGCACCATTTGGCGGTGTCTTCTGAACAGGCACCTGAGAAAATGCAATGTGATAGAATTCAGTCCAGAAGTGAACGGCAAAACTATAGGCGGAAAAATGGGTTGTGTTTTTATTGTGGTGATTCAGCTCATGTTATATCAGCATGCTCTAAACGCACAAAAAAGGTTGATAAGTCTGTTGCCATTAGTACTTTACAGTCTAAGTTCATTCTGTCTGTGACTCTGATTTGTTCATTATCAGCCATTTCCGTCGATGCCTATGTGGATTCAGGCGCTGCCCTGAGTCTTATGGATTGGTCATTTGCCAACCGCTGTGGGTTTAGTCTGGAGCCTCTGGAAGTCCCTATTCCTTTGAAAGGAATTGACTCTACACCTTTGGCTATGAACAAACCTCAGTACTGGACACAAGTGACCATGCGTATGACTCCCGTTCATCAGGAGGTGATTCGCTTCCTGGTACTGTATAATTTACATGATGTCTTAGTGCTTGGTCTGCCATGGTTACAAACTCATAACCCAGTCTTGGACTGGAAAACGATGTCTGTGTTAAGCTGGGGATGTCAGGGGGTTCATGATGATGCACCTCCGATTTCTATCGCTTCATCTACTCCTTCTGAGGTTCCTGTATTTTTGTCTGATTATCGGGATGTTTTTGAGGAGCCTAAGCTCAATTCGCTTCCTCCTCACAGGGATTGCGATTGTGCTATAGATTTGATTCCTGGCAGTAAGTTTCCTAAAGGACGTTTGTTCAATCTGTCAGTGCCAGAGCATACTGCTATGCGGGATTATGTTAAGGAGTCCTTGGAAAAGGGACATATCCGTCCATCTTCGTCTCCTTTGGGAGCAGGTTTTTTTTTCGTGGCCAAAAAAGATAGTTCCTTGAGGCCTTGTATAGATTACCGTCTTTTGAATAAGATTACAGTCAAATATCAGTATCCTTTGCCATTGTTGACTGATTTGTTCGCTCGCATTAAGGGGGCTAAATGGTTCACTAAGATTGATCTTCGGGGTGCGTATAATCTTGTGCGGATAAAGCAAGGTGATGAGTGGAAAACCGCATTTAATACGCCTGAGGGCCATTTTGAGCATTTGGTGATGCCTTTTGGACTTTCTAATGCTCCTTCTGTCTTCCAGTCCTTTATGCACGATATTTTCCGTGAATATCTGGATAAATTTATGATTGTGTATTTGGATGATGTTTTGGTTTTTTCTGATGACTGGGAGTCCCATGTTCAGCAGGTCAGGAAGGTGTTTCAGGTCCTGCGGGCCAATTCTTTGTTTGTAAAAGGTTCAAAGTGTCTCTTTGGAGTCCAGAAGATTTCTTTTTTGGGGTATATTTTTTCCCCTTCTACTATTGAGATGGATCCCGTCAAGGTTCAGGCTATTTGTGACTGGACGCAGCCTACATCTCTTAAGAGTCTACAGAAGTTCTTGGGCTTTGCTAATTTTTATCGTCGTTTCATAACTAATTTTTCTAGTGTTGTTAAGCCTTTGACGGATTTGACTAAGAAGGGTGCTGATGTTGCTGATTGGTCTCCTGCGGCTGTAGAGGCCTTTCAGGAACTTAAGCGCCGGTTTTCTTCTGCTCCTGTGTTGCGTCAGCCAGATGTTTCGCTTCCTTTTCAGGTTGAGGTTGATGCTTCCGAGATTGGAGCGGGGGCGGTTTTGTCGCAGAGAAGCTCCGATTGCTCAGTGATGAAGCCATGTGCGTTCTTTTCTAGAAAGTTTTCGCCCACTGAGCGGAATTATGATGTTGGTAATCGGGAGCTTTTGGCCATGAAGTGGGCATTTGAGGAGTGGCGTCATTGGCTTGAGGGTGCTAGACATCGTGTGGTGGTCTTGACTGATCACAAAAATCTGATTTACCTTGAGTCTGCCAAGCGTCTGAATCCTAGACAGGCTCGTTGGTCACTGTTTTTCTCCCGTTTCGATTTTGTGGTTTCATACCTGCCAGGTTCAAAGAATGTGAGGGCGGATGCTCTTTCTAGGAGTTTTGTGCCTGACTCCCCTGGAAATTCTGAGCCCACTGGTATCCTTAGGGATGGGGTGATTTTGTCGGCTGTCTCCCCAGACTTGCGACGTGCTTTGCAGGAGTTTCAGGCGGATAAACCTGATCGTTGTCCGCCTGAAAGACTGTTTGTTCCGGATAATTGGACCAGTAGCGTCATCTCCGAGGTCCATTCTTCTGTGTTGGCAGGTCATCCTGGAATATTTGGTACTAGAGACTTGGTGGCCAGGTCTTTTTGGTGGCCTTCCTTGTCGAGGGATGTGCGTTCTTTTGTGCAGTCTTGTGAAGTTTGCGCTCGGGCTAAGCCTTGCTGTTCTCGGGCCAGTGGATTGTTGTCACCTTTGCCTATCCCGAAGAGGCCTTGGACGCACATTTCCATGGACTTTATTTCGGATCTCCCTGTCTCTCAAAAAATGTCCGTCATCTGGGTTGTGTGTGACCGCTTTTCTAAGATGGTTCATCTGGTACCCTTGCCTAAGTTACCTTCCTCCTCTGAGTTGGTCCCTCTGTTTTTTCAGAACGTGGTTCGTTTGCATGGGATTCCGGAGAACATCGTTTCTGACAGGGGATCCCAGTTTGTGTCTAGATTTTGGCGGACGTTCTGTGCTAAGATGGGCATTGATTTGTCCTTTTCGTCTGCATTCCATCCTCAGACGAATGGCCAGACGGAACAAACTAATCAGACCTTGGAAACTTATTTAAGGTGTTTTGTTTCTGCTGATCAAGATGACTGGGTTACCTTTTTGCCGCTTGCCGAATTTGCCCTTAATAATCGGGCTAGTTCTGCTACCTTGGTTTCTCCTTTCTTTTGTAATTCGGGGTTTCATCCTCGTTTTTCCTCTGGTCAGGTGGAGCCTTCTGATTGTCCTGGAGTGGACATGGTGGTGGATAGGTTGCATCAGATTTGGAGTCATGTGGTGGACAATTTGAAGTTGTCCCAGGAGAGGGCTCAGCAGTTTGCTAATCGCCGTCGCCGCGTGGGTCCTCGACTTCATGTTGGGGACTTGGTGTGGTTGTCTTCTCGTTTTGTTCCTATGAAGGTCTCTTCTCCTAAGTTCAAGCCTCGGTTCATCGGTCCCTATAGGATCTTGGAAATTCTTAACCCTGTGTCGTTTCGTTTGGATCTCCCGGCATCGTTTGCTATTCATAATGTGTTCCATCGGTCGTTGTTGCGGAGGTGTTGTTCCTTCGCTTGAACCTCCTGCTCCGGTGCTGGTGGAGGGAGAATTGGAGTATGTTGTGGAGAAGATCTTGGATTCTCGTGTTTCCAGACGGAAACTCCAATATTTGGTCAAGTCGAAGGGTTATGGTCAGGAGGATAATTCTTGGGTGGTTGCCTCTGATGTTCATGCTGCTGATTTGGTCCGTGCATTTCATAGGGCTCATCCTGGTCGCCCTGGTGGTTCTCGTGAGGGTTCGGTGACCCCTCCTCAAGGGGGGGGGTACTGTTGTGGATTCTGTTTTTGGGCTCCCTCTGGTGGTTACAGATGGTACTGGGTGACTTGTGTTTTCTGCGGTCTCTGGTGTCCACCTGTTCTATCAGGATATGGGAGTTTCCTATTTAACCTGGCTTTCTTGTCATTTCCTCGCCGGCTATCAATGTAATCAGTGTGTCTTGTTACCTCTGCTTCCCGCTTCTGTAATCTTCAGGACAAGCTAAGTTTTTGATTTTCCTGTTCCACGTTTTGCTTAATTTTTGTCTTAGTCCAGCTTGCAGATATGTGATTCCTTTTTGCTGGTTGCTCTAGTGGGCTGATATTACTCCTCATGTTCCATGAGTTGGCACATGAGTTCAAGTAATTTCAGGATGGTTTTTTGTAGGGTTTTTCGCTGACCGCGTAGTTCACTTTTGTATCCTCTGCTATCTAGCTTTAGCGGGCCTCATTTTGCTGAATCTGTTTTCATAACTACGTATGTGCTTTCCTCTCATTTCACCGTCATTACATGTGGGGGGCTGCTATTTCTGTGGGGTGTTTCTCTGGAGGCAAGAGAGGTCTGTGTTTCTTCTAATAGGGGAAGTTAGTCCTTCGGCTGGCGCGAGACGTCTAGGAATCATCGTAGGCACGTTCCCCGGCTACAGCTAGTTGTGTGTTAGGTTCAGGATCGCGGTCAGCTCAGTTTCCATCACCCTAGAGCTTGTTTTGTTTTTTGTGCTTGTCCTTTTGTGATCACCTGCCATTGGGATCATGACACAGCTCACCATTCAGCATTACAGGTGCAATAATATGAGATGGTGCAGCTGGTGAGTTATCTTACTGGCGTACAGCACATAAGACAGCTCTTACATCATACCGAAAAAAGCCGGCCCACCCAAAAAGAGAGAAAAGTAACATTAACAGGACACAAAAAAGTAAAGGAATATACCCAAATCATGTTGTTTATCCTTATTCTGGCAGCACTGCACCTAAGTTTTTACCCCCAGCAGAGTAACCACGTTAAGTTGTCCATACACCCTTTACATACATAGACTAATGGAACAACTTTGTATATCTCCATGAGATCTGTTTTTTTTCATAGTACTTTTGAGAAGCTCACTAGTGATCTTATTGGTGGACCACTATATAAAACACTCAGCATACTGGCTCGTTCAGACAAGCGTCTTTAATATCCATGTTCTATGCAAAACAGATAACAAGGACGACCGCAAGTCAATGTGTTAGTTTACATGACATCTTTACACACGGACTGATGGTCTACATGTGAAAAATCAGTATGCTTTACTTTGATCCATATTTTGGATCATACTCATCCATTACAAGTAAATGGGGGCTGTTGTGAATTCTGTGGCTGAGTTCACTTCTGTGGTCACAAGTGGTATTGCAGTCTCTGGGCTTCCTCCCTCAGGTGTTTTGGTGAGCTCGTTGGCTGCCTTGCTATTTAGCTCCACCTGAGTCTGTCTTCCTTGCTCCTTGTCTATGTTCCAGTGTTGGATCTGAGCTACTGCATCTTTCCTTGGGCCTGCTGCTCTGCTAGATAAGTGCTTCTAGTTTGTTTTCTGTTTTTTTCTGTCCAGCTTGCTATTGTCTTTTGCTGGAAGCTCTGAGAAGCAGAGGGGTGCACCGCCGTGCTGTTAGTTCGGCACGGTGGGTCTTTTTGCCCCTTTGCGTGGTTTTCGTTTTAGGGTTTTTTGTAGACTGCATAGTTCTCTTTGCTATCCTCGCTCTGTCTAGAATATCGGGCCTCACTTTGCTGAATCTATTTCATTCCTACGTTTGTCTTTTCATCTTGCTAACAGTCATTATATGTGGGGGGCTGCCTATTCCTTTGGGGTATTTCTCTGAGGTAAGTCAGACTTGTATTTCTATCTTCAGGCTAGTCAGCTCCTCAGGCAGTGCCGAGTTGCATAGGTAGTTGTTAGGCGCAATCCACTGCTGCTTATAGTTGTGTGAGGATAGATCAGGTACTGCAGTCTACAGAGATTCCACGTCTCAGAGCTCGTCCTATTGTTTTTGGTTATTGCCAGATCTCTGTATGTGCGCTGATTACTGCACGCTGTGTTGCCTGATTGCCAGCCATAACAGTACAAGGAGCCCCCTCAAGCCAATGATTCCCAATAGAGGGAAAAAAGAAATCCTGACATCATTTTTTTTTCTTAGCTCTGTCTTCAGTCTTTTTTTTCCCCTAGACATTAGAGTGCTTCAGGACACAGCTGTGGACATGGATATTCAGGCTCTGTGCTCCTCAATGGATAATCTCGTTGTAAATGTACAAAAGATTCAAGATACTATTGATCAGAAATCGATGCTAGAACCAAGAATTCCGATTCCTGATTTGTTTTTTGGTGACAGAACTAAGTTCCTGAGCTTCAGAAATAATTGTAAGCTATTTTTGGCCTTGAAACCTCATTCTTCTGGTAATCCTATTCAACAGGTTTTGATTATTATTTCTTTTTTGCGCGGCGACCCACAGGACTGGGCGTTTTCTCTTGCACCAGGAGATTCTGCATTGAGTAATGTTGATGCATTTTTCCTGGCGCTCGGATTGCTTTACGATGAGCCTAATTCAGTGGATCAGGCTGAGAAAAATCTGCTGGCTTTATGCCAGGGTCAGGATGATGTAGAAGTATATTGTCAGAAATTTAGGAAATGGTCAGTACTCACTCTGTGGAATGAATCTGCACTAGCGGCTTTGTTCAGAAAGGGTCTCTCTGAAGCTCTTAAGGATGTAATGGTGGGATTTCCTATGCCTGCTGGTTTGAATGAGTCTATGTCCTTGGCCATTCAGATCGGTCGTCGCTTGCGCGAGCGTAAATCTGTGCACCATCTGGCGGTACTGCCTGAGAGTAAACCTGAGCCTATGCAGTGCGACAGGACTATGACTAAAGTAGAACGGCAAGAACACAGACGTCTGAACAGACTGTGTTTCTATTGTGGTGATTCTACTCATGCTATTTCTAATTGTCCTAAACGCACTAGGCGGTTCGATAGCTCTGCCGTTATTGGTACTGTACAGTCCAAATTCCTTTTGTCCATTACCTTAATGTGCTCTTTGTCATCGTATTCTGTCATGGCGTTTGTGGATTCAGGCGCTGCCCTGAATCTGATGGATTTGGATTATGCTAAACGTTGTGGATTTTTCTTGGAGCTTTTGCGGTGTCCTATTCCGTTGAGAGGAATTGATGCTACACCTTTGGCCAAGAATAAGCCTCAGTACTGGGCCCAGCTGACCATGTGCATGGCTCCTGCACATCAGGAAGTTATTCGCTTTCTGGTACTGCATAATTTGCATGATGTGGTCGTGTTGGGGTTGCCATGGCTACAAACCCATAATCCAGTATTGGATTGGAACTCTATGTCGGTAACCAGCTGGGGTTGTCAGGGAGTACATGGTGATGTTCCATTTTTGTCTATTTCGTCATCCATTCCTTCTGACATCCCAGAGTTCTTGTCGGACTTTCAGGATGTATTTGAAGAGCCCAAGTCTGATGCCCTACCTCCGCATAGGAATTGTGATTGTGCTATCGATTTGATTCCTGGTAGTAAATTCCCTAAGGGTCGTTTATTTAATTTGTCCGTACCTGAACACACCGCTATGCGCAGTTATGTGAAGGAGTCCCTGGAGAAGGGACATATTCGCCCATCGTCGTCACCATTGGGAGCAGGGTTCTTTTTTGTAGCCAAGAAGGATGGTTCGCTAAGACCGTGTATTGATTACCGCCTTCTTAATAAGATCACTGTTAAGTTTCAGTATCCCTTGCCATTGATTTCTGACTTGTTTGCTCGGATTAAGGGGGCTAGTTGGTTTACTAAGATTGATCTTCGTGGTGCGTATAATCTGGTGAGAATCAGGCAGGGAGATGAATGGAAAACGGCATTTAATACGCCCGAGGGTCATTTTGAGTATCTGGTGATGCCGTTCGGACTTGCCAATGCTCCATCTGTTTTTCAGTCTTTTATGCATGACATTTTCCGTGAGTATCTGGATAAATTCTTGATTGTTTACTTGGATGACATTTTGATCTTCTCAGATGATTGGGAGTCTCATGTGAAGCAAGTCAGAATGGTTTTCCAGGTACTGCGTGCTAATTCCTTGTTCGTGAAGGGATCAAAGTGTCTCTTCGGTGTGCAGAAGGTTTCATTTTTGGGGTTCATCTTTTCCCCTTCTACTATCGAGATGGATCCGGTTAAGGTTCAGGCCATCCAGGATTGGACTCAGCCGACATCTCTAAAAAGTCTGCAGAAATTCCTGGGCTTTGCTAATTTTTATCGTCGCTTCATCTGTAATTTTTCTAGCATTGCCAGACCATTGACCGATTTGACCAAGAAGGGTGCTGATTTGGTTAATTGGTCTTCTGCTGCCGTGGAAGCTTTTCAGGAGTTGAAGCGTCGTTTTTGCTGTGCCCCTGTGTTGTGTCAACCTGATGTTTCTCTTCCGTTCCAGGTCGAGGTTGATGCTTCTGAGATTGGTGCAGGGGCGGTTTTGTCACAGAGAGGTTCTGGTTGCTCAGTGTTCAAACCATGTGCTTTCTTTTCCAGGAAATTTTCTGCTGCTGAGCGTAATTATGATGTGGGCAACCGAGAGTTGCTGGCCATGAAGTGGGCATTCGAGGAGTGGCGTCATTGGCTTGAGGGTGCTAAGCATCGCGTGGTGGTATTGACTGATCATAAGAACTTGACTTATCTCGAGTCTGCCAAGCGCTTGAATCCTAGACAGGCCCGTTGGTCGTTATTTTTTGCTCGTTTTGATTTTGTGATTTCATACCTTCCGGGCTCTAAAAATGTGAAGGCGGATGCTCTGTCTAGGAGTTTTGTGCCCGACTCTCCGGGGTTATCTGAGCCGGCGAGTATCCTCAAGGAAGGAGTCATTGTGTCTGCCATCTCCCCTGATTTGCGGAGAGTGTTGCAGAAATTTCAGGCTAATAAACCTGATCGTTGTCCGGCCGAGAAACTGTTCGTCCCTGATAGGTGGACTAGTAAAGTTATCTCTGAACTTCATTGTTCGGTGCTGGCCGGTCATCCAGGAATCTTTGGTACCAGGGAGTTGGTTGCTAGATCCTTCTGGTGGCCATCTCTGTCACGGGATGTGCGTGCTTTTGTGCAGTCCTGTGGAATTTGTGCTAGGGCTAAGCCCTGCTGTTCACGTGCCAGTGGGTTGCTTTTGCCCTTGCCGGTCCCGAAGAGGCCTTGGACACATATTTCGATGGATTTCATTTCTGACCTTCCCGTTTCTCAAAATATGTCGGTCATTTGGGTGGTCTGTGATCGCTTTTCTAAAATGGTCCATCTGGTGCCCTTGGTTAAATTGCCTTCCTCCTCTGATTTGGTGCCTTTGTTCTTCCAGCATGTGGTTCGTTTACATGGCATTCCTGAGAATATTGTTTCTGACAGAGGTTCCCAGTTTGTCTCGAGGTTCTGGCGAGCCTTTTGTGGTAGGATGGGCATTGACCTATCTTTCTCCTCGGCCTTCCATCCTCAGACTAATGGCCAGACCGAACGAACCAATCAGACCTTGGAAACATATCTAAGATGTTTTGTTTCCGCTGACCAGGATGATTGGGTGTCATTTTTGCCGTTGGCTGAGTTCGCCCTTAATAATCGGGCCAGCTCGGCTACCTTGGTCTCTCCATTTTTCTGCAATTCTGGGTTCCATCCTCGTTTCTCTTCAGGACAGGTTGAGTCTTCGGACTGTCCTGGTGTGGATTCTGTGGTGGACAGGTTGCAGCAGATCTGGACTCAGGTAGTGGACAATTTGACCTTGTCCCAGGAGAAGGCTCAGCTTTTCGCTAATCGCAGACGCCGTGTGGGACCCCGACTTCGTGTTGGGGATTTGGTTTGGTTATCTTCTCGTCATATTCCTATGAAGGTTTCCTCTCCTAAATTTAAACCTCGTTTTATTGGTCCGTATAGGATTTCTGAGATTCTCAATCCGGTGTCTTTTCGTCTGACCCTCCCAGACTCCTTTTCCATACATAATGTATTCCATAGGTCGTTGTTGAGGAGATACGTGGCACCTATGGTTCCATCTGTGGAGCCTCCTGCCCCTGTTTTGGTGGAGGGGGAATTGGAGTATATTGTGGAGAAGATTTTGGATTCTCGTGTCTCTAGACGGAAACTCCAGTATCTGGTCAAATGGAAGGGTTATGCTCAGGAAGATAATTCCTGGGTTTTTGCCTCTGATGTCCATGCCCCAGATCTTGTTCGTGCCTTTCATGTGGCTCATCCTGGTCGGCCTGGGGGTTCTGGTGAGGGTTCGGTGACCCCTCCTCAAGGGGGGGGTACTGTTGTGAATTCTGTGGCTGAGTTCACTTCTGTGGTCACAAGTGGTATTGCAGTCTCTGGGCTTCCTCCCTCAGGTGTTTTGGTGAGCTCGTTGGCTGCCTTGCTATTTAGCTCCACCTGAGTCTGTCTTCCTTGCTCCTTGTCTATGTTCCAGTGTTGGATCTGAGCTACTGCATCTTTCCTTGGGCCTGCTGCTCTGCTAGATAAGTGCTTCTAGTTTGTTTTCTGTTTTTTTCTGTCCAGCTTGCTATTGTCTTTTGCTGGAAGCTCTGAGAAGCAGAGGGGTGCACCGCCGTGCTGTTAGTTCGGCACGGTGGGTCTTTTTGCCCCTTTGCGTGGTGTTCGTTTTAGGGTTTTTTGTAGACTGCATAGTTCTCTTTGCTATCCTCGCTCTGTCTAGAATATCGGGCCTCACTTTGCTGAATCTATTTCATTCCTACGTTTGTCTTTTCATCTTGCTAACAGTCATTATATGTGGGGGGCTGCCTATTCCTTTGGGGTATTTCTCTGAGGTAAGTCAGGCTTGTATTTCTATCTTCAGGCTAGTCAGCTCCTCAGGCAGTGCCGAGTTGCATAGGTAGTTGTTAGGCGCAATCCACTGCTGCTTATAGCTGTGTGAGGATAGATCAGGTACTGCAGTCTACAGAGATTCCACGTCTCAGAGCTCGTCCTATTGTTTTTGGTTATTGCCAGATCTCTGTATGTGCGCTGATTACTGCACGCTGTGTTGCCTGATTGCCAGCCATAACAGGGGGCACAAAAACAGATTACATATGGGTCCCCATCATATGTCACACATTTTTATGCAGATCCATGACAATTATAAACATAGTAAAATGTATTTGGCCTTTTCTTGTCTATTAAATTGTTTATATAAACACCGGATGCCATACTGATGTGAAAAATTGCCATAGGATTGCTTATGAATAGGGTTGAGCGACCTTGACCTTTTTGGAGTCGAGCCGTGTTTCGCGAAACCCGACTATCTTAAAAGTCGTGTCGAGTGGAATCGGCCGATTATCGCGAAAAGTCGGGTATCGACCGAAACACGAAACCCAATGCAAGTCAATGGGGGAGCATAGTCGGCAGTGAGTGGAGGCCAGGAAAACACCTACACTGCCCATTTTAAAGGCAAAAACATCCATTCTTGTTACAGAAGCTTGTCAATCGTAATTTAGCTTATAATAATTGGAAGGCATTTGAAATTGGGGGTCATTTGGCTAAAGTTGTGGGGGGTAGGGCTGGTTCAAGTAATTAGTGGGCCCAGTAAATCTGGACCACGTCACGGCAGTGGAGCAGGGACAGGTAAGTATTTCAACTTTGCAAGTGCTGTGATCCTGAGCAACCAGGGGGGGCCCACTCGTTGGCATTGGCACTGGCACAGGGCCCCTCAAAGTACAGCGGTGTGTTTGCACGGCGGAGGCGCCTCCCACCGGCAGCAACACTTTTGCGTACTATGAGAGGCCCTGTGCCAGTGACGTCGCCAACTAGTATTCCTCCCACCACCTGATGAAGGAACCTGCACTTTCATCTGCACCTTCCTCTTTGTCCCCGTGTAAGGTGGTATGGTATGCGGGAAGGGGGACCTGACTTTCAGCAGGGTCACAATCTTGCAGTGTAGCGTGCACGGGAAATGTTGCGTTATGGGTCAATGTACCAGCAGACTCATCTATCACTGGCTGGGCAAGGGGCAGGATGAGGAGGAAACACAGATATAGGCCCAAAGAATAAAGTGGGCTAAATGCAGTTCAAAATTGGTAACAGGACTAACCAGGGGGCATTGTTTTGTTCAGTGGAGGACAACTGGAATGAGAGGCTGACACAGAGAGTAGGCCCAAATCAGTAAGTAGTCGAAATGCAGTTCAAAATTGGCAACAGTAGTAAACAGGCGGCACAGCTTTGCTCAGTGGAGGAGAACAGCAAGGAGTGGCAGACACCGATAGTAGGCCCCAACCCAACTAGTAGGCCAAATGCAGTCTAACATTAACAACTACTTAACGAGAGCCTGAAAATGGAATTTCAGGACAGGAAACCAGGAGAACAGCAAGGAGCGGCAGACACTGTTAGTAGGCCCCAAACCAACTAGTACGCCAAATGCAGTTGTTCCATTTAAGCACTATTTAACAAGAGCCTGAAGATAGAAGCTTAGGAAAGGCAACCTGGAGAACACCTTGGAGCGGAAGACACCGTCTCTCTACACCCCATACCAAATTTGTAGGCCTAATGCAGTGTAGTTTGCAGCAACTACTAAACGAGAGTAGGTAGATCGAAGCAATGTGGACGGAACCTGGGGCACACCTTGGGGCGGCAGACACCGTTAGTAGGCCCTACCAAAGTTGTAGCCCCAATGCAGTTTTAAAATTCCTAGAGGCTGAAAAGACTATTGACGCTCTGCTTTTTTCAAAGGAAGACAGCTGTATTGAGTGGCGCAGACAGACACAGGTAATAGGTCTTAAACCAAAAATGTGGCTCACTGCAGTTTAAAAAAGGTTACAGGGGTACACAGGCAGCATTGCTCTGGGCAGTGGAGGACAATTTCAATAGTGGACCGCAGACAGACTTTGTACGCCTACTATTAAAAAAAGGATGCTCTATGCAATTAAAAATAGGTTCCAGGGGTACACGGGCAGCAGTGGTCTGGTCAGTGGAGGAGTAGTAGAAAGAACGGGCCGCAGACAGGCTTCTAAGGCCTAACATAATAACATATGGCTGTAGGCACTTTATAATTGGTTCCAGGGGTACACGGGCAGCAGTGGTCCGGTCAGTGGAGGCCTAGTGGAAGGAGGGACCGCAGACAGGCTTCGAAGGCCTAACATAAAAAAAAAATTGGGCTGTAGGCACTTTTACATAGGGTCCAGGGGTACACGGGCAGCAGTGGTCTGGTCAGTGTAGGAGTAGTAGAAAGAACGGGCCGCAGACAGGCTTCTAAGGCCTAACATAATAACATATGGCTGTAGGCACTTTATAATTGGTTCCAGGGGTACACGGGCAGCAGTGGTCTGGTCAGTGGAGGCCTAGTGGAAGGAGGGACCGCAGACAGGCTTCGAAGGCCTAACATAAAAAAAAAATTGGGCTGTAGGCACTTTTAAATAGGTTCCAGGGGTACACGGGCAGCAGTGGTCTGGTCAGTGTAGGAGTAGTAGAAAGAACGGGCCGCAGACAGGCTTCTAAGGCCTAACATAATAACATATGGCTGTAGGCACTTTATAATTGGTTCCAGGGGTACACGGGCAGCAGTGGTCTGGTCAGTGGAGGCCTAGTTGAAGGAGGGACCGCAGACAGGCTTCGAAGGCCTAACATAAAAAAAAATTGGGCTGTAGGCACTTTTAGATAGGTTCCAGGGGTACATGGGCAGCAGTAGACAGGTCAGTGGAGGCCTAGTGGAAGGAGGGACCGCAGACAGGCTTCGAAGGCCTAACATAATAAAATTAGACTGGCTGTAGGCACTTTATAATTGGTTCCAGGGGTACACGGGCAGCAGTAGACAGGTCAGTGGAGGCCTAGTGGAAGGAGGGACCGCAGACAGGCTTCGAAGGCCTAACATAATAAAATTGGGCTGGCTGTAGGCAATTTAAAATTGGTTCCAGGGGTACACGGGCAGCAGTGGAATGGTCAGTGGAGGCCTAGTGGAAGGAGGGACCGCAGACAGGCTTCGAAGGCCTACAATAAAAAATAATTGGGCTGTAGGCACTTTTAAATAGGTTCCAGGGGTACAGGGGCAGCAGTAGACAGGTCAGTGGAGGCCTAGTGGAAGGAGGGACCGCAGACAGGCTTCGAAGGCCTAACATAATAAAATTGGACTGGCTGTAGGCAATTTAAAATTGGTTCCAGGGGTACACGGGCAGCAGTGGTATGGTCAGTGGAGGCCTAGTGGAAGGAGGGACCGCAGACAGGCTTTGAAGGCCTAACATAAAAAAAATTGGGCTGTAGGCACTTTTACATAGGTTCCAGGGGTACACGGGCAGCAGTGGTCTGGTCAGTGTAGGAGTAGTAGAAAGAACGGGCCGCAGACAGGCTTCTAAGGCCTAACATAATAACATATGGCTGTAGGCACTTTATAATTGGTTCCAGGGGTACACGGGCAGCAGTGGTATGGTCAGTGGAGACCTAGTGGAAGGAGGGACCGCAGACAGGCTTCGAAGGCCTAACATAATAAAATTGGGCTGGCTGTAGGCAATTTAAAATTGGTTCCAGGGGTACACGGGCAGCAGTGGTATGTCAGTGGAGGCCTAGTGGAAGGAGGGACCGCAGACAGGCTTCGAAGGCCTAACATAATAAAATTGGGCTGGCTGTAGGCACTTTATAATTGGTTCCAGGGGTACACGGGCAGCAGTGGTCTGGTCAGCGGAGGCTGATTGTAATGAGTGTCTGCCAGTTAGTAGTCCAAAACAATAAATAAATGTGAATGTCTCGCATTAAAACAAAACGAAAACACTAAAGGGTGCAATCATTAGGTACAGGGGTGGGATCCTCTGCGTAGTTTCAGACCTACTAATTTGGCGCAAAGTATTTACTTTGGTAAATAGAGGACACTGCCCCTGACTATGTTAAGTACCATCATACATGTCAACACAATGCTATTGTCAGTGGCAGGAATGGAAGGATGTCAGCGCATAGACTAAACATTGGTGGAAGTGTGAGAGATAACTGTGGAAGTGGTAGAGCAATGTTTGACCTGGGGGTGGGTGAACTCTCTTGTGGCCGGCGGTACAGGCCCAGGGCCCCTCATGTTACAACAGTGTGTCTGACGTTGGGTGCGCACAACCACCGCCAGAGACACTTTATTGTACTATGAGGGACCCAGTGGCAGTGCTGTCGACCAAAAGCGGGCACACCCACCTCTTCAGACAAACAGCACTCTCACGGGTGCTTGCGCCAAGTCGCGATACCACGGCCCCGTGTGGGGAGTTTGGCCATTTAGGGAGGTGTAAACATGTCGTATGCTGGACAATCAGCTGCAGCAAATTAAGACATTAGAAAAGTAATTCACAGTATTCCACAGGCAAGAGCTTTTCATAGGAAAGCTAGGTGTCGGCCGGGCAAGGTGGGGCAAAAGAATTCGAAATCCAGTTGTGGTTCATTTTAATGAATGTTAGATCATCAACATTTTGGGTAGCCAGACAAGTCCTTTTTTCGGTTAATATTGAACATGCAGCACTGAATACTCTTTCTGATAGGACACTAGCTGCCGGGCAAGCAAGCTCCTGCAATGCATATTCTGCCAATTCTGGCCAGGTGTCTAATTTGGATGCCCAGTAATCAAATGGGAATGACGGTTGAGGGAGAACATCGATAAGGGATGAAAAATAGTTTGTAACCATACTGGACAAATGTTGTCTCCTGTCACTTTCAATTGATGCAGCAGTACCTGTCCTGTCTGCGGTCATAGCAAAATCACTCCACAACCTGGTCAGAAAAGCCCTCTGTCCAACGCCACTTCTGATGTGTGCACCCCTAACACTCCTGGTCTGCTGCCCCCTGGAGCTCGTGTGAGAACGATCACGGGCGCTGTGTGCTGGGAATGCCTGAAGCAAACGGTCAACAAGAGTTGATTGTTTGGTTGCTAATATTAGTTCCAAGTTCTCATGTGGCATAATATTTTGCAATTTGCCTTTATAGCGAGGATCAAAGAGGCAGGCCAACCAGTAATCGTCATCGTTCATCATTTTTGTAATGCGTGTGTCCCTTTTGAGGATACGTAAGGCATAGTCCGCCATGTGGGCCAAAGTTCCAGTTGTCAAATCTGCGGTTGTGATTGGTTGAGGGGCAGGTTCAGGCAAATCTACGTCACTTGTGTCCCTCAAAAAACCAGAACCCGGCCTTGCCACGCCACCAATTTCCAGTGCCCCCGGGAAAGCTTCCTCATTAAAAATATACTCATCCCCATCATCCTCCTCGTCCTCCACCTCCTCTTCGCTCACTACCTCGTCCTGTACACTGCCCTGACCAGACAATGGCTGACTGTCATCAAGGCTTTCCTCTTCCTCTGGTGCAGACGCCTGATCCTTTATGTGCGTCAAACTTTGCATCAGCAGACACATTAGGGGGATGCTCATGCTTATTATGGCGTTGTCTGCACTAACCAGCCGTGTGCATTCCTCAAAACACTGAAGGACTTGACACATGTCTTGTATCTTCGACCACTGCACACCTGAAAACTCCATGTCTGCCATCCTACTGCCTGCCCGTGTATGTGTATCCTCCCACAAAAACATAACAGCCCGCCTCTGTTCGCACAGTCTCTGAAGCATGTGCAGTGTTGAGTTCCACCTTGTTGCAACGTCTATGATTAGGCGATGCTGGGGAAGGTTCAAAGACCGCTGATAGGTCTGCATACGGCTGGAGTGTACAGGCGAACGGCGGATATGTGAGCAAAGTCCACGCACTTTAAGGAGCAGGTCGGAGAACCCAGGATAAGTGTTCAATAAGCACTGCACCACCAGGTTTAAGGTGTGAGCCAGGCAAGGAATGTGTTTCAGTTGGGAAAGGGAGATGGCAGCCATGAAATTCCTTCCGTTATCACTCACTACCTTGCCTGCCTCAAGATCTACTGTGCCCAGCCACGACTGCGTTTCTTGCTGCAAGAACTCGGACAGAACTTCCGCGGTGTGTCTGTTGTCGCCCAAACACTTCATAGCCAATACAGCCTGCTGACGCTTGCCAGTAGCTGGGCCATAATGGGACAACTGGTGTGCAACAGTGACAGCTGCCGATGGAGTGGTTGGGCGACTGCGGTCTGTGGAAGAGCTCTCGCTTCTGCAGGAGGACGAGGAGGAGGAGGGGGTGCGAACGCCTACAGCCAACTGTTTCCTAGACCGTGGGCTAGGCACAACTGTCCCAAAATTGATGTCCCCTGTGGACCCTGCATCCACCACATTCACCCAGTGTGCCGTAATGGACACGTAACATGCCTGGCCATGCCTACTGGTCCATGCATCTGTAGTCAGGTGCACCTTTGTACTCACAGATTGCCTGAGTGCTTGGACGATGCGCTGTTTAACATGCTGGTGCAGGGCTGGGATGGCTTTTCTCGAAAAAAAGTGTCGACTGGGTAGCTCGTAGCGTTGTTCAGCGTACTCCATCAGGGCTTTGAAAGCTTCGCTTTCAACTAACCGGTAGGGCATCATCTCTAACGAGATTAGTCTAGCTATGTGGGCGTTAAAACCCTGTGTACGCGGGTGCGAAAATAAGTACTTCCTTTTTCTAACCAGAGTCTCATGTAGGGTGAGCTGGACTGGAGAGCTGGAGATTGTGGAACTAGCGGGTGTGCCGGTGGACATGGCAGACTGAGAGACGGTTGGAGACGGTATTGTTTCCGCCGGTGCCCTAGATGCAGTATTTCCTCCTACAAAACTGGTGATTCCCTGACCCTGACTGCTTTGGGCTGGCAAAGAAACCTGCACAGATACTGCCGGTGGTGCGGAAAATGGTGGCCTTACAGTGACGGAAGGGATGTTGCGTTGCTGACTAGCTTCATTGGCCGAGGGTGCTACAACCTTAAGGGACGTTTGGTAGTTAGTCCAGGCTTGCAAATGCATGGTGGTTAAATGTCTATGCATGCAACTTGTATTGAGACTTTTCAGATTCTGACATCTGCTTATGCTAGTTGAACATTTTTGACAGATGACTTTGCGGTGATCAATTGGATGTTGTTTAAAAAAATGCCAGACTGCACTCTTCCTAGCATCGGATCCCTTTTCAGGAATTGCAGACTGAGCTTTAACCGGATGGCCACGCTGTCCTCCAACAGGTTTTGGCTTTGCCACGCATTTTGGGCCAGATACGGGCCCGGCAGATGGAACCTGTTGCGATGTTGATGCCTGCTGCGGCCCCTCCTCCACCTCCGCTTCAGAACTACTGCCGCCTGCACCCTGTTCCCCCAATGGCTGCCAATCGGGGTCAACAACTGGGTCATCTATAACCTCCTCTTCTAGCTCGTGTGCAACTTCGTCTGTGTCACCGTGTAGGTCGGTGGTATAGCGTTCGTGACGGGGCAACATAGTCTCATCAGGGTCTGATTGTGGATCAGTACCCTGAGAGGGCAATGTTGTGGTCTGAGTCAAAGGACCAGCATAGTAGTCTGGCTGTGGCTGTGCATCAGTGCACTCCATGTCAGATTCAACTTGTAATGGGCATGGCCTGTTAACTGTTTCACTTTCTAAGCCAGGGACGGTATGTGTAAAGAGCTCCATGGAGTAACCCGTTGTGTCGCCTGCTGCATCCTTCTCTCTTGTTGTTGTTTTTGCTGAAGAGGACAAGGAAGCGACTTGTTCCTGACCGTGAACATCCACAAACGATGCGCTGCTTTTACATTTACCAGTTTCAGAAGAGGAGGCAAAAGAGCTAGAGGCTGAGTCAGCAAGGTAAGCCAAAACTTGCTGTTGCTGCTCCGGCTTTAAAAGCGGTTTTCCTACTCCCAGAAAAGAGAGCGTTCGAGGCCTTGTGTAGCCAGACGACGAACCTGGCTCCACAGCTCCAGACTTAGGTGGAATATTTTTTTTCCCACGACCACCTGATGCTCCACTACCACTACCATCATTACCAGCTGACAATGAACGCCCACGGCCACGACCTCTTCCACCAGACTTCCTCATTGTTTTAAAAACTTAACCAAAGTAACTTTATTTGTTGCTGTCAAACTTACACGGTGAGCTATAACTTCAGTATGATTTCGATATCCCTTTACAGGTTGGTGAGACCGCAAGGAAAATCAGGCACAATGTTACACACTCTGTTTTCTGTGGCACCAAATCAGAGAGATGCCACACACGCAGGACTGTCACTCAAGCACAAATGTCAATATTAATCTCCCACAGTATTTTTTTTTTTAGGGAGAATTTAGAAACAAAATAAAATAAAATGATTTTTTTCAGGAAGAATTTAGAAACCAAATAAAATAAAATGATTTTTTCTGGGAGAATTTAGAAACCAAATAAAAAAAAAAATAGGCTTTCTATGGCCCACTGAGTGAGAGATGGCACACACAGGAGTCAGGAGTGGCACGCAAGCCCAAAGGCCAATATTTATCTCCCACTGATTGATTTTTTGATTTTCTCAGGTAGAATTTAGAAAGCAAATCAACAAAAAAAATAAATAGGTTTTCTATGGCCCACTATTTGAGAGAGATGGCACACCCAGGAGTCAAGACTGGCACACAAGCAGAAAGGGCAATATTAATCTCCCACTGATTTTTTTTTTTTTTCAGGGAGACTTTAGAAACCAAATAAAATAAAATGATTTTTTCAGGAAGAATTTAGAAACCAAATAAAATAAAATGATTTTTTCAGGGAGAATTTAGAAACCAAATAAAAAAAATAGGCTTTCTATGGCCCACTGAGTGAGAGATGGCACACACAGGAGTCAGGAGTGGCACACAAGCCCAGAGGCCAATATTTATCTCCCACTGATTGATTTATTGATTTTTTCAGGTAGAATTTAGAAACCAAATCAACCAAAAAAATAAATAGGCTTTCTATGGCCCACTGAGTGAGAGATGGCACACACAGGAGTCAGGAGTGGCACACAAGCCCAGAGGCCAATATTTATCTCCCACTGATTGATTTATTGATTTTTTCAGGTAGAATTTAGAAACCAAATCAACCAAAAAAATAAATAGGCTTTCTATGGCCCACTGAGTGAGAGATGGCACACACAGGAGTCAGGAGTGGCACACAAGCCCAGAGGCCAATATTTATCTCCCACTGATTGATTTATTGATTTTTTCAGGTAGAATTTAGAAACCAAATCAACCAAAAAAATAAATAGGCTTTCTATGGCCCACTGAGTGAGAGATGGCACACACAGGAGTCAGGAGTGGCACACAAGCCCAGAGGCCAATATTTATCTCCCACTGATTGATTTATTGATTTTTTCAGGTAGAATTTAGAAACCAAATCAACCAAAAAAAAAAAATAGGCTTTCTATGGCCCACTGAATGAGAGATGGCACACACAGGAGTCAGGAGTGGCACACAAGCCCAGAGGCCAATATTTATCTCCCACTGATTGATTTATTGATTTTTTCAGGTAGAATTTAGAAACCAAATCAACCAAAAAAATAAATAGGCTTTCTATGGCCCACTGAGTGAGAGATGGCACACACAGGAGTCAGGAGTGGCACACAAGCCCAGAGGCCAATATTTATCTCCCACTGATTGATTTATTGATTTTTTCAGGTAGAATTTAGAAACCAAATCAACAAAAAAAATAAATAGGCTTTCTATGGCCCACTATGTGAGAGATGGCACACACAGGGATGGCACTCTAGCAGAAATGCCTATTTTAATCTCCCACAAAAAAAAAACAGGGACTGTCCTACAATTACTATCTCCCTGCAGTAATCTCAGCCAGGTATGGCAGGTAGCAATAAGGAGTGGACTGATGCACAAATGAAATAAAAAGTGTGGACAAACAAAAAAGATAGCTGTGCAGAAAGGAAGGAACAAGAGGATTTGTGCTTTGAAAAAAGCAGTTGGTTTGCACAGCGGCGTACACACAGCAATGCAGCTATCAGGGAGCCTTCTAAGGCAGCCCAATGACCTACAGCGCTGAGAAAAAAAAAATGTAGCCTCCACTGTCCCTGCAAACCGAAGGTGGTGTTGGACAGTGGAAATCGCTACAGCACAAGCGGTTTGGTGGTTAATGGACCCTGCCTAATGCTATCCCTGCTTCTGACGAAGCGGCAGCAACCTCTCCCTAAGCTCAGATCAGCAGCAGTAAGATGGCGGTCGGCGGGAACGCCTCTTTATAGCCCCTGTGACGCCGCAGACAGCAAGCCAATCACTGCAATGCCCTTCTCTAAGATGGTGGGGACTGAGACCTATGTCATCACGCTGCCCACACTCTGCGTTCACCTTCATTGGCTGAGAAATGGCGCTTTTCGCGTCATTGAAACGCAAGTCGCGTACCGCATGGCCGACCCCACACAGGGGTCGGATCGGGTTTCATGAAACCCGACTTTGCCAAAAGTCGGCGACTTTTGAAAATGAACGACCCGTTTCGCTCAACCCTACTTATGAATGAAGAAATTCTTTGTCTGATCTCGGACTAATTCACAAAACTCACAGTTTTTACAGAGAATCTGTCAGCGTTTTTTGCTATTTAATCTGAGAGCAGCAGGTTGTCGCGGCTGAGACCCCGATTCCAGCAATGAGTCACTTACTAGACTGTGTTGTTTTTTTTTCTCCATAAAATCTTTTTTTTATCAGCAGGAGATAATCACTGGAGGACTAATGGTCTTGCGTGATGTAGTCCTTTTGCTTTGTGTAACCTTACCCCCACCAATGATTGGCTGCTTTCTGTCTATGCACAGTGCGCGCATAAAGCTGTCAATCAGTGGTGTGGGCGGGGTCATACAGAGCTCAGCATTCAGGCACTGCTAGATCTGTGCAGAGAAAACAGTGATTTCATTAAAACTACACCAGGCAGACCTGTGAGTGACACGGATGGAATCAGGGTCTCTGACCATACATCATGCTACTCTCAGATAACATTGAAAAAATCTGGTGACTCATTCCCTTTAAAACACTGAAGCTTGATATTACATCATATAAAGCTTACAATAATGTTTTCATTTGTTGCTAATGCGAAGCAAAATATTTCTCTTTGGGTTAATATAGTGTGACCTATAATTGGCCAGTGTCTGTAAGGTTTCTCTGATGCTCTGCAGACCTGATGCAGGCACTGCCCTCATAATAATTCTTCTAACAGATTCTGCCAACCATCCTATTAGCTACAATGTAATGGATAAAGGTCAGGCTGCGCTTAGGAAGGGAACTCACCCATTATTCCAGGAGTGTCCTGAAAAGTGTTGTACTGGCAGCAGTATGAGAAAATGTATTATAATGTAAATCCACAAGCACAGCAGTTCTCCCATTCCTAATGCTCTGAAGGGCTGACTGCAGAATTTACAAGGCTGGTATGCTTTATATTAAACAGAGTTAGCAAAATTGAAAAGATCTATACTTGCAAGAAGAAGACTGTGCTGTGGGGTTTCCTAAGGTTAGAGAAAAATCCGTACAAAACGGTTTGAGTGGAAAAAAGGTAAGAAATCACCAGAGTGCTGCAGTATGTTAGACTGAATAAGCCCAAAACACAAAATGAGTATGGTGGGCAAAGAGGTGAAGACTGTCCTAGTCTAGCTGACATGGACAACCAGACTCATCACCGGACCAAGGCAACACCAATCTTTTCACTTAAAGACTATTTCCAGAAATTACAGCTGAAGGTCGCTTTGGATAAGTCTCTATGAGCTTTCCTCATCTTGCCACAGTGATTTTTGCCCATTCCTCAAGCAAAACTGCTCCAGCACCTTCAAGTTAGATGGTTTCCTCTGGTGAACAGCAAACCTCAAGTCTGACCACAGATTCTCAATTGGATTAAGGTCTGGGCTTTGACTATGCCGCTCCAAAACATTTACACGTTTCTGCTTAAACCACTCGAGTGTTGCTTTAGCAGTATGCTTTGGGTTATTGTCTTGTTGGAAGGTGAGCCTCCATCCCAGTCTCAAATCACTGACAGACTGACAGAAGTTTTGCTCAAGAATATCCCTGTCTTTTGCACTATCCATCTTCCCCTAAGCTCAATCAATTTCCCTTTCCCTGCTGTCGAAAAACATCCACACAATATGATGCTGTCACCATCATGTTTAACTGTAGGGATGCTGTTCTTGGGGTGATGAGCTGTGTTGGTTTGGTGCCTGATATAGCATTTACCTTGGTGGCCAAAAATTTAAATTTTGATCTCCTCTGACCACAGCACCTTCCTCCATACATTTGGGGAGTCTCCCACATGTCTTTTGGAAAACTCAAAACTAGCATTACAATTTTTGTGTGTTAGTAAAGACTTTTTCTGCCCACTCTTCCAGACCTTCCAGACAGGCCACCTCTATGGAGTATAAGGCTTATTGTGGTCCTAAGGACAGATAATCAAGTCTCTGCTTGGGAACTCTGCAGCTCCTTTAAGGTTACCTTTAGTCTATGTGCTGCCTCTTTGGTTAATGCCCTCCTTTCCCTGGCTGAGGGTTTTGGTGGGTGGCCCTCTCTTGGCAGGTTTGTTGTGGTACTACACTGTGTGCAGAATTATTAGGCAAGTTGTTTTTTGGATCACATGATACTTTTTATATATGTTGTCCTACTCCAAGCTGTTCAGACTTGAGAGCCAACCACCAATTAAGTAAATCAGGTGATGTGCATCTCTGTAATGAGGAGGGGTGTTGTGTAATAACATCAAAACCCTATATAAGGTGTGCTTAATTATTAGGCAACTTCCTTTCCTTTGGCAAAATGGGTCAGAAGAGAGATTTGACAGGTTCTTTAAAGTCCAAAATTGTGAGATGTCTTGCAGAGGGATGCAAGCAGTCTTGAAATTGCCAAACTTTTGAAGCGTGATCACAGAACAATCAAGCGTTTCATGGCAAATAGCCAACAGGGTCGCAAGAAGCGTGTTGGGCAAAAAAGGCACAAAATAACTGCCCATGAATTGAGGAAAATTAAGCGTGAAGCTGCCAAGATGCCATTTGCCACCAGTTTTGCCATATTTCAGAGCTGCAACGTTACTGGAGTAACAAAAAGCACAAGGTGTGCGATACTCATGGACATGGCCAAGATGAGGAAGGCTGAAAAATGACCACCTTTGAACCTGAAACATAAGCTAAAATGTCAAGACTGGACCAAGAAATATTTTAAGACTGGCTTTTCAAAGGTTTAATGGACTGATGAAATGAGAGTGACTCTTGATGGGCCAGATGGATGGGCCAGAGGCTGGATCAGTAAAGGGCAGAGAGCTCCACTGCGACTCAGACACTAGCAAGGTGGAGGTGGGGTACTGGTATGGGCTGGTATCATCAACGATGAACTTGTGGGACCTTTTTGGGTTGAGGATGGAGTGAAGCTCAACTCTCAGACCTACTGCCAGTTTCTGGAAGACAACTTCTTCAAGCAGTGGTACAGGAAGAAGTTGGTATCGTTCAAGGAAAACATGATTTTCATGCAGGACAATGCTCCATCAGATGCCTCCAACTACTCCACAGCGTGGCTGGCCAGTAAAGGTCTCAAAGAAGAAAAAATAATGACATGGCCCCCTTGTTTACCTGATCTGGACCCCATAGAGAACCTGTGGTCCCTCATAAAATGTGAGATCTACAGGGAGGGAAAACAGTCCACCTCTCGGAACAGTGTCTGGGAGGCTGTGGTGGCTGCTGCACGCAATGTTGATAGTAAACAGATCAAGCAACTGACAGAATCTATGGATGGAAGGCTGTTGAGTGTCATCATAAAGAAAGGTTGCTATATTGGTCACTAATTTTTTGAGGTTTTGTTTTTGCATGTCAGAAATGTTTATTTCTAAATTTTGTGCAGTTATATTGGTTTACCTGGTGAAAATAAACAAGTGAGATCGGAATATATTTGGTTTTTATTAAGTTGCCTAATAATTCTGCACAGTAAGAGTTACCTGCACAAACAGATATCCTCCTAAGATAGCCAAATCTAAAAAAAAAACACTCCAACTTCCAAAAATATTAATTAATAATATTTATTTATGAGTCTTTTGGGTTGATTGAGAACATAGTTGTTCATCAATAATAAAAATAATCCTCTAAAATACAATTTGCCTAATAATTCTGCACACAGTATATGTTATTTCCATTTGATGATAATAGGTTTGATGGTGCTCTGGGGGATCATCAGAGATTAGGATATGTATATTTTTTTATAACCTAAATATTTTTTTATGCTTCAACAATTTTGTCCCCGACTTGATCGGAGATCTCCTTGGTCAAGACAGTGTTGTTGGTTAGTGGTGCCTCTTGCCTAATGGTGTTGCGGCCTCTGTGGCCTTTCAGAAAAGGTGTGTATATACTGACAGACCATTTGATACTTAGATTGCACACAGGGAAACTTCATTTCACTAAGCATCTGACTTATGAAGGTAATTGCTTGCACCAGATAGTTTTAGAGGCTTCATAGCAAAAGGGGAGAACACATATGCACTTGCCAATTTTTCCCTAAATTTAATTTATGCCAATCCTTTTCTAACTTCACCAACTTAGACTATTTTGTGCTGGTGCATCAGACATAAATTGGATTAGAACATATTTACACATAGTTTGTAAAGTAACAAAATAAGTAAAAAGATAAGGGGTTTCGCAAGGCACTCTACCTGCCTGATCTATCCAGCTGTCAGGGACCTCTCTGGTTCTGCTGCTTGATGTCAGTAGAGTAGCTCTTGCTCTATCTACGGCTGCTCTACCTACGGGGCATGACTGCCTATGCTGTGCTGATTGGCATCCGGCTTCCTGCAGTGTGACAGCTGGCTCCCCGCTGAATATCAGCATGACATCAGCAGTCACACCCCAGAGCAGTAGAAAAGCAGCGACTGTTGATGTGACATTAACAGAAGCCGCAGAATTGCCGGCAGAGGTCGGCGGCAGGCAGAACAGGCAGGTAGTAGCCAGGTACCTACCTGTTAGCTCTTAGGTCCATAGTAGAAAAATAAAAAAAGTTTTGGATAACCCCTTTAACTCTATGAGCATGCACTTCTGCACAACAGTTCTGAACAATTACATTACATTAGCATAGAGCGCATATACTTGGTGTATTTTTGCTATAGTATTTTTAGATCTGTTCTTACTACATGTTTCAAAAGGCTTTTTTTTTAATCACTTATGAGTTATGAGTTTTGCCTTAGATCATCTCTCTTAGATTTCAGCATACAGAAGGAATGTCATTTTAATTGTACTCTGCCCAGGCTTCAATGAAGAAAACACATTTTATGTATTAGTTTTTCAAATCTGTAAAGCGGGCAAAGGAGGAGAAAGCACTGAAACAGAATTAATCACTTAGGATAGGTCCACACAGTGCCTTAAGATATGTGCACATGGGGTCTTACAGGCGCCGGCGTACCCACGTAACTTTTCACATAGATGATGCTTCGGGAAAACGCTGGTTGTGTTCTTCCTGAAGTGGCCTCTTTGGCGTCTTTCTAGTCGTTTCTGCAACAGTTTTGCCCCCTTTTTTGTATTTTACATATAAAATAGAATAGTCCTGTCACTTCTTTTAAGCACTTTATAACTTTTAAAGCCTGAGGAGTTAAATAAGGAGTTAAAAAGTTTCAAACAGTTTGATTGCTTTTTAAATATTTTTTAGTGATTTTTCAGATAGATTCCAAGTGCACTTTGCCTGAAAATGACACCGTGTGCACATTCCATTAGACTTTTTTTTGTAACCTTTTTTATACCTCACGCAAAAAATTTTTTAAAACAAAGTCTGCGATCTTCTAAAGGGTATGCACACAATGAGTTTTTTGAGGATGTCAAAACCATGAGTTTAAAGAGCGGTGGTGTCACTGAGAAGAGAGGAACAGCGCTTGATCCTGGAGAAGGTGGCGGTAAGTGAGTATATTAATGCACACACTACACTACTTACATATATATACACAGATTTAGTATAAAAAAATCTATAGTAATGCTTCTTTAAAGGGATTGTCTGGACTTTTAGAAAAGTAACCTAGTTTTCCGATGTGGCTGTCCGTCATGTGACTTATACGGTCATTTTTGATTCCTGCTCTTGTGAGGTCCGGTATAATGTTCCCATGATGTCACATGCCACTTGTGATATGCCATACAGAGAGTTTAGCTACAGAGAATGTGCCCCATGGTCCCCACTGTGCTCTGGAACTTCTGCCCATGTATCAGTCACACACAAGAGCTCGCCCCGTTCTCAGCGCAGACAGAAAAGCTAGAAGAAGAAAGCTGGCCCAGAAACAGGAAGGATCATGCAAGGCAGGAAGGGAAATGCCTCAGCAGGAAGCTCGGAGAACAGACAAGCACTTGGAGAACAGCAATGTCAACTGATGCAAATGATGGCAATGCGAATATCAGTAATAACGGATCTTTGTAAGAAACAAGGTCAGATACGCTTTTATGGATTATGGAAACATAGCTTCAAATTTAAATGTTTTATAAGGGGATCTTGGAAAACCCCCTTGAGCTATGACAGGTCCGAAATGTCCAGTTGCTGTCTATTTACCTTCTAAAAATATATGAATTTTTTGGAAACAAGAATACAGTTTGTGGAGG
The DNA here is from genome assembly GCF_032444005.1 of Ranitomeya imitator. Classification (NCBI taxonomy): domain Eukaryota; kingdom Metazoa; phylum Chordata; class Amphibia; order Anura; family Dendrobatidae; genus Ranitomeya; species Ranitomeya imitator. Next base: position 272,756,635 of record NC_091282.1, read on the forward strand.
GCTGCTTAGAGGCTTTGGAAATATTTTTTTTAACACTACTGGATTGGACGTGGACAGAGACCGTGTCTAGGAACATAAAGAGGTTGTTCCCTTTCAATTAAATTTATCCCATGGCAATAAAAAAAAATTCCAAAACGTCACCTTCCCTGGGTCCACTGGCGAGTCGCTACTGCTGTTCCCCATGACTGGGATTGGCTGCAGAGATGACATCACAGCAGCCAATCAGTGAGCGCACCGACTCTGAACAGGGTACTCTGCTGACACCGGAACACCCCGCTAGCTCTCCATGATGTCTGGCACGCTCTCAAGGTGACGTAGTCTCCTGCTAGGCCAATGCCAGACACCAGGAACAGGGGCTAAGCCTCCCTGATAGACTTGGAGACTATGAGTACAGCATGATTTATTTTTATTAGCAAGCTGCAGACAGGAACATATTTTTTATTTCAAGTGAACAACTCCCCTTTGTGATCTCTCTGTTGGAGTTCTTCATTGAAGGAAATGTGCTAACCACTACTCAAAAAAAGAGGGAATGTCCAGCTTCACCGAATCCGTAAAAAAGAGTTTTCTTTATTCACAAACTTTAAACATGGAGGATACAGACTTCAGCACGAACCATATGGGTAGGAATCTCAACACGTTTCTGAAGACTAAGCTCCCTTAATCATGATTAAGATCATGATTCAGAAACGCGTTGAGATTCCTACCTATATGGTCCGTGCTGAAGTCTGTATCCTCCATGTTTAAAGTTTGTGAATAAAGAAAACTCTTTTTTACGGATTCGGTGAAGCTGGACATTCCTTCTTTTTTTGACTTTACACGCCTGGACACAGCGGGTCCGTGCTCCCAAAGATTGGCTTATGCATCACGGGTGAGCTGGCTTATTTTTCCGCTAACCACTACTACATAATTATTTTTTGTTTTCAGCATTCTACTTAGTATTAATATTCAACATGAGTTATCGTATATACTTTATTCTAATTTCACCTATGGAAAATTGCATTTATTTGGATTTTTTTTTCTAATTTTCCAGTACATTATATGGTAATATGTATGGAGTCCTTTAAAAATGCAACTTGTCTCACTAAAAACAAACCCCCGTACAGCTATGCGGGTGGAAGTATCAAAATAGTTATGGCTGTTGGTAGAGGAGGGGGGAAAAAACAAATTGCAAAAATGAAAAATGGGCTGATACTTAAGGGGCTAAAGGGTGAAGGCTGCGATTTCCCACCAGTAAGAATGGTTAGTGCCATGTCTATCCGAGGTAGCCCTTTGAGTTAACTGGCCTTATGCTACGTTCACATTTGCGTTGTTGGGCGCAGCGTCGTCGACGGATACCGACGCATGCGTCATGCGCCCCTATCTTTAACATGGGGGCGCATGGACATGCGCCGGTATGCGTTGTCATGCGTTGTACGACACATGCGTCATTTGGGCGCACCAGACAGGGCGCACCCAATGCTACATGTAGCGTTTTCCCTGCGCCAAATTTCCTGTACTTTCCTATTTTTGGACAACGCATGCATCAAAAAACGCTGCGTTGTGTATATGCGTTTTGGGTTGCGTCGACGACGCTGCGCCCAACATCGCAAATGTGAACGTAGCATTAGACAGACTTTACAGCTGATAATTGTCTAGGTGAGCCTGGTGATATAATGCCCCCTGTACTGTCAAGTTAACCATTTCTTCCCTTTGGGTATCATTCTAAGAGTCATGACAAAGTGCTTCCACCTCCTTTTATATGAATGTTTCTCTGGCAGGCGCTCAGTGTGTGGGTGCTCACTTTCGGGTGCCATGTCTACATACATGGGAGCCATTTACTTTGGATTTTGGGGTTTTGTACCTAGTGGCTTGTGAGTCTCTTATCCGCAGTTCTTCAGTTATTGATATGTGGATGCCAACAATGTAATATCGCCGATCAATATTTAGGTTCTGAATGATGGAACATGACCATGAAATATGGTACACATAATATACTGTAGAAAAATATTGCAGGCTGATGAGAATGTATACACCAGAAGCTATGTTGTGCTATGTATAAAATGTATATGTCTTCCATGACATCCATAGGGATAAATATAGGCCCATTCTCTAGCATTTCAGATAAAGCGTCTGTGGATAAATGGATCTGAAACTTGTAATAGCAGAATGTCAAACCAGTGAAGCAGGTTCATATTCCTCCAACCAGAAATAGAACATAAATTGGACCTAGGAACAAGTTCAGAGATTCTAGAACTGTATGAAAAGAATGAGTCATTTCACAGAAGCCACCGACACCAGCAGAAAATCAGCAATGGGGGGAAAAGACGGCTCTCCAGCAATATGTTAGGTCAATGAAAGAATATACATTGTTAACTATTTGTTCCCCAGGCAAAAATGCGACCAATAGAGTGCAACTTCTGTTCAGTGATCAGCAGCAGATCGGTAACGGTGCTCTGCAGCACTTAGCGGCGTTCTATATGAGCACATTGCTCGGCAGATGATACTAAATTTGGACTTGATTATGGAAATAAATACAGGAAATATTCTGCACAGAAATGTATTAAAGTGCAACGTCAACATGTTCCCGAAATATAAATGAAAATGCTGAAATAACGTCTCCCCAACTCCCACTCCAACAGGCCGGAGCGTGACTAGTAAAAGTGAACCCTTGGCAGGGAATGCACGCGGATATATTCTCATTATCTAAGACAGATTGATGTGGGTGGCTCCATATGCATTACCCACTTGTTCAGTTTATGGAGAGCAATGAGTTTACAGACCCGTCTGAATGGCATGGTGCCTTTTTTTTAACACTTAATAATCCTCGAAAATTTAGGAAGGGGTATATTACATGTATTCAGTATTTCATCGCGGGAAGACTCCTAATCATTATTTTTCTAACCTGATTCTGGATTCAATTGTATTGAAATTATAAGTCACTCTGTAGAAAAATGATCCTGCCTGTAAGCCAGTGTATGCTGTTGGGGTTCCCTTGTCAGTAAACCAATTACAGTACACAACTTCTATGTCCCCAGTCGCCTGCTTATTAGGTTTTACTCCATTTTCCCCATCTACCATCTTGTATAAAGATTGCTCACAGCAATGTGGCTCAGTGGTTAGGTATCTAGTTTCTATGTACTCCCACACTCCAAAGACATACAATTTAGATTGTGAGCCACCAGGGGAATTATGACCACGGCTGCCAACCATCCAGAAATTCCAGGACAGTCTGTAAAAATACGCCACGTTTTTGCAATGCCCAAAATAACATTTAAGCCGTCCGTCATATCTTTGAAGCTGAAACTTATGCAAACTATTTTGACTGCAATAATCATCATTTTACTGTAAATGCAGCTAATGTCTTCATATCAGCTTTATGGGCAGTAGACGCGTATCACTTATAATCAGAATGATTTATTACGGTTTTTGACTCTGTCCATAAAAAATAATATTTGTTTCGTGATTTTTTAATAAACTGTCCAGAAAAAAATAAAAAGTCAAGTTGACAACCCTGATGATGACGTCAGCAAAGCACCATGGAATTAATATAGCTATACAAGTGAAAAAACAAAGACAGAAACATAAAGTCATCACCGACAATGTTACATTTTTAGAACTCAAGCAGTGGGAGATCTGCAGTACATCACAAAGGAGACCCTGAGACCGCTCTATATACATCACTTAGGAGATGCTGTTGCTGCAGCAGCATATACAACACATAGGAGACACTGGGGCTGCAGCATATACATCACATAGGAGACACTGGGGCTGCAGCATATACAACACATAGGAGACACTGGGGCTGCAGCATATACATCACATAGGATACTCTGGGGCTGCAGCATATACAACACATAGGAGACACTGGGGCTGCAGCATATACAACACATAGGAGACACTGGGGCTGCAGCATATACAACACATAGGAGACACTGGGGCTGCAGTATATACATTACACAGGAGACACCAAGATGGCAGCATATACATTGCATAGAATACATTGGAGTTGGGGCATATACATCATAGGAGATGCTGGGACATATACATCATAGGAGATCCTGGGACATATACATCAGAGGAGAAAACTGGGGCATATACTGTACATTACAGGATGAGCAAGGACATATACATCACAGGAGGTACTGGAGCATATACTGTACATTACAGGATGAGCAAGGACATATACATCACAGGAGGTACTGGGGCATATATTGTACATCACAGAAGGTGCTGGGGCACACACAGTACATCATAGGAGATGCTGGGACATATACATCACAGGAGATGCTGGGGCATATACATCACAGGAGGAGCTGGGGCACATACATCATTGGAGATGCTGGGGCATATATGTAAGGAGGTGAAACATCAGAAGAGTCTGGGGGCGGTTACCTTCTCGGCTCTGTGCCTGGAACCATTGAGCTGTGCTGCAGTTTCCCCAGGGGGCAGACTTAGAGACTGGGACAGGAAGGAAGCGGGCAGAGAGCGGGAAAGGCACGTGCACGAGGGACAGAGCAGCGTGAGCAGCAGTCAGAACAGGGTGCAGCTGCGCTCCGGGAGAGAGAGCTCCCGGTCTGAGGACAAATACAGGGAGACTGCCCAGAAAGACTGCATCTTGTGAGTACTTGAAAGCGGACTCTGCTGTGGCTGGAGAGGGGCGCTTTGAGACCCGTGTAGAGACATTGGCCTGTGCAGAGAATTCTACCCCCTGGTCTCCGCGGTATCAGTGCAGAGCCCCTGATTCCTGGTACAGAGACTAAACAGTGCAGAGCCCCTTATTCCTGGTACAGAGACTTAACAGTGCAGAGCCCCTGATTCCTGGCTGTGCTGTAAAAGCTAAAGACTCAGAGCCTGTGCATACCACATTAACGCCTGAAACCCGAGGCAGCAGGCTCCTTGAGACTACTCAGCCCACGGACAACAGAGCGGCGACAAGTGCCGTTGTTTCTCGGCGCCGAAGACGACCCTTCAAGCAAGTCCTCATCAGACTGATAAGTGTTCTTTTCTCAAGAAATCTTGCTTACTCCTGTTACATTGTTTGACTCCCAGATTTTTGCACTGTTTTATAGCCAGTTATTTCCCACTGCTTCCTCCCTGCGAGGAGAACCTGATTCCTGTTAATAAACCCCTCAACTGTTGGTCTGTCTGTTCCGTGGTGACATACTCAGTACCTGCATACTATTACATATACTTCACAGGAGATGCTGGGGCATATACATTACAGGAGGAGCAAGGACATATACATCCCAGGAGGTATGGGGCATATACATCACAGGAGGAGCTGGAGTACATACATCACATGAGACACTGGGGGCATATATATATCACAGGAGCTGAGGCTGCCGCTGCTGCCATCCTCAGTGGTTAAAATGGAGAGCAGGGCGCACAGGCTCTAGCAACATAGTACTTCCTGAAGCTGGCACTGCCCAGCATCAGTATATAGTACTTCATTGCACACCCTGCAGAGTTCGTTATTGAATACTGTGTATGCGTAATTGCAGTCTCAAGAAGAATTAAAGGGTCAACCACCGGTGTTTTGCTGGCCACTGGCACGAGCACTGTGATCCCCAGCCCATTTACTAACAGTAAAGAATCCTCTTCTATGTTGGTGGAAAAACCTACTCTCCTCCAGATGCAGAGAATGCCCCCTTGTGCCCGTCACCTTCCTCGGTATAAACAGATCCTCGGAGAGATATTTGTATTGTTCCCTTATATAATTATACATGGTTATTAGATCGCCCTTCAGTCGTCTTTTTGCTAGACTAAATAATCCTAATTTTGCTAATCTCTCTGGGTATTGTAGTTCCCCCATCCCCTTTATTAATTTTGTTGCCCACGCTCTAGTTCCATTGTATCCTTCCTGAGCACCGATGCCCAAAACTGTACACAGTACTCCATGTGCGGTCTAACTAAGGAAGACTACAGTGGATTAGGCAAACTGACGATCCATGATTTACCCGTTCATGTTAGACTAAACTTCTGTCTGCATAGTTGTTATATGATATGAAGGGATGATGATGACATGTGAAAGAGAGAGTTACATGGTTTACTCCTATTTGCAAAATTTTGGGTCACATTTTTCCCATGGTAAGAAGCAAAGAGGCAATGTTGTATTGGCAGAAGGTTGCCAATTAGTTTTACAAAATAAATATATTGAACCATTTATCAATAAATAATAACAAGTAATGTGACATATGAAGCATTTTATTATTATTTATTGATAAATGGTTCAATATATTTATTTTGTAAAACTAATAAAAACAAGTAGAAAGTGCCTTAAAACCTGTCTCAATAGTTGACAGAATTAAACTGCAGCACGCTGCTAACGCGTTTGAAAACCACTTTCTATCCATGCTCCTGATTAAAGCCTCAGTCTTAAGGTACCTTCACACATAACGATATTGTTAACGATATCGTTGCATTTTGTGACGTAGCAACGATATCGTTAATGAAATCGTTATGTGTGACAGCGACCAATGATCAGGCCCCTGCTGGGAGATCGTTGGTCGCTGAACAAAGTCCAGAACTTTATTTCGTCGCTGGACTCCTGCTGACATCGCTGGATCGGCGTGTGTGACACCGATCCAGCGATGTCTTCACTGGTAACCAGGGTAAACATCGGGTAACTAAGCGCAGGGCCGCGCTTAGTAACCCGATGTTTACCCTGGTTACCATCCTAAAAGTAAAAAAAAACAAACACTACATACTTACCTACAGCCGTCTGTCCTCCAGCGCTGTGCTCTGCACTCCTCCTGTACTGGCTGTGAGCGTCGGTCAGCCGGAAAGCAGAGCGGTGACGTCACCGCTCTGCTTTCCGGCCGCTGTGCTCACACAGACAGTACAGGAGGAGAGCAGAGCACAGCGCTGGAGGACAGACAGCGTTAGGTAAGTATGTACTGTTTGTTTTTTTTACTTTTAGGATGGTAACCAGGGTAAACATCGGGTTACTAAGCGCGGCCCTGCGCTTAGTTACCCGATGTTTACCCTGGTTACCGGCATCGTTGGTCGCTGGAGAGCTGTCTGTGTGACAGCTCTCCAGCGACCAAACAGCGATGCTGCAGCGATCCGGATCGTTGTCGGTATCGCTGCAGCGTCGCTTAATGTGAAGGGGCCTTTACTATTCTGCAGAAAAAGAATGTATAAAACTGTCTGTAAGCATGCCGACTCTGCCTTGACTGATTTGTTTTAGTGATAGCTCTGCCAAGTGAGACATGATCCAAGGCAGAATGGGCAGGACTCTCGGTGATCAGGGCATGGCAGTTTCAGGAGTTCTTTTTTCTGTCTAGTAACAAAAACTGAAGGACTTTGATGGTCTTGTTGGCAAAGACTGCGTTGCTATTCTTAGTTTAGAAAAAGTAGAAACCTGACAAACCCATCAAAAGGCTCTAGGATCTGCCAGATCTTTGCATAATACCACAATCATAACACAATATGTTTTCATGCTGCGTAAATTTGAGATTGTGTGCTGAACCGAGGGGGAATTTTTGCGTCTATGGATACATTGAGATGCAGCAGAAAACTAGAGATTATGGGAATAGTGTAGAACGACACGTTACATATGGAATGGTAAAACCAGTACCGAAAATGATTATTATCTAATTACTGACTCACAATCTAATAACTCACCCACTTTTTCTTTTCCTTGTCCCTTCTTGGTGTTTCAGCTTTGGTTTTAGTGTCCTCCTGGAGAGTAACAGCATGATCGTTGCTCTTCTCCTAGAACAGAATGTCAGGACTGTTAGATGCCACAAAGACATCATCACACAAAATACAAGGTTCTATATATGTCAAAATCTAAAAAATGGAATAAAATATTCTTCTGCTACTTTCATACAATGTAAGAGACACAAATGGAATCATGAAGCGTAAAGCAAGTGACAGTATTGTGTTACTGAGAAAATACCAAAATAACCAAAAATCAATAAATGCAGAAACATTAAAGTATCATTCTGACCTATGAGTACAACCAGTGTCATATCAGTGTCATGTTCTGCTGTGTCAGTTGTTCTGTTGTCTCCAGATGGCATAGATCTGTACATTGCCAGATCCTAAGACTAATTATCTCCATACCATAGTGAAGATAATTCCTCGGTGACTGGTGATTCATCCCGTCTTCCAAATAACAGTAACCTTTTGCTACTTTTAGTCTTTTCTCCCGCCAGCTCACTAACTGATGATTACCAACATGGTCAGGGACTGCGATATCTAGAAGTTCTGCATTGTAACCATCTTTGCATTAAAATTAAAAACCTACCTTCTTGGCCTCCTCTGTATGATAGGTACCTTGTCCCATTTACTGTCAAGAACAATAAAAATCTAGGACATCAGTGAAGGATAGAGGGGTAGAGCTGGAGAAGACAATATTTCTGATTCTTGATAATGACCTAAGAAAAACTCCACTGAACTTAACCTCCTTGGAAAACTGACAGTCCTCCAGATTTGTCCCATGTTTCCCAATTAGGAGAAGCTGAGGATTATTGGTTGTTGGTGGTCATTATTATTGACAACGTCATGAAGACTCCAGACAGAATGAGAAGTCGCTTTACTTTGTATCAGGTTCACTGTTAAAGTTTGACAGTTAAAGGGTAAAAAATAAGAGATTCTCTGCATGCTCTATTGGAAGCATATTTTGTCCTTAGTTAAAACGTGTCTCCTTCCACAGAATTAGGAGGTCACATCCTTCAAGAAAACAAGTATCTCCCTCACAAACGGCACCTTGAGCGAAGTGTCTGTAGCTGTCAAGAATCCCAGTCATGAAGTAAGAAGGATTGAAAGCATTTAAGTCAGAGCACCTCCAAATGTGCCACCCAGGTGTGTGTAAGACATGTAGTGATGCTGGAGCAGGTCCTTCTCTTGCCATCAGCTGCAGAACCTAGCAATCTTTCTCACACATTTTCATTTCCATAAGGAAGAATCGATACGAGATAAAGACTCTGTTTAATCCCAGGGGCACAGAAGAGTGCGTGATATCTCTTTTTCAGTTCCAACAAAAGCATGAAGAGAGGATGGAACAGCCATGGACTCTGTATGCAGAGTTACTGAGAAATAGACTCAGCACTGGTCTGTTCTCTCCCTATACCTGATGATGAGTGAAGTGTGCAGCATCAATGAACCAAGCTTGCTGATGCTTGTGGACGTGGGTGGGAGCACACTTGCTGATAACCATCTGCAGGTCGTGTATGGTGCATTGTCATCACAGTAGGAGGGAGTTGTGTGTTATCATAATAAGGAGGAGACAGTATCACGGATAGGGAAACAGCAATACATTACAATCATACACAGTATCACTACATTTCCTGAAATGCACTGGTTTTCCCTGAAATATTTTTATATCTCAGATAACAAAACCTTAATCAGTAATATGATTATAGCAAATATTTGAGTTCAAACTCACAGACCCAACTTCGGTAACACATACAAATTGTATTACAGCAGATACAAAGGAAACTATGGCATTTAACTTCAATATTGTAATATTCAAAGAAAAATTAGATAAGTGGAGGAGAAAGGGGATATGGGAAGGGAGGGAAAAAGTGTTATATTACAAACCCTCCTGATAATTGAGTGTGTCAGTAATCACACTTATGTCTGCTGTGCTCAAGCAACTTGTATAGTCATTATGTCTCACACAAAGTAACCTGCCTGTCCTGGACTACTCCTGGGTGGGATGTAATGAGACCCTGATCTGATCTCACTGAAGGGCCATTACAAGTTGAGCAGAACAAACAGAAGTGTAATTACTGAGACACATCCGGACAGGCAGTACAGCAGAGGTGACATTGCTATGAGAGGAGAGATGATAGAAGGGTTTGTTGTAATGAGACACAGCAAAACTCAGCTGCACTTCCCCTCCTCCCCATATTGACTCAAGCAGGAGATAAGGACTGTCATACATCTCACATACTGAGGAATCTGTTCCAAGCTATGGTGAATGCATGTTCTTCCTTTGAATGTTGTTATTATTATTATTATTATTATAATTTATTATTATTATAGCGCCATTTATTCCATTGCACTTTACATGTGAGGAGGGGTATACATAATAAAAACAAGTACAATAATCTTAAACAATACAAGTCATGACTGGTACATGAGGAGAGAGCATGAGGGCTCACAATCTACAAGAGATGGATGAGGATACAGTAGGTGAGGGTAGAACTGGTCGTGCAGCGGTTTGATCGATCAGTGGTTACTGCAGGGTGTAGGCTTGTCAGAAGAGGTAGGTCTTCAGGTTCTTTTTGAAGGTTTCCATGGTAGGCGAGAATCTGATATGTTGTGGTAGAAAGTTCCAGAGTATGGGTGATGCGCAAGAGAAATCTTGTATGCGATTGTGGGAAGAGGAGATAAGAGGGGAATAGAGAAGGAGATCTTGTGAGGATTGGAGGTTGCGTGCAGAAAAGTACCGGGAGACGAGGTCACAGATGTATGGAGGAGACAGGTTGTGGATGGCTTTGTATTTCATGATTAGGGTATTGAACTGGAGTCTACGGGTAGTGGGGAGCCAATGCAGGGATTGACAGAGGGGAGAGTCCACAGAATAGCGGGGGAACAGGTGGATTAGTCGGGCAGCAGAGTTTAGAATAGATTGGAGGGGTGCGACAGTGTTCGAGGGGAGGCCACAGAGCAGGAGGTTGCAGTAGTCAAGGCAGAAGATGATGAGGGCATAGACTAGGGTTTTTGCAGATTCTGGGTTGAGGAATGTACAGATCCATAAAATATTTTTGAGTTGAAGTCGGCAGGTAGTGGAAAGAGCCTGTATATGTGGTTTGAAAGAGGGATCAGTGTCAAGGATTACCCCAAGACAGCGAGCTTGTGGGAATGGGGAGAGTGGATAGGTCCATTGGGGGAGTCGCGTGAGATGGTGGAAGATGATGAATTCTGTTTTGTTCATGTTAAGTTTTAGAAATCTAGCGGAGAAGGATGAAATAGCGGACAAACATTGAGGGATTCTGGTTAGTAGGGTGGTGATATCTAATCCAGAGATGTAGATATGTGTGTCATCAGCATAGAGATGATACTGAAAGCCATGAGATTCTATGAGCTGTCCCAGGCCAAAGGTGTAAATGGAGAAGAGCAGGGGCCCAAGGACTGAACCTTGCGGGACTCCGACAGATAGGGGGCAAGATGAGGAAGTGGTGTGCGAGTGGAAGAGGCTGAATGTCCTGTCTGTTAGGTATGATGAGATCCAAGATAGGGCCAAGCCTGTGATGCCAAGGGATGAGAGGGTCTGTAATAATAGGGAATGGTCCACTGTGTCAAAGGCAGAGGACAGGTCCAGGAGGAGGAGGACAGAGTAGTGTTGCTGGGCTTTGGTGGTTAATAGGTCATTGGTGACCTTAGTAAGGGCAGTTTCAGTGGAGTGGTATGAACAGAAGCCAGATTGTAAGCGGTGAAAGAGGGAGCAAGAAGAGAGGTGGGAGGACAGTTCAAGATGGACGTGTTGTTCCAGTAGTTTTGAGGCATAGGGGAGAAGTGATACAGGGCGATAGCTAGATACAGAGGATGGGTCTAGAGAGTCCTTTTCTTGAGGGGAAAACACCAGTTGTTAGTGATAGGTTGAAGAGATGGGTTAGGGTTGGGATAAAGACTGTGGTGAGGTTTGGGATGAAGTGAGAGGGATCGGGTTAAGTGCACAGGTGGTGAGATGCAATCTTGAGAGTAGAGTGGAGAGTCGATCTGTAATGGTGGAGAAGTAGGTTTTGGAGGTGGAGGGCTGGGCAGTTAGGAGGAAGGGCTCTGGGGGTTGTCGACCAAATCTGTCTCTGTTGTTTCCTGCTTATGATTGGTTCAGCATAATAAAGGGGAAGAAGTACACTCACTTTGACTAAAAAAAAGTTATGACATTATGTGCCACATACTTTGTTAATATATCCGCAATGGAGCATTGAAATAATAATAATAAAAAAGATTTATTCCGCTTTGTTCAACATGAAAAAATGTCAAAAGGTTCTTTTTAAAGGGAAATTGCTGACCGTGATAAAAAAAGACCTAAATTAGTATAATGTGTCTAAAGCTGAAGAGGCACAGATGTAATGATCTCTGAATTTACTCTTACAGCCTGTGCTCAGCCTTGTCATGCATCCCATGGACTCAAGCCCTCATGTCAAAGAAAGAGTATAAGAGACTTGTATATCCTGAATACAAAGCACAAGCTGCTTGAACAATTACTGTAAGGAGTGAGTCTAGAGATCAGAATTACACATATTTATATAGACACTTGTAACATGGAGGTGATTAAGCAATATAAGTTACATCGAGAAGCAATAATTACATGACTAAAAAAACGCAATGCTGTCATTTCGATTTTCATTTCCTATTAAAGAGTTTACAGTACGGAAATAATAATTTTATATTTTGATAGACCTCACTTTTACAGAAGTGGCAATACTAAATATGTTTGTTGTTTTATTTTTTATCTCTATTCTTAATGGAGCATAAGAGTTGAATTTTTATATTTTTAAACAAGTTTTTATTTTTACCTTTTTTTTTTTTTTTAGTCCACGTTGGGGACTTCAATCTGTGATTGATCTCTTAAATTCTATATTGCAATACCAGATTGCTGTACGTAGTGTAAATCGCAATCTCCATTTAAGTGCCTCGGTCAGAGATTGACATCTAAATGGTTAACGGCAGCGAACGAGGCTAGGCTCAGCTTCTGAGCTCCCTTCATACTTCTACTGCCGTCACACTAGCAGTATTTGGTCAGTATTTTACATCAGTATTTGTAAGCCAAAACCAGGAGTGGAACAAATAGAGGAAAAGTATAATAGAAACATATGCACCACTTCTGTATTTATCACCCACTCCTGGTTTTGGCTTACAAATACTGATGTAAAATACTGACAAAATACTGCTAGTGTGACGGCAGCCTAAGGGGTAAAAGACAAAAATAAAAGAATTTACTAAAGTAGTAACAGTGTCCAGGTATTCATTTTAATTCTAGATTGAACAGTATACGATGTACTTGAAGAAGTTGTGACAAAGTGGGTTTTCCTGGAGCATGATCAATCGTTGTCTAGGACAAATCAGCAGCAAAAGATGTTACTTTCTGCAAACCTATTTCAATCTGCTCAAACATGTTGCAAAGCAATGGCCAGATCATAATTCAGTGCTAGAAGATATTTATTTGTTTTACCTGCCCCTATGCCAAGCTTATTCGAGATAGGAACAGGATCAGCGGCTGTAACATGGTTATTAGGTTGGAAATCACAGTGCTAAACACATTGGAAAGTAAATAGGATACAATCATTGCCAGTGCCCTATATATTTAGATGAATTCACTGGAGCTTACATAAATGGAAGCTGTTTGCAGTTTGTGTTTCTGGCTGTTGCATTTTCCTATACAGAACATAATAAATGGATAGAATGAAGACCTTACTTAAGATGTCCTCAAGAAGCACCGTTTAGGATTTTGATATTTGCCTTTGTAATGGAAACACACTATTGCACTAAGACTCTTACCCCTTTTACCATAATTGTTCTCTTGTGTCTACAAGACTGGGGAGTTCCACCACTCCTCTTGGGCTATCTTCACAAAAGCTGTTCTACCCTGTATGCACACATGGATTTTTCCTCTCTGAACCCTGTTCACACAGGTTATATACAGATGATCAGGTTTTTAAATACATCAGATAAGGATTGCATACATTAGTTAGGACTGCTCTGATAAGGGTATACCGTGAAGATTGGTAGAGCAGCTTAGTATACATTTTTTGCAAAAAACGTATCAACCAAATACCCTGTTTTTTACATCTTTTACTAGCACTTGCGGATTACTGCAACATTTTTTCAAACTGAGTGTTTTTGGTTTTACTATTCTCTTTTGTGTCTTCAGGTTTCTTGGTGGTGTGTGAACATGATCATACAGATTTGTTCACTGTGCAAGTAGCCCATGTGTTCCTGTTTCCATAATTGTTCTCTTGTGTCTACAAGACTGGGGAGTTCCACCACTCCTCTTGGGCTATCTGCACAAAGGCTGTTCTACCCTGTATGCACACATGGATTTTTCCTCTCTGAACCCTGTTCACACAGGTTATATACAGATGATCAGGTTTTTAAATACATCAGATAGGGATTGCATACATTAGTTAGGACTGCTCTGATAAGGGTATACCGTGAAGATTGGTAGAGCAGCTTAGTATACATTTTTTGCAAAAAACGTATCAACCAAATACCCTGTTTTTTACATCTTTTACTAGCACTTGCGGATTACTGCAACATTTTTTCAAACTGAGTGTTTTTGGTTTTACTATTCTCTTTTGTGTCTTCCCTTTTACTATTGTAGAATGAAGGTAAAATATTCACTCACTATTCAACAGTCATCAGTGTCTGCACAATACAAATACTTTCATGCCTAAGGGTACCGTCACACTATAACATTTCGATCGCTACGACGGTACGATTCGTGACGTTCCAGCGATATCGTTACGATATCGCTGTGTCTGACACGCAGCAGCGATCAGGGATCCTGCTGAGAATCGTACGTCGTAGCAGATCGTTTAGAACTTTCTTTCATCGCTGGATCTCCCGCTGTCATCGCTAGATCGGTGTGTGTGACACCGATCTAGCGATCTAGCGATGCGATCCAGCGATGCGTTCGCTTGTAACCAGGGTAAACATCGGGTAACTAAGCGCAGGACCGCGCTTAGTTACCCGATGTTTACCCTGGTTACAAGCGTTAAACTAAAAAAAAAAAAAAACAGCACATATTTACATTCTGGTGTCCGTCAGGTCCCTTGCCGTCTGCTTCCCGCACTGTGACTGCCGGCCGTAAAGTGAAAGCAGAGCACAGCGGCTGTGCTTTCACTTTCACTTTACGGCCGGCAGTCACTGAGTGCGGGAAGCAGACTGCAAGGGACCTGACGGACACCAGAATGTAAGTATGTGCTGTTTGTTTTTTTTTAGTTTAACGCTTGTAACCAGGGTAAACATCGGGTAACTAAGCGCGGTCCTGCGCTTAGTAACCTGATGTTTACCCTGGTTACCCAGGGACCTCGGCATCGTTGGTCGCTGGAGAGCTGTCTGTGTGACAGCTACCCAGCGACCACACTACGATTTACCTACGATCACGGCCAGGTCATATCGCTGGTCGTGATCGTAGGTAAATCGTATAGTGTGACGGTACCCTAAGGACGATCTGCTTCACAATACAAACTACCCTTATCATCCAAGTGGTAATCCAGGATGTAGGGTTTTTTCCCTATTGGTCTAAGAACTTACCAGCACGTCGTTGCTAATTATCTTTCTGTTCTGTCTAGCGAAGATCTCTTTTGGCAAAACCAAATTCAGCAAGGATCCAAAATAATGAATTAAAATAGCTTAAATTAGAGCTATATCAACAAATTGCTACAAAACAGACACAAAACATGTAAATAAAGTGCCAAAGTGAACCAGTGCAATATTAAAAATAGTTCGGTCTCACCATTTGTAGTCTTCCGAAGAGGTCATCCATAAACTCAGGAAGGGGACAGGGCCAAATGGGTACCCTAGTCTCCCTGCCGTGTCCCAAGCGTGTCTCCTGTCCTGACAAGGACAGTACCCAAGTGTGGTCTATCCCACTAGTGGTGTCCCTATACAAACCCTCCCTTTCATATTGGATCCTTGCCGAATTTGGTTTACCTTGATCGGATCATTTTGCCCCTTGTGGGTCCTTGACGATTGTTGATTCTGAAGATCTCTTTTTGCTCAGGTGGCGATTCCCCGGCTTATTTTGACCTCTCGTCAACAGATTAGACCCTGCTCTTCCCTTTTGACGGGGCATCACTGCCATCATCATTTTGGATAACAGCTAGCTCCTCACAGTTAGGCAGCAGGGAGCCGGCTGCCAATTAGCATGACATCTACAGCAACGCCCTATTAACAGAGCAGAAAGGACGAGAAGGTGCTGTTCTGTCAACTTGATGTTATCGGAAGAAGAAAAATCGCTGGCTGGAGCTGTCCGTGACGGTGTAATTCTAAATATTGCTCTAAACCAGGACAGATTGTCGCAGCGCAGAACAGGCAGAGATTTAGTCCTGGATGACCCCTTAAAACACATCTCTTAGACTTACTTTGAAAAGCCTGCGTTTGAATGAATCCTCCCCCATCGCACACTTTTATTGTTTACTTCTTTGAATTAGTATACATTTTTTTGTTGATTTTGGTCAGTGTTTTGCATCAGTACTTATAAATGCCAAAACAGCTGAACGTAATCAAATAAAAACTTAGACCCTGATTAATCAAGGCTGGCAAATTTCTCGTCAGTCTTGATCAAGGGCATGTTGTAGTTAGATGCTCTTCATTCATTAAGAGGTGCTCCATTCTTAATGAATCACCAGTGGTGTGTGACTCCATGCTCCTCACCAGAAGTCTTACTCCAGTCCCTAACTATAGTGACATTCCGTGCATAAACCACAACTAGTCATGAATCAGATGAACTGTGGTGTCATGCCACATCATGCCCCAGCTCCTGCCATTTTAGCAGCACTGGGAGGAGCTAGCATGAAAATTTCAAACTCTTAGTTGCGCCAAAATATTGCAGCTTTTCAAAGCAATATATGCCAGAATTCTTGCAAACTTACTTAGATGAATTAGTGACTTTATCTATAAAAAAATATATATGTGTTATTTCAATAGGGTTGTGGTTGGGTGATTTTGGAGGTTGTCATCTGATGCAGCACTTCATACCTCTCTTTGTTGGTTTCATAGCTGTTACCTAGCAATACAAATGATGGTCACACTAAATGAAATTTAGATAGAATGGATGTCATTGCAGAATGCTGTTGAAGCCATACTAGGTATGTGCCCTGATTTCTCAAATAAATCACCAATAGTGTTACAAGCTAAGCACCCCAAACCAACACACCTCACCCTCCATTCTTCACGGTGGGCACCACACATGTAAAAGCCATCCGCTCACCTTTTCTGCATCTCACAAAACATGGTGCATGGTAACAAAAATCTAAAATGTTGATTCATCTAAATATAGTACAGATTTCAACAGATCTAATATCCAATTCTTGGCCAAAACATGTCTCTTCTTCATGTTTGTGGTCCTCAGTGGTGTCTTTTTTTGCAGCAATTCTGAATAAAGGCCTGCTTTTCACAGTATACTCTGTATACCAGTGTTTCACAAACTCCAATTATCATGGCCCCCAACAGGTCATGCTTGCAGGATTTTCATAGTGTTGCACAGGTGTGAAAATTCTTGATGTCTTGATGATACTTCCACCACCTTTGGAATACTAAGGAAATCCTGAAAACATATGTTGGGGGCTGTGAGGACTGGAGTTTTAGAAACACTGCTCTGGATAATTGATGTTGAGATGTGTCTAGTACTTGCTGTCTATGCATCATTTGTGAGGGATGTTATATGAGGTGCTACCAATTTGCATTTTCTGAGGCTGGTAACTGTGTTGAACTTATCCTCTGCAGCAGAGGTAATTCTTGGTCTTCCTTTCCTGTGGTCGTCTCCTGGAAATTCAGTTTCATCAAATAGCCAGTGGACAAAAGGTAATTTTCAGAATTAGTATGTAATAGTGCATTATAACACTTTATAACATTTTATTTGTTTTGCCTTGTCCCAATTAGTTTGCACAGCACTGTATGTTCCTTCATGGATTGGTTACCTTCAGTCTGAAGCTACAATGTGAATATTCCAATAAGAACTAAGAAAACCATTCCATGAACTGGTGTGCCCAAACCTTTGACAGGAACTGTACAATAATGGGGTATCATGTTCTTTAACCCCTTCCCGACCAGTGACGCCACGTAGGCATCATGAAAGTTGGTGCCAATCTGACCTGTGACGCCTATGTGCCGTCATGGAGGGATCGAGTCCCTGCAGATCGGGTGAAAGGGTTAACTCCAATTTCACCCAATCTGCAGGGACAGGGGGAGTGGTAATTCAGCCCAGGGGGGGCGGACTTCACCCCCCGCCCCCCCGTGGCCGGTGGCTACGATCGCTCTGATTGGCTGTTGAAAGTGAAACTGCCAATCAGATCGATTTGTAATATTTCACCTATGAAAACTGGTGAAATATTACAATCTAGCCATGGCCGATGCTGCAATATCATCGGCCATGGCTGGAAACCCTGATCTGCCCCCCCCACCGCCACCGATCTCCTCCCCAGTCCTCCGTCCTGTGCTCTGCTCCCCTCCGTCTTCCTGTCTGCTCCCCCGCCCTCCTGTCCGCTCCCCCGTTCTCCGATCCCACCCCCGTGCTCCGATCCCCCTGTGCTCCGATCTCCCCCCCATACTTACCGAGCCTCCTGGTGTCCATCCGTTTTCTCCATGGGCGCCGCCATCTTCCAAAATGGCAGGTGCATGGTTACCTTCAGTCTGAAGCTACAATGTGAATATTCCAATAAGAACTAAGAAAACCATTCCATGAACTGGTGTGCCCAAACCTTTGACAGGAACTGTACAATAATGGGGTATCATGTTCTTTAACCCCTTCCCGACCAGTGACGCCACGTAGGCATCATGAAAGTTGGTGCCAATCTGACCTGTGACGCCTATGTGCCGTCATGGAGGGATCGAGTCCCTGCAGATCGGGTGAAAGGGTTAACTCCAATTTCACCCAATCTGCAGGGACAGGGGGAGTGGTAATTCAGCCCAGGGGGGGCGGACTTCACCCCCCGCCCCCCCGTGGCCGGTGGCTACGATCGCTCTGATTGGCTGTTGAAAGTGAAACTGCCAATCAGATCGATTTGTAATATTTCACCTATGAAAACTGGTGAAATATTACAATCTAGCCATGGCCGATGCTGCAATATCATCGGCCATGGCTGGAAACCCTGATCTGCCCCCCCCACCGCCACCGATCTCCTCCCCAGTCCTCCGTCCTGTGCTCTGCTCCCCTCCGTCTTCCTGTCTGCTCCCCCGCCCTCCTGTCCGCTCCCCCGTTCTCCGATCCCACCCCCGTGCTCCGATCCCCCTGTGCTCCGATCTCCCCCCCATACTTACCGAGCCTCCTGGTGTCCATCCGTTTTCTCCATGGGCGCCGCCATCTTCCAAAATGGCAGGTGCATGGTTACCTTCAGTCTGAAGCTACAATGTGAATATTCCAATAAGAACTAAGAAAACCATTCCATGAACTGGTGTGCCCAAACCTTTGACAGGAACTGTACAATAATGGGGTATCATGTTCTTTAACCCCTTCCCGACCAGTGACGCCACGTAGGCATCATGAAAGTTGGTGCCAATCTGACCTGTGACGCCTATGTGCCGTCATGGAGGGATCGAGTCCCTGCAGATCGGGTGAAAGGGTTAACTCCAATTTCACCCAATCTGCAGGGACAGGGGGAGTGGTAATTCAGCCCAGGGGGGGGCGGACTTCACCCCCCGCCCCCCCGTGGCCGGTGGCTACGATCGCTCTGATTGGCTGTTGAAAGTGAAACTGCCAATCAGATCGATTTGTAATATTTCACCTATGAAAACTGGTGAAATATTACAATCTAGCCATGGCCGATGCTGCAATATCATCGGCCATGGCTGGAAACCCTGATCTGCCCCCCCCACCGTCACCGATCTCCTCCCCAGTCCTCCGTCCTGTGCTCTGCTCCCCTCCGTCTTCCTGTCTGCTCCCCCGCCCTCCTGTCCGCTCCCCCATGCTCCGATCCCACCCCCGTGCTCCGATCCCCCTGTGCTCCGATCTCCCCCCCATACTTACCGAGCCTCCTGGTGTCCATCCGTTTTCTCCATGGGCGCCGCCATCTTCCAAAATGGCAGGTGCATGCCAGCTGGCAGATTCGTTCCAGGTACATTTTGATCACTGTGATAAAACCTATCACAGTGATCAAAATAAAAAAAATAGTAAATGAACCCCCCATTTATCACCCCCATAGGTAGGAGCAATAATAAAATAAAGAAAATATATATATTTTTTCCACTAGGGTTAGAGTTAGAACTAGGGTTAGAACTAGGGTTAGGGCTAGGGTTAGAACTAGGGTTAAGGTTAGAATTAGGCTATGTGCAAAAAGGTGCGGATTTGGCTGCGGATCCGCAGCAGATTGGCTGCGGATTCGTAGCAGATTGGCTGCGGATCCGCAGCGGATTAGACGCTGCGGATTCGTAGCAGTTTTCCATCAGGTTTACAGTACCATGTAAACCTATGGAAAACCAAATCCGCTGTGCCCATGGTGCGGAAAATACAGCGCGGAAATGCTGCGTTGTATTTTTCGCAGCATGTCAATTCTTTGCGCGGATTCTGCAGCGTTTTACACCTGTTCCTCAATAGGAATCCGCAGGTGAAATCCGCACAAAAAAAACACTGGAAATCCGGTGTAAATCCGCAGGTAAAACGCAGTGCCTTTTACCTGCGGATTTTTCAAAAATGGTGCGGAAAAATTTCACACGAATCCGCAACGTGGGCACATAGCCTTAGGGTTAGGGATGGAATTAGGGCTAGGGTTGGAAATAGGGTTAAGATTAGGCTTGTGGTTAGGGTTATGGTTAGGGGTGTGTTGGGGTTAAAGTTGTGGTTAGGGTTGGGATTAGGGTTAGGGTTGGGATTAAGGTTAGGATTAGGGTTGGGATTGGGGTTACGGGTGTGTTGGGGTTAGGGTTGTGGTTAGGGGTGTGTTGGAGTTAGGGTTGTGATTAGGGTTATGGCTACAGTTGGGATTAGGGTTAGGGGTGTGTTTGGGGTTAGCGTTGGAGTTAGAATTGATGAGTTTCCACTGTTTAGGCACATCAGGGGTCTCCAAATGCAACATGGCACCACCATTGATTCCAGCCAATCTTGTGTTCAAAAAGTCAAATAGTGCTCCCTCCCTTCCGAGCCCTGACGTGCGCCCAAACAGTGGTTTACCCCCACATATGGGGTACCAGCGTATTTAGGACAAACTTGGCAACAAATATTGGGGTCCAATTTCTCCTCTTACTCTTGCGAAAATAAAAAATTGCTTGCTAAAACATAATTTTTGTGGAAAGAAAAATGATTTTTTATTTTCACGGCTCTGCATTGTAAACTTCTGTGAAGCACTTGGGGGTTCAAAATGCTCACCACATATCTAGATAAGTTCCTTGGGGGACTAGTTTCCAAAATGGGGTCACTTGTGGGGGTTTCTACTGTTTAGGCACATCAGGGGCTCTGCAAATGCAACGTGATGCCCGCAGACCATTCCATCAAAGTCTGCATTTCAAAACGTCACTACTTCCCTTCCGAGCCCCGACGTGTGTCCAATCAGTAGTTTACCCCCACATATGGGGTATCAGCGTACTGTTAGGGGTCGAGTTCCCGCTTCTGCACAGGGGGAATCTCGGGCCGCTTCTGCTGTGGTCTCCCATTCCTCTCCTGCCGCAGGTAAACCTGCTCAGCAGAGACGACGGTCCTTGCGTCTGGCTCAGTCTCACTCGGTGCTTAGGCTTGCTGTTGCTTCTCCAGCTTTTGCCATTAAAGCCAGTGCTGGGCAGCAGCGAGCGGGCTTCTCTGGGACTAAGTCCTTATTTGCACACACTGAGCATGCCCAGGGCAAGATCTCCCGTTGGAGATCGAGGGTCACATGCTCAGGCACTGCAGCACATCCCATTGGTCCTCTTGGCAGGTCCTGAAAGGGCAAAACTTCTGTAGCTACTTCCTGTGCTGCAACTATATAAACTGCGCATGACCGCACGGCCATGCGCTAGTGTACAATTGTATACGTGTGTTTGTTGTGAGTGCAAGTCGTTCATTAAATACCCCTACCCTATTGTATGACTGTTCGCGTATGGAGTATGGCTGCTATCTAGCGCCCGACTAACCACTCAACGTGTCACACACGTATCAGCGTCTATTGCTGTGTCTGCCAGTGCGGCGCCACGCGCCAGTAGTGCGCTTCCTGACCCACGTCTGGGTGCTTAGTGGTGTTTGCCAGCACGGCACAGTTCGCACTTCGGTGCTCTAATAATAATAGTTACCTAACACACCCAGTTGCGGTGTTGTGTCAGCAAGTGGTCTAATCGGACTTCAATCCTGAGTCTTGGGGTTGTGTCCGCTGACTCCTTGCTTGCACTCTTTAGTGCGGTATTGCAGACCTGTGGCTTTACCGGGTTCGCTTCCACCGCCATATTACGCTGCCATTTACTAGCAGCAGGTTTTCACCTGCACGGTGGACCCCGGACTGCGAACGCATCTATTACATCATTCTTGGTGCGTTCCGCCAGTCCTAACACGTACTCAGGACAAACTGGCCAACAAATATTGGGGTCAACTTCTCCTGTTACCCTTGTGAAAATAAAAAATTGCTTACTAAAACGTAATTTTTGATGAAAGAAAAATGATTTTTTATTTTCACGGCTCTGCGTTGTAAACTTCTGTGAAGCACTTGTTGGTTCAAAGTGCTAACCACATATCTAGATAAGTTCCTTGGGGGGTCTAGTTTCCAAAATGGGGTCACTTGTGGGGGGTTTCTAGTGTTTAGGCACATCAGGGGCTCTGCAAACGCAACGTGACGCCCGCAGACCATTTCATCAAAGTCTGCATTTCAAAACGTCACTACTTCCCTTCTGAGCCCTGACGTGTGCCGAAACAGTGGTTTACCCCCACATATGGGGTATCAGCATACTCAGGACAAACTGTGCAGCAACTATTGGGGTCCAATTTCTCCTGTTACCCTTGTGAAAATAAAAAATTGCTTGCTAAAACATAATTTTTGAGGGAAGAAAAATTATTTATTATTTTCCAGGGCTCTGCGCTATAAACTTCTGTGAAGCACTAGGGGGTTTAAAGTGGTCACTGCACATCTAGATTAGATCCATGGAAGGTCTAGTTTCCAAAATGGGGTCACATGTGGGGGAGCTCCAATGTTTCGGCACACAGGGGCTCTCCAAATGCGACATGTTGTCCGCTAACGATTGGAGCTAATTTTTCATTCAAAAAGTCAAATGACGCTCCTTCGCTTCCGAGCCCTGCCGTGTGCCCAAACAGTGGTTTACCCCCACATGTGAGGTATCAGTGTACTCAGGAGAAATTGCCCAATAAATTTTAGGATCCATTTTATCCTGCTGCCCATGTGAAAATGAACAAATTGTGGCTAAAAGAATTTTTTGGTGAAAAAAAGGACTTTTTCATTTTTACGGATCAATTTGTGAAGCAACTGCGGGTTCAAAGTGCTCACTATGCATCTAGATAAGTTCCTTGGGGGGTTTAGTTTCTAAAATGGGGTCACTTGTAGGGGAGCTCCAATCTTTAAGTACACAGGGGCTCTACAAACGCGACATGTTGTCTGCTAACGATTGGAGCTAATTTTTCATTCAAAAGTCAAATGGCGCTCCTTCCCTTCCGAGCCTTGCCGTGTGCACAAACAGAGGTTTGTGACCACATATGAGGTATCGGTGTACTCAGGAGAAATTGCCCAACACATTTTAGGATCCATTTTATCCTGTTGCCCATGTGAAAATGAAAAAATTGAGGCTAAAAGAAATTTTGTGAAAAAAAATGTACTTTTTCATTTTACGGATCAATTTGTGAAGCACCTGGGGGTTCAAAGTGCTCACTATGCATCTACATAAGCTCCTTGGGGGGTCTAGTTTCCAAAATGGGGTTACTTGTGAGGGAGCTCTAATGTTTAGGCACACAGGGGCTCTCCAAACGCGACATGGTGTCCGCTAAAGATTGGAGCCAATTTTTCATTGAAAAAGTCAAATGGCGCTCCTTCCCTTCCGAGCCCTGTCGTGCGCCCAAACAATGGTTCCCCCCACATATGGGGTATCGGCGTACTCAGGACAAATTGTACAATAACTTTTGGGGTCCAGTTTCTGTTTTTACCCTTGGGAAAATAAAAAAAATTGTTGCTTAAAGATCATTTTGTGAATAAAAAGTTAAATGTTAATTTTTTCCTTCCATATTGCTTCTGCTGCTGTGAAGCACCTGAAGGGTTAATAATCTTTTTGAGCACCTTGAGGGGTGCAGTTTTTAGAATGGTGTCACTTGGGTATTTTTCAGCCATACAGACCCCTCAAACTGACTTCAAATGTGAGGTGGTGCCTAAAAAAAATGGTTTTGTAAATTTGGTTGTAAAAATGAGAAATCGCTGGTCAAATTTTAACCCTTATAACTTCCTAGCAAAAAAAAAAAATTGTTTCCAAAATTGAGCTGATGTAAAGTAGACATGTAGGTAATGTTATTTATTAACTATTATGTGTCACATAACTCTCGTTTAATAGAATAAAAATTAAAAATTTGAAAATTGCGAAATTTTCAAAATTTTCGCCAAATTTCCATTTTTTTCACAAATAAACGCAAAAATTATCGACCTAAATTTACCACTAACATAAATCCCAATATGTCACGAAAAAACATTCTCAGAACCGCTAGGATCCGTTGAAGCATTCCTGAGTTATTACCTCATAAAGGAACACTGTTCAGAATTGCAAAAAACTGCCAGGTCATTAAGGTCAAAATAGGCTGGGTCATGAAGGGGTTAAGTATTTTGACTTTTTGTAAGTGATAGTGTTAGAGGGAGGTAATGTTAAAAGAAAACCATCTTCTGGAAACCCACACAAATATTTTGTGGATATCGACAATGCTTTATGTCTGTGTCTTAAATACTGTATGACTGAATCTGGAAACTGAGCAGAATACATATTCATTGCTAGACTTCATATGTGTCTCTGGAGGGAATTATTTATGGCTATTATGAACTAGGTCTTTCATTTGATTAAACTTTCAAAGACTATAACGCCATTCTATTTATATAATCGGAAGAACAAGGTTTATGCTTGCTATGCACAAGAAAGGCTAGAAGAATAAAGGAGATTAGATAACTTTACTTGAAGGTTCAGCCAGTGCCCTCTTAAAATGACAAGGATTTTATGATCAGATATTCAGTGGCCAGACCTTTTCAACCTTGATCAGAGAAATGATAAATGTTGCAAGAATATGAGCATTTAAAGAGAGGGAGAACCAGTTTAGAGGGAATCTATGGGAGATTGAAGCATAAAAATTCAGACTTATGTGACCAATGAAATGCTAGTAGAGTTTACAGTAAAGCAAAAAGATTTGCAGGACCTTGATCCAGCAGTCATGTTGGAAGTCTATGGCCTCAGAACTAAAGCCCTTCTAGCATCCTCCTACCAGCTATAATCCCCATCTCCTGATTAGTAGGCGCAATGCAACATCATGCGTGAGTAATGCCGCAAGGATAATGTTGTTCCAGGGATACTGGTAGATAGTCGGAAGTTTGCAGAGTTCTGGACTACTTACATGGCTACTGGACCAGGATACTGCAAATCTTTTTGATCACCTCTAGCAGGTTTGGAGGAAAACAATGGTCTTCTGTCACTGGCAGAGACTTCTTTAACATGAAGTATCATCTAAAGATGGGACATACCTGTTCATACAATGGATTTCTTGTTCTTATTGGTATGTGCATATTGTAGATTCAGACTGCAAGAAGCAAAAACCTGGATTCAATGAATAGAAAACCACTAAACCAGAATGTGTATTAACCCCTTTACTAGTGATGAGCGAGCACTAAAATGCTCGGGTGCTTGCTGCTCGGGTCGAGCAAATTGGAATACTCAGGTACTTGACCCAAGCAACGAGCCCAATGTAAGTCTATGGGAAACCCGAGTATTTTTACCGGGATCCCCCCCGGGTCCTTTTAAGGTCTAAAAACGTCAGAAAGTGATGGAAACACTGCTCAAATGACACATGAACACTATGGGGATCGCCCCTGGAAGCATTTCTGACTCCAAGGTCACACCTGTAATGTTGTCAGAGTTTCGTGCCATTTTTACAGGTGCACCAACAAACACACAATAACGTAACCAAAATGGATTTTTCTGTGAAATATGTTAAGGTACATCCTTTCCAGGCTAATGACTTGTATATAAGGCAAAATAATTTACCCCAGACCAAAATGTTGCTCCACCACTTGGGCTATGTTCACATGCAGTGTTTTAGAAGCGTTTTTCAACTTTAACATTGCTTTCAACCAATACAAATGCATTCACTGGGAAATGTCATTGTAACATTTAACGACCCTAGCTGGCCATGTGGTGTGTGACACATAAGGGGACACATCTTGTTTCATTTATGAAGGAAGGGCTCTTAAAGTCACAAAGCCTACTTTTAGAGGGGCATCAGGCAGCATTAATATTCTTAAAGGGCCATTATTAAGCAGTTGGTCTCCTATGCTGTTATTGCATATGCAGTGAGTGGCTGGGCGGCCAAGAATTTCGAAGCACCCCAATACCCCTTTCACGAGAGGTACAGGAGGGCTTCCTGAAAAAGTGTTGCATTGAATGCAAGGCCTTCCCTGCTATCAAGTCATATGCACCCCAAGAATCCTTTGAACCCAGGTACTGGAAGACCAAAGGAAAACCCAGTTCACAGTCTTCAGTTGGTCTGCCATACTGTTTTCTTATGTATTAACTGCAAAGCCTGTTGTGCTACCAAGTAATTTGCACCCCAATAAGCCTTTGAACCCAATAGTATTTCAATATTTTCATTTTGTAGAGGTACACACTGGGTCATAAAAGAGCAGTGCAGAGATAACAGGTACATATCAGAATAAATGGGAAAAATATACGTACATCTCATTTTGATGACCGTTCCCCCTGGGGGAGTTTATTTTGGTTTCTAATTAGTAACGGGCATCAGAAAAACACCCTTGCACAACAATTGAGTAACTTTTGCATCATGGAATACGTTCACCCTGGTGTTGTACTGGTTGTGGATGATGAGGATGAGGATAAGGCCAGGATCACACATGCGAGAAACACGTCCATGTCTCACATGTGAAATCCAAGCTCTGGCGCCGGCACTGTGGAGAGGAGCATGCGGCCGCATAGCAACACATGGAGCCGCACGCTCCGCTCTGGAGTGCCGGCGCCAGAGCTTGGATTTCACATGTGAGACACGGACGTGTTTCTTGCATGTGTGATCCCGGCCTTAGGAGGAGGATAACACCAAACAGACAAAATCAGGAAGCGGATACCCATGTGTGGTTGGGGAGAGTTGCATGACAATACACCTCCACAAAAAAAACACAATGTATTAGTGGTTATGTTTCGAAGTTTTCACTTGGTGGTGTGCAGAAATCTTGCCCAATCCAGCCCTTGTTCATTTTTATAAGCGTCAGCCTGTCAGCATTTTCAGTTGACAAGCGAATGCGCTTATCTGTTACAATTCCACCAGCAGCACTAAAAACCTGCTCTGACAGAATGCTAGCAGCAGGGCAGGTCAGGACCTCCAAGGCGTAGAGAGCCAGTTCATGCCACGTGTCCAGCTTGGATACCCAATCCTTAAAAGGCACAGAGGAATCACGGAGGATGTTTGTATGATCTGCAATGTACTCCCTCAGCATCTTCCCAAACTTTGCACTTCTTGTGACAGCACCCCTTGCCTCTGTGCAGGCACGATGGGAGGCTCTGAGAAAATTGTCCCAGAACTTTGCCATTGTTCCCCTGCCTGAGCTGGATTGTATTTCTGTCTCTCACGCTGGACTCCTTGTTTGTACAACAAACTCTGACATCTGCTGCCAGCATTGTCACATTGGAATTTTCGAATTAATTCCGCTACAAGGGCCCTCTGGTACTGCAACATTTTAGTACACCTCTCTGCCTCTGGCAGAAGAGATTGAAAGTTCTCCATGTAGCGTGGGTCTAGAAGTGTCACCAACCAGTAATGAGTGTCACCAAAAAACTTTATAATGTGAGGGTCACATGAAACACAGCGCAACATAAAGTCAGCCATGCATGCCAGACTGCTAACAGGCAAGAATTCTGTGTCCTCACCAACAGGACGACTGACCATGCTGTCCTCCTCCTCCCTGTCCTCAGGCCATCCCCACTGAACAAGACGGTATGACAGCTGTGCATGTAGTACCATCTATAGCGCATGAAAGTAGCTCCTGTTCTTCCTCCTCCTCCTCCTTTTCATTGCCTACCAATCCACGTTGAGAAGACATGAGGCTGGGCTGAGTGTAATCCCCCTGTATGGTTCCTTGCTCCATGTCCTCGTGCTCTGCCTGCAATGCATCCTCTTTAATTGTGAGCAGAGAGGTTTTCAGAATGCAGAGAAGTGGAATGGTGACGCTAATTATGGTGTCATCGCCGCTCACAATCTTGGTGCAGTCCTCAAAGTTTTGTAGGATGGTACATATGTCTGACATCGATGTCCACTCCTGAGGTCTTATGTGTGGAGTCTGAACTGAATATCGACGACCTTGTTGATGTTGGTAGTCAACAACTGCCTACTTCTGCTCACAAATCCTTTCCAACATATGCAGTGTAGAGTTCCAAAGCGTGGGTACATCACTCACCAGTCGGTAAGCCGGAAGCTGCAAATGCTGCTGAAGCACAGCAAGGGTGGCTGAAGCTGTAGCTGACTTTCTAAAATGGGCAAACAGATGGTGTACTTTCACTAGCAGATTCGGCAGCTCTGGGTAGCTTTTCAGAAATTGTTGAACCACAAGGTTAAGCACATGGGCCAGGCAAGGTACGTGTGTGAGCTCACCTTGCCTCAGAGCAGCCACCAGGTTCTGGCCATTGTCACACACGACCATGCCTGGCTGTAGGTTCAGAGGTGTCATCCAAATATCTGACTGCTCTTTTAACGCTGTCCACAACTCTTCTGCATTGTGTGGTTTGTCACTTATGCAGATTAGTTTCAGCACAGCCTGTTGCCTCTTGGCTGAGGCAGTGCTGCAGTGCTTCCACCTTCTGACTGATGTGCTGATTTCAGAGATGGAGGCTGAAGAGAAGGAGGTGCAGGAGCTGTAGACTGTGGGGGCCACCCTGATGGATGTAGGGCCCGTAATCCTCGGCGTGGGGAGGATGTGTTCCATCCCAAGGTCCAACTGGGTCCCGGCTTCTACTATGTTAACCCAGTGTGCCGTGAGATGTACCATCCATGCCCACAAGCACTTGTCCGTGGTTAGGTGGACTTTCCCAGTAACAGCATTGTTGAGGGCACGGGTAATGTTGTGGGACACATGCTGGTGTAATGCGGGGACGGCACACCGGGAGAAATAGTGGCGACTGGGGACCGAGTACCTTGGGACGGCCGCCGCCATCAGGTTGCAGAAAGGTCCTGTTTCAACGAGCCTAAAAGGCAACATTTCAAGCGCAGAAGAGAAATGTTAGAATTTAGTACTGTGGCCTTTTGGGGGTTGGCTGGGTATTTCTGCTTGTGTTCCAATGACTGGGGTATAGACAACTGAAGGTTGTGCTGGGTCAAGGACGTGGACAAGCTTGATGCTAGTGGTGCTTGACTGTGGGCAACAACAGGTGCAGGGCTAGAGGCATCTTCACATGCACGGTGGACTGGGGATTGGCTTCTACGCAAAACAGTGGAAAAAGCAGTGGTTTCACCTGCACACAGTGTTCCTGGAGCCTGGGGTTCGGCCCACACAGTCGGGTGCTTTGCTGCCATGTGCCTAATCATGCTGGTGGTGGTCAGGCTGGTAGTTTTGCTACCCTGCTGATGCGGGCATGGCAGGTGCTGCAAACGATCTGTTTGGGGTTATCGGCAGAGTCTTAAAAAAATAACCAGACTCGGGAAGATCTAACATAACCAGACTCGGAAAGATCTAACAGTTGGAATGGCAACTTCCCTCATGTTGGTGTTACGGGGAATGGATGCATGCCTTCTGTCTGTGGCCACCACACTGCTTCTTCCTGCCTGTTGGGTGATATGCCTCCTTCCCCATGTGTGCTGCTGTCCTTGCTCTGCATGTCCTCCTGCCAGGATGGGTCAGTTACTATGTCATCCACCACCTCATCTTCCACATCTGCACCCTGCTCCTCCTCCTGACCATGGCTAGTCAAAGCTTTGGGCATTGCTACATGCAATCTCATCTGACCCCACTTCAAGTTGACCAGCCGAGAGTCCGGAATCTTGAAAGGGAAAACTGAACAGCTCATTTTTCTGTCTTGCTATAGTAGCCTCTGGCACGTATACCATTATTGTGAGTTGTGAACAATTATATTATACTGTGTAATTGGATTGCTTGCCTTTTGGTATTTTGATCATGCGCTTCTTTGCAGGTGGTGGGATACTATTATTGGGGAAATTTTTAGGTTAGGTTGTATATGTATATATCCTGGCATACAAAAGCAAAGGAGACATTGTGGATTAGTCAGTTGACTTTGGTATTCAACGCCCCTGCGACTGTCACTTATGCAGATTTTGATGGTATTTGTAATAAGTTAGAGTTTTTATTTAAATTAATTTAATAAAAGAGTCAGCAGACACGGGTCTAAACTTCGGTATGTTTAAATCTATAGTTGATGCTCAGATAGTTAATAAAGGGACTGGTGGAAGAAGCTGCACCGATTTCTTTTAATTACCCAGATAGCTGTCATCAATGTGCTTTTGTCACTTATGCAACCTAAATGGAATTTGTGGAAAAAAGTTTTGTAGATATTCTTACAAGCAGAGATAATGAGACACATAAAAATGAGTAAAAAAAATCCCCCTTTCCTTTGAAGTTGATACAAGAGAACCACGTAGACTGCACAGATTGCGGTATATAT
Source organism: Ranitomeya imitator (assembly GCF_032444005.1). NCBI lineage: Eukaryota > Metazoa > Chordata > Amphibia > Anura > Dendrobatidae > Ranitomeya > Ranitomeya imitator. The sequence goes on from NC_091282.1 coordinate 272,787,058, forward strand.
TTAAAAATAGCTCTGGTATTGTCAGCTTCAGTAGGGCATCTAGTCCAACACATTACTCATAGCAGCAGCAGCTGGTAACCTATACTGAAAAATAAAACTGCAGCAGAATAATAGACTACACCTTACCATTTCTTATAAAGCGAAAGATGACAATAAATTAGGGCTTTGTAGTTATTTAGCAGGATGTTTCTTAGTAATATATACCAACAATGTGTCAGGTTCAGATTTTGATATACGAGACTCGTGCATTGGAAACAATTGTATGTCCACAGCAATTTTGTGCAATTTTTGCTTTATTGTTTTGTAACACATTACTGTTCTTTTGCACACATACTTTGACTGTCATGATTCCACAACTCACAGTGTCCGAAGGATAGGATAGGATCAAGCGTGTCTGTCTGTATTGTGACTGATAGCCCAGTCATTCAATCTGAGGCAGAGGTGTTCTCGGCTGTCGGTATTGCGAACAACAGCCCTCAATCTGCTCGGGTCTGTCCTCCATTCAGTGTGATTACTTGGCAATTCAGTTGACTGGTAAAGATCACAACCTTGCCAGTTATAGCCTTGCTCTGTGGTGTTTGCTCTGTGGTCTTTGCTGCTGAACCTTGAATTTGCCTTTTCACTACTCATTTGTATTACCCCTTTTGCCTTTGGCATACTCTGACCTTAGTTACCTTGACCCAGACATTGCCTCTGACTATCCGTTTGTTATATCCTTTTGTCTTTGTCGTACCTACTAGCTTTTGACCTAACATTGACAAAGCAAGTTCAATTGTTACAGCAGCTTCTTGTCAAAGAACTACTTTTTCTACTTTTAACAAGACCAATGACTTTGAACCCCTATGTTTCCCCTTTACAAAATAATAACACCTATACTCACCTCTGGTGCTAGCGTCATTCCAGGGCTCTCACTTTCTCTGGATGTATGTGATTTGTCCGAAGGCGGGGAGAATGAAGGCAGCACTGACTGGCTACAGGCATTGCGTGACATCTTCTGTCAGGCGATCCTGGAGAGAGCCAGCAGTGATACAGCTAGAATGGCGCCAGTAGTGGAGGTGGATATAGCGGTTATTATTTTACAAGGTGTAGTATAATAGCAGGGTGTTAGTAATAAAACTGAGCCTTTAATAGATGTAAAAGCAAATAAGGTAACACACATTAATAAAAACACCAAGGTTACTGATTCATAGGATTTTATTCTGTTTGGGAGACAGTGGTGGAGAAAAAAAATTAATGAAAAACAGAATAATTACAGTACCAGTTGGCTCATATGACAGTGGTCGTAGAATTCTATAAATATTTTCTACTTAACAGCAAAGTCACAAACAGCAATCCAAAATACCACGGCCGAGGAGAACCACGGTCTCACTCCCGAAAATGCATTAATGCAAAATACATGTAAATAGACAAAATACTCCCATGAGATTAGAAACACCTGAAAGATTAGAGTACATAAACCACCCCAAAATAAATAAAATACAAAGAGTTTATTAAATCAATATACGGTAAGCAGTTAAAGCCATGTATATTGGCAACAAGAAGGAGAATAGGTGTGGAGACACACTGGTACAGCAAAGGAGATAGGCAAGGACTCAGAAGTAACCAGGGGTATAACCAGGGGTATAACAAGACAAAACTTGTAAAGGATCCCTATGATCAGTAAAATCAATGGGTGGATCACCCACACTATCAATATATATAATTGTCTAAGGTCCACTTCCATCTGTTTGTCTGTCACGGAAATCCCGTGTCGCTGATTGGTTGCAGCCGGCTGGGCGTGACCAATCAGCAACAGGCACAGTCCGGCCGTGAATTGGCCCCTCCCTACTCCCCTTCAGTCAGTGCCCCCTCCATACTCCCCTCCCGTCAGCGCCCACATAGCGTATTAGCAGTCCGTTAAATGGAATTTGTTACATCCCGGCATAGCGCGGTGTAACGCAGTCCGTTAACGCCCCCATAAACCCTGTAAGTGTGACCAACTTTTTACTATTGATGCTGCCTATGCAGCATCAATAGTGAAAACACATAATGTTAAAAATAATAACAACAAAAAATCATTATATTCTCACCATCTGGCAACTGCGGCAGCCTTTCTCGGTCCTCGCTATGCTCAGGTCCCAAGAATGCATTGCAGCAATGACCCCAGATGACGTAGCGGTCTCGCGAGACCACTACATCATCATGGGTTATTGCCGCAAGGCATTACTGGGAACGGAGCATCGCGAGGAACATTGCTAAAGGCCTGGGCTGGATCCAGGGGCCGCCGGAAGGTGAGTATATAACTTTTTTATTTCAATTCTTTTTTTTACAGGGATATGGTGCCCACATTGTTATATACTATGTGGGCTCTGTTATATACTGCGTGGGCTGTGTTATATACTGCGTGGGCTGTGTTATATATTACGTCGCTGTGCTATATACTGCATGGGCTGTGCTATATACTATGTGGCAGTGCAATATACTACGTAGCTGTGCAATATACTACGTAGCTGTGCAATATACTACATGGCTGTGCAATATACTACGTGGGCTATGTTATATACTGCGTCAGCTGTGCTATATACTACATGGGCTGTTATATGCTGCGTGGGCTGTGCTATATACTACGTGGGCTGTGCTACATACTACGCGGGCTGTGTTATATACTGCATGGGCTGTGCTATATACTACGTGGGCTGTTATATACTGTGTGGGCTGTGTTATATTCTGCGTGGGCTGTGTTATATACTGCGTGGGCTGTGCTATATACTGCGTGGGCTGTGCTATATACTGCATGGGCTGTGCTATATACTGCGTGGGCTGTGCTATATACTATGTGGCTGTGCTATATACTACATGGCTGTGCAATATACTACGTGGGCTATGTTATATACTGCGTCAGCTGTGCTATATACTACGTGGGCTGTTATATGCTGCGTGGGCTGTGCTATATACTACGTGGGCTGTGCTACATACTACGCGGGCTGTGTTATATACTGCATGGGCTGTGCTATATACTACGTGGGCTGTTATATACTGTGTGGGCTGTGTTATATTCTGCGTGGGCTGTGCTATATACTGCGTGGGCTGTGCTATATACTGCGTGGGCTGTGCTATATACTGCGTGGGCTGTGCTATATACTATGTGGCTGTGCTATATACTACGTGGCTGTGCTATATACTACATGACTGTGCTATATACTACGTGGCTGTGCAATATACTACGTGGCTGTGCAATATACTACGTGGCTGTGCAATATACTACGTGGCTGTGTTATATACTACGTGGCTGTGCTATATACTACGTGGTTGTACTAAATACTATGTGGGCTGTGTTATATGCTATGTGGGCTGTAAGACTCTTTCACCTGGCGCCTGTAGAGCTTCTGCTCAATCATATAAGCCATCATGATTTGGCATTTGTCAAAGCCATTATTCAATTTAAGAACGGACTGTACACTTGACGCTTATATCCCAAACCTAGACAGGTGCCATTGAACTAAGAAAATCAATGTTATTTAGCTTAAAATGGATTTTCCACCACCTGGATAAGCCCTTCTTAAATAGAGCCTGTCAGCATGATTTTGCATGTTGAATTAGAGGCATGGCTATAATGGCACTGTTATAGACATTAAATAGGTACCATTAGGCCTTGCTCACAAAAGCATATAACACGGCCAAGTGCCACTGGATATTTTATCAGATAGCCATTGGCTCAATGTTATATTATGGGGCAGTGCAGCTCACACGTGCCGATAGAAGTCTGTGGGTGTGTGTGAAACATTGGACTGCACTCGGATGTGATCCCAAAGAAGTCCAATATACTTAGACAGTGCTGCGAGAGAATCGCAAAGCTGGAGCAGAGTGTCATTAGCAAGTCGCATTGGATGCTATACACTTGACTCCAGCCTTAGTGAAAGAATCCAGTTGATGTTTGTTCTTTAATTTGCATTTGAAGTTTTGGTGTAAAAAACTTTAGGTGCGTAAGGGCAGGGCTGTAGGTATGGTTTTTGTCTCCTGCCCTGTTCCCCTGCCTGCTTCTCATAGCTGTATTACAAGTCTCTGCTTTGTGAGTGATCTACCTCCTATTTGAAAATTCGTATCAGCACTGCCCTCAACGTGGGCGGCGCTTGCGCAGATTGATCCCCGGCGGTCTTCAATAAAATGGCGCCGCAGATTGAGATATCTGCTCAATGACTCACTTTAGAGATTTAATTAAGCAGAGATCTCAATCTCCGTATGAGCTCCATTTTATTGAAGACCTCTAGGAAATCAATCTGCACAAATGCCATGAGGGCACTTACTTTCAAACAAAGGTAGGTCACTCACAAATGCTGATTAAAGAATAACCACCGTGTGGTTTAATATGCATTACAGCACCATTATGGTTATGCCTTTACTTTAACGTGCAAAATCGTGCAGACAGGTTTTCTTTAAATGTTGTATGTAATATTCCAGGTGTTTGGTTTATATTACAGGCAGGGCTGTATGGGGCTCAGTAAACAGAAGAGCGGGGACCCGGACCAAGTCCGGGCCCCCCATCTTGTGCTTCTGCTCCGGGCCCCAGGGTATCATGTACCATTGCGTACATCTCGGAGCAGGGAGGCTCGGAACGCTCACGGCCTTGTAGTTCCAAGAGAGTCCCTCCACCTCCTCTGTGATGCGCTGGTGACTGTACGTACGCGATGACATCATCGCTCATGCTCTGTCATGTAAGAGCTCCAGAATGCCAGTCCAGAGGTGGAGCTGCAGGGGATCCTTTTAGAGGTAAGTATATAGAACTTGACAAATTGGGAGTGGGGAGAGCAAATGATGAATTGGGAGTGTGGAGGAGAGAAAATGATGTACTAGCAGTAGGGGGTGAAAGCAAATGATGAATTGGAAGTGGGGGACGGTGGATAGCAAATGATGAATTGAGAGCAAATGATAAATTGAAGGTGTGTGGAGGGAGCAAATGATGACTTGAGGGTCGAGGGGGAGAGCAAATGATAATGAATAGAGGGTCGGGGAACAGCAAATTATGATGAATTAGGGGTGGGGGTGGGAGAGAGAGGACATGATATTGAATTGGGGAAGAGGTGGGCATGTAAATAAAATAAATCTGGGTAGCAGGGAGGTGCAGAGCGGGGGCACTGAGGATGATCGAATGTGATTGGTAATGAATTGTGGGAAAAAAATATAGTTCTTACCGATAACGGTATTTCTCTGAGCCCATGACGGCACCACGGAGAGAGGGGATCCGCCCACCAAGGACAGGAAACCTACGGATAAAAAGGCGGTACCACTCTCCTGCATCAGTTTGTTTACATATATAACGATGGGAGACTACTAAGACATTTGTAAAATTTTTAACTGTTTAGCATAACAAGATACCGCGTGGCATTAAACTATAAATGGACTATGGCACTAATTCAAAGTGTGCACCCATAAGTGAAGGGAGGGAATGTACGGGTGCCGTCATGGGCTCAGAGAAATACCGTTATCGGTAAGAACTATATTTTTCTCTGACCGCCCATGACAGCACCACGGAGAGAATTGCATAGATAGTACATTCAGGGGGGGACCACCGCCTCCAGAACCCTTTTACCAAAAGTAAGGTCTGAAGAGGAGATTAGGTCCAATCTATAGTGCCTATAGAATGTGGATGGTGAGGACCAGGTAGCAGCTCTACATATCTGGTCTATGGAAGCTCCGGCCTTCTCCGCCCAGGAAGTTGCTACTGCCCTCGTTGAGTGAGCCTTAACCTCCCCGGGAACGGACATCCCACTTGCTGAATATGATAGACTGATGGCGTCTGTGATCCATCTTGCTATGGTGGCTTTAGATGCTTTTTTCCCCTTCCGGGGACCCTGGAAACACACAAACAGAGAGGAATCCTCCCTACTCTCTCTAGTGACTTCTAGGTAATGTAAGAGACATCTTCTTACATCTAGTGTATGTAGTGTTTGTTCCTCCTTGTTCTTAGGGTTAGGGCAGAAGGAGGGGAGAGATATCTCTTGAGACCTGTGAAATTTTGAAGCCACTTTCGGGAGATATGCTGGGTCTGTTTTTAGAACAACCCTGTCCTCTAGAAATTGTGTGTGAGGAGGGTTGGCTGAAAGAGCCTGTAAGTCGCTGACCCTACGGGCAGAAGTGAGGGCGACTAATAGAGCTGTTTTGAGGGATAGCGTTTTTATTGTAGATTCATGTAATGGTTCGAATGGAGGACTGGTCAGGGCTTTAAGGACCAAGTTTAAGTCCCATTGAGGAACCACTTTTACTGGCAGAGGCCTTGATCTTCCTGCTGCCCTAATGAATCTAGAGACCCACCTATTTGAAGCTAGGTCAAAATTAAATAGGGCTCCTAGTGCTGCCACGTGAACTTTTAGGGTACTGGTAGCTAAACCCATATCCAACCCATTTTGTAGGAACTCTAATATGGAATTGATGGGAATCTCTTTCCCTATTTTTGCACCTGAAAAGGACAGAAACTTTTTCCATATTTTGCCGTACTGTTTTGTTGTAACCGGCTTCCTACTTTTTAACAGAGTTGAGATTAACCCCGAAGAGAACCCTCTGTTTTCTAATATTTTCCTCTCAAGAGCCAGGCTGTCAAGTGCAAGTTCTTGACTTGTGGATGACAGATTGGGCCCTGTGACAACAGATCCTGGAGGTCTGGTAATACCCAAGGGTCGGATATTGACATTTTCCTCATCCATGAGAACCAAGGTCTCTTCGGCCAGAACGGGGCAATTAAAATGACCAGCGCCCCGTCCTCCCGAATCTTCCTCAGCACTGCTGGAATCAGAATGAGGGGAGGAAAGGCATATACCAGATGGTGACCCCAAGGGATCAGGAACGCGTCCACAGCTACTGGGTTCCCCAGGGGAGATAGGGAGCAAAAGGAGGCTACATTTTGGGAACACCCCATTTTTTCGTGATCTGGGTAAATATCTCTGGATTTAGTTCCCATTCCCCCTGTTTTAGGCTGGATCGACTGAGGAAGTCTGCCTTGTAATTGTCTACCCCCTTTATGTGTAGACTTGTCAGGGATAGAAGGTTGTTCTCGGCTAATTGCAGGATTGAGCTGGCCACTTCCATTAGGCTTTTGGAACGGGTACCCCCCTGATGGTTTATGTAAGACACTACCACCCGATTGTCCGACATCACCCTTACATGGTGAGATTGAAGGACTCCCGAGAATTCTTGAAGGGCAAATTTTACTGCCAGGAGTTCCTTCATATTGGAGGAATTGTTTGCAAGGGAAGGAGACCAACTGCCCTGAGCTACCAGGTCGTCCAGATGAGCCCCCCACCCTGAGGGGCTTGCGTCCGTGGTTAGGACCTTTGATATCGGGATTACCCATGGGACTCCCTGGGAAAGATTTTCCTGCAACGTCCACCAAGTCAGAGAGTGATTGGTGCGAGGAGATAATGTTAACCGCCCGTCTAAATGCTCTCCTAGGAGGATTTGCTCTGATAGTAGCTGCCATTGGAGATCTCTTGAATGTAGTTGAGCCCACCGGACCGCAGGGATGCAAGAGGTCATAGAGCCTAACAGGAACATGCCCTGACGGAGAGTTATAGAGGGGAGAGATTGTATTCTTAACGCTAAGCTCATTATCTTTTGTATTTTGCTCTCTGGGAGCCGGCATTCCATTTTCCTGGAGTCTAGAGTGAGACCTAGGTACTCCTGAACCTGAGAAGGCACCAATCTGGATTTCTCTAGGTTTATTAGCCAGCCCAGGTCTTTTAGAGAATGAATCACTAAATCTAGCTGATTCTTGCAATGTTGCGGGGAGGAGCCTATCACCAGAAAATCGTCCAGATATGGTACGATCAGGGTGTTTTCTTCCCTGATCCTTACCTCCGCGACCAGCTTTGTAAAGACCCTCGGGGCTATTGCTAGGCCAAATGGTAGGGCTGTGAACTGGAAGTGGCTTAGGACTCCCTTGATGTGGATTGCCATTCTGAGGAATCTTTGGTGATCCTTGTGTATTGGGACGTGATAATATGCGTCCTTCAGGTCTAGGACCACCATGAAGCATTGAGGAAACAGCATTTTGATTGATGATTTTATCGTTTCCATCTTGAATGCCTGAACCTCTAGGTAATTGTTTAGGTTCCTCAAATTAATAATAGTCCTGAAGGAACCGTCTGGTTTCTTTCTTAGGAACAGAGGGGAATAGTACCCTTGCCCTCTTTCTTGAGGGGGAACTTCCAGGAGTACTCCTTTTTTTACTAACCCCACAATCTCGTTCTCTAGTGTTAACTGCTCTTCTGCCGAGGATCTTGTAGATGTTATCTTGAAAGAGGGACGAGGGTACCTCTTGAATGTTAATCTCAGTCCTGATTTTATGATGTTTAAGATCCATTGACTGGAGGTAATCTTTTCCCAGGCTGGGAGAAAGAGAGATAATCTCCCTCCCACCTGGGGCGAACCTTCATTGTGGAGGTTTCTTGCTGTCATTGAGGCTTTTGTTGAAGATAAACCCTTTATTCTTGTTCTTCTTATCTTCCCACTTCCCCTGGCCTCTCCCTGGGTTCTTACGGAAAAACCTCTTGTTCCGAAAGGGCTTCCTATAAGAGGGGAGACCCAGAGAGGGGAAGGACTTTTTCTTGTCCCCTGCTTTTTCCAGGATGTCATCTAGAGTCGACCCGAACAGAAACTCTCCTTCACAAGGGATGGTACACAGTTTCGTTTTCGTCTGCAGGTCGCCTGGCCAATTCTTAAGCCAGAGGGCGCGCCTAGCCGCATTAGCAAACGCTGCTGCTCTGGCGGACAGCCTGATGGAGTCGGCCGAGGCGTCAGCTAGGAAAGCCGCGGCCCCTCTCATTACGGGTAATGTGTTCAGAATTGAGTCCCGGGAAGTTTTCCCCTTTAATTGACCCTCTAGTTGGTTCAGCCAGATCATCAGCGAGCGTGAAGTACATGCTGCTGCAACTGCCGGCTTCAGGCCTCCTCCTGCTGCCTCCCAGGACCCCTTGAGAAAGGCATCTGCCTTCTTGTCCATGGGGTCTTTTAGAACCCCCATGTCCTCGAACGGGAGGGCGAATTTCTTTGAGGCTTTAGCAATTGCTACATCTAATTTGGGGGCCTTCTCCCAAAAGGAGCACAATTCCTCCTCAAAGGGGTATTTCCTTTTTGGCGTCAAGAGAGTCTTCCTCATGGGCTTCTTCCATTCCTTTTTAATCAAGGCCGCGATTGCTTCGTTAAGCTTGAAAGCTCTTCTCTTTTTCTGTTCTAGGCCCCCAAACATGATGTCTTGTACTGTTTTTTTAGGATGGGAGTCTACCAACCCCATGGTACTTCTCACCGCCTTTATGAGGCCATCAGTATCCTCTAGAGGGAAACAGTTATGTCCCCCTGAGGAAGAAGTAGATGATGCAGATGAATCGGAGGAGATTGATGACATTGAACTCTCACTATCACTTTCGGATTTTGAGACTGGAGATGGGGATCTGTGTTTGGTCTTTCTCCTTTTTTTTCCACTTTTTAGTGACCTAAAGGTGTCCTCCACTTGCTCCATAATTAGGGTTTTAAGATCTGTTGCAAACCCTGGAAGGTTTTCAGATACAGTCTGCTGAATGCAAGTATTGCATAGTCTCTTATCCCATGTAGGTGGAAGATCCTCTCTACAGATGGCGCAACTTTTGTGCTTAGTTTTAGCTACGCTTTTCCTCCCCTAAAAGAGACAAATAACACTCTTACTGTCTCTGACATTCACGAAGATCCACTTACCACCTCCAGGACCCATAAATACCGGTTGGGGGTTCTCTGCCTCTGGCTTTCTCCCCGACGCCGTACTGGACTCCTTACTGTGTTGAGACCTTTGGCGTTCCTTGCTGGTGTCCTGGTGCCCTTTCTGCTGTCGCCTTTTTTGCTGCTGCTGCTGCTGCTGTGGCGATGCTGCAAGTGGAGGTGATTCGGGCAAAGGTGATGCCGGGTCGCTCATACTGCTGCTGATCTGCAGATGCTGCCTCGAGCTTGGCTGAGCTAGCGCTCCTATCTCTTGAGGCTCCTGCTTTTTACTGCAGAGCCACTGGGAGGATATAGATTCTGCTATTTGAATCCTCCCGCCGCCCGCACCTGCGCAGTAGCGACCGCTGAACGCCGGCGCCTGCGCAGTAACTCCTACATGGTCCCTAACAGCCGCCCCCAGCGCCTGCGCAGACCGCGCCAAACTGTCGGCCGGAACCCCGCTGGCGCCTGCGCAGAGCGCACCAGGCGCCCGGCCGGAAGACTCGCCGGCGCCTGCGCTAAGCGTACCAAGCGCCCGGCCGGAAACACACCGGCGCCTGCATGAAGCACCCAAGCGCCCGGCTGGAACCCCGCCGGCGCCTGCGCAGAGCGCACCAGGCGCCCGGCCGGAAGTCCCGCCGGCGCCTGCGCAGAACGCACCAGGCGCCCGGCCGGAAATACACCGGCGCCTGCATGAAGCGCCCAAGCGCCCGGTCGGAAGCCCCCCCCCGGCGCCTGCGCATACCGGCGCACAAGCGCACCGCGAGACCACCTAGATCCCGGGCGTGCGCCGAACTTCCAAGATGGCGCCCGGGAAGCAGAATGGCGCTGCTGACCGGCACCCCCGGTCCTATGCAGCCCTGTAGCGCTTTCTCTGCACGCCCGATGGCAGTGCAGCGTGCAGACTTATGCTTGTTTTAGGGAGGGTCGCGCTGCACCTCCCGCAACCACAGAGGGACCCCCCTGGATGTTGCCGCTGCTGCATCTTACCTGGGGAGGTGACCGCGAATTCCTTGTCACCTCCCCCGCACACCCTGTCGGCTCACTGGCTCCCAGCGGTGGCGCTTCGGGTCACCACCCTAGCCAAGGCAGAGGGACCCCAGCTGCCTGAATCGGACTGGTTGGCCCCAGAATTCCAATGACGACTGGTAAGTCCGTAGGTCTCCCATCAAGGACAGGAAACCAACTGATGCAGGAGAGTGGTACCGCCTTTTTATCCATAGGTTTCCTGTCCTTGGTGGGCGGATCCCCTCTCTCCGTGGTGCCGTCATGGGCGGTCAGAGAAAGTACAGGAGCTAATTAATTTATATATTTATTGGTTGGGGAAAGTGGATATATATAGCTAGTGGGGGCATAGTGGCGAATTACAATTTATATTTGGAATAGTGGGTTGCATAATAATGAAGTACAGTACAGACCAAAAGTTTGGACACCTTCTCATTTAAAGATTTTTCTGTATTTTCATGACTATGAAAATTGTACATTCACACTGAAGGCATCAAAACTATGAATTAACACATGTGGAATTATATACTTAACAAAAAAGTGTGAAACAACTGAAATTATGTCTTATATTTTAGGTTCTTCAAAGTAGCCACCTTTTGCTTTGATGACGGCTTTACACACTCTTGGCATTCCCTTGATGAGCTTCAAGAGGTAGTCACCAGGAATGGTTTTCACTTCACAGGTGTGCCCTGTCAGGTTTAATAAGTGGGATTTCTTGCCTTATACAGGTCCTTCTCAAAAAATTAGCATATAGTGTTAAATTTCATTATTTACCATAATGTAATGATTACAATTAAACTTTCATATATTATAGATTCATTATCCACCAACTGAAATTTGTCAGGTCTTTTATTGTTTAAATACTGATGATTTTGGCATACAACTCCTGATAACCCAAAAAACCTGTCTCAATAAATTAGCATATTTCACCCATCCAATCAAATAAAAGTGTTTTTTAATAACAAACAAAAAAACCATCAAATAATAATGTTCAGTTATGCACTCAATACTTGGTCGGGAATCCTTTGGCAGAAATGACTGCTTCAATGCGGCGTGGCATGGAGGCAATCAGCCTGTGACATTGCTGAGATGTTATGGAGGCCCAGGATGCTTCAATAGCGGCCTTAAGCTCATCCAGAGTGTTGGGTCTTGCGTCTCTCAACTTTCTCTTCACAATATCCCACAGATTCTCTATGGGGTTCAGGTCAGGAGAGTTGGCAGGCCAATTGAGCACAGTAATACCATGGTCAGTAAACCATTTACCAGTGGTTTTGGCACTGTGAGCAGGTGCCAGGTCGTGCTGAAAAATGAAATCTTCATCTCCATAAAGCATTTCAGCCGATGGAAGCATGAAGTGCTCCAAAATCTCCTGATAGCTAGCTGCATTGACCCTGCCCTTGATGAAACACAGTGGACCAACACCAGCAGCTGACATGGCACCCCACACCATCACTGACTGTGGGTACTTGACACTGGACTTCAGGCATTTTGGCATTTCCTTCTCCCCAGTCTTCCTCCAGACTCTGGCACCTTGATTTCCGAATGACATGCAAAATTTGCTTTCATCAGAAAAAAGTACTTGGGACCACTTAGCAACAGTCCAGTGCTGCTTCTCTGTAGCCCAGGTCAGGCGCCTCTGCCGCTGTTTATGGTTCAAAAGTGGCTTTACCTGGGGAATGCGGCACCTGTAGCCCATTTCCTGCACACGCCTGTGCACGGTGGCTCTTTCCTCAGGTTCCCCAAGGTCTGAAATCGGTCCTTCTCCACAATCTTCCTCAGGGTCCGGTCTCCTCTTCTCGTTGTACAGCGTTTTCTGCCACATTGTTTCCTTCCAACAGACTTACCATTGAGGTGCCTTGATACAGCACTCTGGGAACAGCCTATTTGTTGAGAAATTTCTTTCTGGGTCTTACCCTCTTGCTTGAGGGTGTCAATGATGGCCTTCTTGACATCTGTCAGGTCGCTAGTCTTACCCATGATGGGGGTTTTGAGTAATGAACCAGGCAGGGAGTTTATAAAAGCCTCAGGTATCTTTTGCATGTGTTTAGAGTTAATTAGTTGATTCAGAAGATTAGGGTAATAGGTCGTTTAGAGAACCTTTTCTTGATATGCTAATTTATTGAGACAGGTTTTTTGGGTTATCAGGAGTTGTATGCCAAAATCATCAGTATTAAAACAATAAAAGACCTGACAAATTTCAGTTGGTGGATAATGAATCTATAATATATGAAAGTTTAATTGTAATCATTACATTATGGTAAATAATGAAATTTAACACTATATGCTAATTTTTTGAGAAGGACCTGTAAATGCGTTGTGCAGAAGTCTGGTGGATACACAGCTGATAGTCCTACTGAATGGACTGTTAGAATTTGCATTATGGCAAGAAAAAAGCAGCTAAGTAAAGAAAAAACGAGTGGCCATCATTACTTTAAGAAATGAAGGTCAGTCACCGGGCCTCTCTGACCTTTCCCGGTGCCTGTGCACAGCAGTACTTTGCTCTGCCCTCAACAGGGCATCAAAGTACGCCTGCGCTGGAGCATGAATACAAGAAGAGGACATCATCGTAAGAAGATGGGAGGCCCCGGACCGGACCGCGATGCCCATCGGACCAGAACCGGACCGGGACCGCCCCAGGGTGAGTATAATCTAACCTCTTTTTCTCATCTTTCAGGATACTTTGGGGGCTTATGTACAGCATTACAGAATGCTGTAGATAAGCCCCTGATTCTGGTGGGCTTCGCTCACCTTTGATTTTGGGAGGGACAGGTTCCTGTTAAGTAGTTAAAGGGAAGCCATTACCTGAAATGACTTAATGATTAAATTAGATTTTTTTTTGTTAAATGTATTTGTTTTTAAATTTCCAATTTTTTTATTGCATCACAATTTATATTAAAACTAAAACATAGAAATCTTACAATATTTACCCAGAACAGAGGGGATATTTTAGAATAACTTCCTTTTGTTTCAGGAAAAAATACATGTACATACCCACAATGGTCAGATCCCAACATCTACAGTCATGGCCAAAAGTGTTGGCACCCCTGAAATTGTTCCATAAAATGAAGTATTTTTCCCAGAAAATTACACTGATCAACACAAAGAAATCATCAGCACAGGTAATATGTCTGTTTTATGTAGTTTGATGTGCGGATTCCAAAAATATGCTTAGTTTTGCTCTATCACAAAGTTTCTGAGATAGAAGTATTTTCGTTATGTTATTTCTGCTTTTCAATATATGGTGTTTTTCCTATGTTATTCCCATTTCTTTGCTTGTCTTGCTTAATTGTGAATTTTCTTACAGGATCAACTTCACGTAAAGGTTTAAGTGACTTTTATGGAAAGGAGTTTTGACAGTGCAGTCAACCAATGACTGCTTCTCGGAAAGTTATGTCATGGGGAGTAGCTAACTATTATGAGGCGGTAAGATTTTAGTCAGTCAGAAAAGGATAATGATGGCAGCAAGGACTGGTATTTGAGATTTCGATAGGAGACAGGCCTTTACAGGGATCTGAGCCCTGCTACAGGAAGAAAGAAGGGAAGGCAGCGGACAGCCACCACTGTGAGAGGATTTTCACTGCTTTTCTGGGAGGGCAAGTCGCCTCAGAGGGAAGAAAACAGCTCAGTCACTGAGGTGTAACTGAGTGAGGGTCGCCATAGAGAGAGAACCTGAAAGCAGCCAATATCACACTGAGAAACTGCCTGTCTGCAAATGTTCATCTGAAGGGAATAGGCTGACCTGTTTACCTCACAACTGTATATAGTTATCTACCAGATTACCTCCAATAAAATCAGTTCTAAATACAAGCTGCCTCTGTCATCTCTGGAGAAATATCTACATATAGTTGGTCGGCTCATCGCATGTTTGTTTTTTTTTAGTTTGTCACCACCACTGAACTAAACTAAAGGTACCATCACATTTAGCGACGCTGCAGCGATCTAGACAACGATCCCGATCGTTGCAGCGTCACTGTGTGGTCGCTGGAGAGCGACACAGACACACAGACAGCTCTCCAGCGACCAACTATGCGAAGTCCCCTGGTAACCAGGGTAAACATTGGGTTACTAAGCGCAGGGCCGCGCTTAGTAACCCGATATTTACCCTGGTTACCAGCGTAAACATAAAAAAAACAAAACACTACATACTTACATTCCGGTGTCTGTCCCCCAGCGTTCTGCTTTCCTGCACTGACTGTGAGCGCCGGCTAGCCGTAAAGCACAGCGGTGATGTCACCACTGTAATCTGCTTTACGGCTGGCCGGTGATGACAGTGCAGGGAAGCAGAACGCCGGGGGACGCGACAGACACCGGAATGTAAGTATGTAGTGTTTTTTTTTTTTTTACATTTACACTGGTAACCAGGGTAAACATTGGGTTACTAAACGCGGCCCTGTGCTTAGTAACCTGATGTTTACCCTGGTTACCAGTGAAGACATCGCTGAATCGGCGTCACACACGCCGATTCAGCGATGTCTGCGGGAGATCCAGCGACGAAATAAAGTTCTGGACTTTCTGCTCCGACCAACGATGTCACAGCAGGATCCAGATCGCTGCTGCATGTCAAACACAACGATATTGCTAGCCAGGACACTGCAACGTCACGGATCGCTAGCGATATCATTGTTAAGTTGGACAGTGTGACGGTACCTTTACTCTACTGTTTGATTTGATTTAAAGGAGAAAAATGCCTCGACAGTATCAATCATCCGAACAGATTCTGCTATATGTGTGGTTCTTTTACACCAAAAGGCCAAGTACGTTCAATCACTCATGATATTAAAAAGATGTACCAGATGTACTTTAAGTGTCCACTTGGTGATCAAGACAAAAGCTGTGCCCCACATGTGATATTCGCTCCGCTGCCTCGGAGTAACCTTCGACTCTGCCCTGTCCTTCAAACCACACATCCAAGCTCTTTCCACCTCCTGTCGCCTCCAGCTCAAAAATATCTCCAGGATCCGTCCTTTCCTCAACCCCCAATCTACTAAAATGCTTGTGCACGCCCTCATCATCTCCTGCCTTGACTACTGCAACATCCTTTTCTGTGGCCTCCCTGCTAACACCCTTGCACCTCTCCAGTCCATCCTTAAAGGGACACTGTCACCTGAATTTGGAGGGAACAATCTTCAGCCATGGAGGCAATGTCACGCATACACACACATTATATATACTGTAAATATTTTATATTGATTGCAAATTAACATTTATACTGGCTTCTAATACTTACAATTGTAACATTCAGATGTATAATGCATCCGATTCGGCAGGGAAGAGATTCTGTACAGATGCTGAGGAGTCAACTTTTTTTTTCCAACTTCCACCATCACATGAAAAGCAGCTCTACAATAATGTAATCCGAGGACCCATCCCTAAACTGCCGGAGATGTTGCATAGTGTTACATGCAGAATGAAATCAGAGCCTGCAGTATGCTATTATCCCTACCGAGGGGTGGAGCCGCGTATTAGAAAAGATTCACCTGTGCCCTTTCATCAGCTAATACAGATTATCTCCATCCAGGTATACAAAGTCATTTCCTGGCTTTGCTAAACAGAAACACTAGCCTTCATTCGCTCCAATAACATCGCATTACAAATAATAAGCTGCTGAATATTATCCACCATTATTAAAAACAGGCTCATAATTATTTTTCACATTATTTCCTAGAGAGTGCTTAACAATAAAAAATATAAAAATAAGACTACTTTTTCACAGTAAAGTTTATTAGCTAAATGTCTCAACGTATCCAACAGGTTATCCCTTTGACATAAATTACATGTATTGTCATTAATTTATATTTATAATAAAAATAAAGTACAAATTTTACCGCTTTTTTTTTTTTAAAACTTTAAGTTCTTTTTTTCGTAACTTCCCAGTACTTCACATCACGCTCACTACACACTCG
The DNA here is from genome assembly GCF_032444005.1 of Ranitomeya imitator. Classification (NCBI taxonomy): domain Eukaryota; kingdom Metazoa; phylum Chordata; class Amphibia; order Anura; family Dendrobatidae; genus Ranitomeya; species Ranitomeya imitator. The sequence goes on from NC_091282.1 coordinate 272,803,665, forward strand.
AAGGTTTTCAAAAAGATTCACAGCACTTTTACATAGTTACTGAAAATAAAATACCACTACCCAAAAAAAATAAAAATATATAGGAAAAATATGGTAACATCACAGATAAGTACACAATTTTTTTAGAGGGAAATCCAACACCAGGGGATTTTTTTTTTTTATTAGATTGTAAAAATTAACCACTTCACTCCCCAGGGCAGCAGCATTATCTTTTTTTTTTTTTTTTTCATTTCTTAAGAACTTTCTCTACCATTTTCTCCCCCTTTCTCAGAGAATTTTGGGGGGGTGTTTAAGCTAACGAGTTGAAGATACTGGTACGAGGGGGGTGCTCTGTTTTGTTTTTATACAACTTGTATTTTGAGATTTAAAGTTGTTAAAGCCACTAGTTTTTATGGATTCTGATTTTTCTCACTTTCATTCATGTTTTTATTCCTAGATTTCCATTCTACTAGAGTTTAAAGGTTAAAAAAAAAAATGTACAGATTGTTCATAGTGTCTGTGTACTGATCACCAAACCAATAAAACCTGGTTTAAAAAAATAAATAAATAAAGTACAGTAGATTCTAGATTTCTACCTAAAGAAAATTATATATGAAAGCGAGTCACCAGGGTTTTGGTGCCCTATGTTAACTTGCCATAATTTAGGGGCAAAAACTCTGAGTCAGGGACTGTGTAAGCTAGATGTTCCTGCAGTAGATTTGATAAAGCTATACTTTATTGACTGCATCTCTGCCAGTCCTCGATATTCATGAGCTTCGGTTAGGTTCGCCCTCCCACCATTGATCGGTAGTTTTCTGCCAATGCATTTGGCAAGTAGAAAATGGTCAATGGTGTAAGTGGAGTTGTGAGGAACTGGCCACTTACTAAAGATGAGTGAATTTGCTCAGGTTCCCTCTTATTCGGCAAGCTATAGTGCTTGCCGACTAAGCTGCAGAGGGAACCCGGCTTCCTGGATTGCCTTGCGCAGGCGTGTACTACGGAGGACAGAGAATGAACTTCAATCCAATATTGCGGCCAGCATGCAGCCAGCAGGCAAGGAAAGGGTGAATCAAACACCTGAAAACTCCGCCCATATGACCGAAAACTGGTCCCGCCAAATTTAGGTGACAGGTTCCCTTTAAAGACAGACGCAGATTTTGGTTTCACAGAGTTTGCTGCTCCAGGATTTTTAGATCTTCTTGTCAGATGATTCTATTATTGCTGAATCACAATTCTAAGCATTTCATATGTTTCTAAACATGTGTTTCTACAGTTTCTAAAGACATAAAAGTCATAAGGTATAAAGAAAACAAAAAAGGTACGCGAAGATATTACAAGGCAAGACTGTGTTTAGCGAAGGCTTTGTATATGGTATTGCAAATTTTAAGGTCATATAACAAAGTAATCTGTTTTAAGTCAAGAGTATCCTATTATGGTCATCAAAACCTAGATAATTAATCCTGGAAGATTTTTGGAACAACATAGGGAGAGTGCAGGGTACATGTTTACAGGGGTAGATGTGGACTGCCCTTGTAAGGGCAGGAGCTTGGGGGATAGCCTATCGTAGCCCCATAGGGATTGACATAGGGATTGTCATCTCTTCATGGTCCGGATGTCTGTCTGACTAAAGTATATCCGGTGCTCCTATGCCTGCCTACGGAATTGGTGAGATCGTTCCTGTTTATTAGTACAGTAAGCATATTTTACAGTACATGCTGATTACTGTCTATTGTGTCTATATGCGTCTATATGCGTCTGGTTGTATAGAGTCAGTTGCTGTCTTATATATATTTTTTGAACAGCTCCTTTGGGTACCCTATCCTGGATTGATTCCGCATATATGGTGGTGACGTGGCCCCGTATTAAGTGTTCACTTGGGTGACTTGTTTTTATTTACTTTTGTGTATTAAAAGTCATGTTTTATTTTTTCCACTTCGTGCTTTTTTGTAAGATTTTTAAAGGACATTAAAAAGGCTGTCTCATAAGCAAAATACATTTTAATCAATAGATCTGGGAATTATAATTTGGATGTGTAAAAAATGTTCCTGAGCTGAGAATCTTACAAATGTGCCCCTGATATATACTGTTATTTGAAGTGTCCAACAATGCAGATCAGCTCCAGTTTATGGTCGGAATATATCACATCTCCAGGCCAGTGGAGGAAGCATAAGTCACTTATAATAAGTGAGTATACAGGTGATGCAGTCTGAGCTCACAGCTGCTACATTCTCAGGTAGCACATTTCCCTGTCTGTTTCATATCAGCAGTGAGTGTTTCTGTTTCATCTGCAGCATTTCAGAGAAAAACATACTTTAAACGCCACTGAAGACCAGTTGGACAGACAGTTCCCTGGTGGCTTCTCCACATCCGCTGCCCTGGATTGACAGGTCTCTGCCTATGTGTACATATAGCAGAGACCTATCAATCCAGGGCCGCAGGCAGGGAGAAGCTGCCAGGGACCTAGCTGCCAACTAGTCTACAGCATGGTCTCGGTCAACGGTGACTTTTAACCCCCTTCATGATCTATGACATATATACGTCATAAGTAGTGTCCCTGCATTCTATGCGGGCTCCGGCACTGAGCCCACATGTAATAATCTACTATATAAAGCTGAATGTGTGTATGTGTGTATGTATGTCCGGGATTGGCATCTGCACCGTCGCAGCTACAGCCACAAAATTTTGCACAGTCACACGTCTGGACCCCGAGAGCGTCATAGGCTATATTGTGAGGTGAAATTTTAACCCCGCGCATTCCAATTCACCAAACAATTTTGCCCCTATCTACATAATGGGGAAAAAAGTGAAAGGAAAAGTGTTGGAGGCGTTGAAGCTACAGCCACAAAATTTTGCACAGTCACACGTCTGGACCCCGAGAGCGTCATAGGCTATATTGTGAGGTGAAATTTTAACCCCGCGCATTCCAATTCACCAAACAATTTTGCCCCTATCTACATAATGGGGAAAAAAGTGAAAGGAAAAGTGTTGGAGGCGTTGAAGCTACAGCCACAAAATTTTGCACAGTCACACGTCTGGACCCCGAGAGCGTCATAGGCTATGTTGTGAGGTGAAATTTTAACCCCGCGCATTCCAATTCACCAAACAATTTTGCCCCTATCTACATAATGGGAAAAAATGAAAGGAAAAGTGTTGGAGGCAAATTGACAGCTGCCAGATGTGAACAAGGGGGACTTAAAGAGTGAGAGCGATGGCGCCAAAGAGTATATACCGTACAGTTGCTAAGGTGGGGCCCCGACATGGGATACTCACCACACACGGGGATATGAACACACACACAAAATGCGCCACACACTTCCACGTGCTTGAACACATATTACCCTCAGCACACATTTCACCACACATTCTCCAACCTCGCCACATAAAAGTCGAAACACAAAAGTCGCCGCTCAAAACTCGCCACGCGCAGAACTCGCCACATGCAAAAACTAGGCTCTTGCAAAACTCGCCACAAGTGCAAAACTCACCTCATGGAAAACTCGCCACACGCAAAACTTGCACATGCGGAAAAATTGCCACATGCACAAAAGTTGCAACACATGCAAAATTTCTTCACACAAAACTTGCACATACTCAAAAGGCACCACACAAAACTCGCCACGTGCAAAACTCGCCATGCGCAAAACTTGCTGCACACAAGTTGCTACACTAACCTGTCACATGCAACTCGACACACAAAAAGTTGCTACACGCATGTTGCCACACACAACTCATCTCACAAAAGTCGCTACATACATGTCGCCACACGCAACTCAACACACACAACTTGACAAACGAAACTCGCCCTAAAACACACACAAGTCTGGTCTTATCCTTCAAAAATAAAAATCTGATTAATAAGCAGACAAACTACAACAAATGTACCATAAAGGAAATACGGCAGCTGTCAGTCACATGACCTGTCTATTATGTGTATGTGTGAGCGAATATATACTGCCAGGGGGAGGGCTTCCTGCTGGCTGGGGATTTATCAGGCTGCCAATTTAGCTTACAAATACTGAGGTAAAAATACTGAGCAAATAACGTGTGAATGAGGTCTAATACAGGAGGAGATGACACACAGGTATATACTATATACAGGAGAGATGACACACAGGTATATACAATATAGAGGAGGAGATGACATACAGGTACATATATATACAGGAGGAGCTACAGCAACAAAATTTTGCACAGTCACACGTCTGGACCCTGAGAGCGTCATAGGCTACGTTGTGAGGTGAAATTTTAACCCCGCGCTTTCCAATTTACCAAACAATTTTGCCCCTATCTACATAATGGGGAAAAAAGTGAAAGGAAAAGTGTTGGAGGCGTCGCAGCTACAGAAACAAAATTTTGCACAGTCACACGTCTGGACCCTGAGAGCGTCATAGGCTACGTTGTGAGGTGAAATTTTAACCCCGCGCTTTCCAATTTACCAAACAATTTTGCCCCTATCTACATAATGGGGAAAAAGTGAAATGAAAAGTGTTGGAGGCGTCGCAGCTACAGCCACAAAATTTTGCACAGTCACACGTCTGGACCTTGAGAGCGTCATAGGCTATGTTGTGAGGTGAAATTTTAACCCCGCGCTTTCCAATTCACCAAACTATTTTTCCCCTATCTACATAATGGGGAAAAGTGAAAGGAAAAGTGTTGGAGGCAAATTGACAGCTGCCAGATGTGAACAAGGGGGACTTAAAGAATGAGAGCGATGGCGCCAAAGAGTATATACCGATCAGTTGCTAAGGTGGGGCCCCGACATGAGATACTCACCACACATGGGGATATCAACACACACAAAATGCGCCACACACTACCACGTGCTTGAACACATATACCACGCTCAGCACACATTTCACCACACATACACCAACCTCGCCACATAAAAGTCGAAACACAAAAGTCGCCGCTCAAAACTCACCACGCGCAAAACTCGCCACATGCAAAAACTAGGCTCACGCAAAACTCGCCACAAGTGCAAAACTCACCTCATGGAAAATTCGCCACACGCAAAACTTGCACACGCGGAAAAATTGCCACATGCACAAAAGTTGCAACACATGCAAAAGTTGCCTCACACAAAACTTGCACATACTCAAAAGGCACCAGACATAAAACTCACCACGCGCAAAACTCGCCATGCGCAAAACTTGCTGCACACAACTTGCTACACTAACCTGTCACATGCAACTCGACACACACAAAGTTGCTACACGCATGTTGCCACACAAAACTCATCTCACAAAAGTCGCTACATGCATGTCGCCACACACAACTCAACACACACAACTTGACAGACGAAACTCGCCCTAAAACACACACAAGTCTGGTATTAGCCTTCAAAAATAAAAATCTGATTAATAAGCAGACAAACTACAAGAGCAACAAATGTACCATATAGGAAATACAGCAGCTGTCAGTCACATGGCCTGTCTATTATGTGTATGTGTGAGCTAATATATACTGCCAGGGGGAGGGCTTCCTGTTGGCTGGGGATTTATCAGGCTGCCAATTTATCTTACAAATACTGAGGTAAAAATACTAAGCAAATAACGTGTTAACGAGGTCTAATACAGGAGATCACACAGGTATATACTATATACAGGGGAGATGACACACAGATATATACTATATACAGGAGAGATGACACAGGTATCTACTATATAGAGGAGATGACATACAGGTACATACTATATACAGGAGGAGATGACATACAGGTATATACTATATACAGGAGGAGATGACACACAGGTATATACTATATACAGGAGCAGATTACCTACAGGTATATACTATATACAGGAGGAGATGACATACAGGTATATGCTATATATAGAAGATGACATACAGGTATATACTATATACAGGAGGAGATGACAAACAGATATATACTATATACAGGGGAGATGACACACAGGTATATACTATATACAGGAGGAGATGACATACAGGTATATACTATATATAGAAGGAGATGAAATACAGGTATATACTATATATAGGAGGAGATGACATACAGGTATTTACTATATATAGGAGGAGATGACATACAGGTATATACTATATACAGGGGAGATGACACAGATATATACTATATACAGGAGGAGATGACACACAGGTATATACTATATACAGGAGGAGATGACATACAGGTATATACTATATATAGAAGGAGATGACATACAGGTATATACTATATATAGGAGGAGATGACATACAGGTATTTACTATATAAAGGAGATGACATACAGGTATATACTATATACAGGGGAGATGACACACAGCAGGTATATACTATATACAGGGGAGATGACATACAGGTATATACTATATACAGGAGATGACATACAGGTGTATACTATATATAAGGGAGATGACAAACATGTATATACTGAGGTGAAAATGAGAGGTGTGAGGTGAAAATGAAAAGGTGTGAGTGCAAAATGAGAGGAGTGAGGGAAAATAGTGTAGTGATCGGAAAATGACAGATGTGAGGTCGAAATGACAAGTGTTAGGCGGGAATGAGATGTGAGGGAGAAAATGAGAGGTGTGAGGGAGAAAATGAGAGATGTGAGGGGGAAAATTAAAGATGTGATTGGGAAAATGAGAGGAGTGATGGGAAAATAAGAGAAGTGACGTGCTATAACTAACCACAGATATTTACTATGCCCAGGCAACGCCGGGCTCTTCAGCTAGTAATCTTTATATAGAGCCAACATATTCCGCACTGCTTTACAGTTAAACAGTTTCAAACACAAGAGTCATAAGTAAAAGCGCTACCAATAATATAATGATTAAAACAAAATAAAACAACCCTGCTTGTGAGAGCTTACAATCTACAATGAGGTGGGGGAGATATAAAGTACAGGTGTGTATTTACAATGATGTATTTACAGTGAAGATCCAGCCATCTTCAGGGGGTGGGGGAGATAGGTGGAGGTAGTGAATGGGCTACACATGCACACTTACAGATAAAATGACTTTGATTAGGGAACATGATAGGCCACTCTGAACAAATGTGTTTTGAGGGAGAGCCTAAAACAGTGCAAGTTGTGTCTGATCCTAGTTTCTTGGGGTAGAGCATTTCAGAGGATAGGCACCACGCGGGATAAGTCTTGTAGTCGGGAGGTAGATTAGTGCAGAGATTAGTCGAAAGTCGTTTACAGAGGCCATCAAACGGTTAGGCCGATAGACAGAAATGAGGGAGGAGATGTAAGGGGGTGCCGCACTGTGGAGAGATTTGTGGGTGAGAACAAGTACTTTGAATTGGATCCTATAATGAATGGACAGCCAGTGTAATGACTGGCGAAGAGCAGACGTGTCCGAGTATCGATTAGCCAGGTAGATGAGCCTGGCTGTTGCAAGAAGGATAGACTGGAGAGGGAAAGTCGAGTAATGAGGAGGCCAATTAGTAGAGCATTGCAGTGGTCCAGGAGGGAGTGGATCAGGACAACAAGTGAGGGTTTTAGTTTCCATGGTGAGAAAAGAGCAGATTCTAGAGATGCTCTTTAGGTGTAGGCGGCAAGAGCGGGCAAGAGATTGTATATAGGAGGTGAAGGAGAGATTGGTGTCAAACATAACACCCAGACAGCGCACCTGCCGGGGCGTTATTGTGGTGCCACCCACAGAGAGGGAAATGTCAGATTTAGGAAGGTTAGTAGATGGCGGGAGTAGAAGAAGTTTGGTTTTGGAAAGGTGGAGTTTCAGATAGAGAGTGGACATGATGTTGGAGACTGCGGACAGACAGTCAGTGGCGTTCTGTAGTACAGCGGGGGTAAGGTCATAGAATCATAGAATGACATGTATAGCTGTGTGTCATCAGCATAAAGATGGTACTGAAAGTCAAATCTGCTGATGGTCTGTCCAATTGGGGCCATGTAGGGGGAGAAGAGAAGGGGGCCAAGGACTGAGCCCTGAGGTACCCCAACAGTGAGAGGAAAAGGAGATGAATTGGAGCCAGCGAACAGAACACTAAAGGAGCGGTCAGAAAGGCAGGAAGAGAACCAGGAGAGAGCAGTGTCCTTAATGCCTAGTGACTGGAGCCTAGAGAGTAGGAGAGGGTGGTCAACAGTGTCAAAAGCTGCTGAAAGGTCGAGAAGAATGAGCAGAGTGTGGTCACCATTACATTTTGCTGTCAGAAGGTCGTTGGTCACTTTGATGAGTGCAGTTTCTGTCAAATGGAGGGATGGAAACCAGACTGTGAAGGGTCTAGGAGGGAATGAGTGGAGAGATAACGGGTAAGGCGGGAGTAGATCAGGCACTCCAGTTTAGAGATGAAGAGGAGATTGGAGACTGGTCAGTAGTTGTTTGTGTAGGATGGGTCGAGGGCGGGTTTCTTTAATAATGTAGTAATGATAGAGTGTTTGAAGGAGGGGAAAATGCCAGAGGAGAGGGAGAGATTAAAGTCTTGTCTGTCTTGCCCTTTCTTGTGCCCTTGACTATCATGGCCGCCTCTGTGTTGCAGATTAGACTTACTTATGGCGCTCCTCTACTGTCATGTGTAGCGTGTGAGGGCGGTCCGTCATTTGGCCTGCATCTCAGATGGCATCTTTACGGGGCTGGTAACTCTCCAGCGATCACCTACACTACAGCGTTCTCGCAAACAGCTGTTTGCGAGGACCAGACATAAGTTATCGCGAGAACTGCAGTGAACGAGGGACTTCCGACGGTGGGACAGGTGAGCCAGCAGACATGCGTAGTAAGCTGCGTGTACGCAGTTTCTACGCATGTGATTATTCATTAGATGCGATTTTATCACACCTAATAATAGTCAGTGGTAAATTTACGGCGCGGCGACGGAGCGTCGCCGCTTTGTAAACAGACATGCTGCGTTCTGAAAAGACGCGCCGCATGTCTGTTTACGTGGGTTTGCTGCCTGCGTGTTTTACCGCATAGTGGAGACGGGATTTCATGAAATCCCCTCCACTATGCTGTAACATCTGGACAATGCGTGTTTGATGCTGCGGCTCTACGCAGAGTTTCCTGAACGTGGAAACATACCCTAAGTCTGCACTGCTGAAGATTGCCAGGTGGAAGATTTTCCTTAATAGCCTTTATCCAAACAGGTTTTCAAAGTCAACGAGTTTCAAAGCCAAGCAGGACCTCTTCTTCAGGACAAACCTAGCGGTTAGGTTGTGTCCTTAGGAAGTTGTCCTGCGTGACTTTGAAACGTGATGACTTTGAAAACCTATTTAAATAAAGGCTATTAAGGAAAATCTTCCACCTGGCAGTCTTCATCAGCAGTGCAGACTAAGGCTATGTGCCCACGTTGCAGATTAGGCTTAGGAATTTTTGGTGCGGATTCTGCATCTCTTGGCAGAAAACGCAGGTGCGGATTTGACGCATTTTTTGTGCAGATTTTTTGCGGGTTTACTGCTTTTTTTACCCCTGCGGATTTCTATAATGGAATGGGTACAAAAATGCTGCAGATCCGCAAAAAAGTAGTGACATGCTACTTCTTTTAATCCGCAGCGTTTCCGCACGGAATTTTCCGCACCATCATTACAGCATTTTGTTTTCCCTATTGAATTACATTGTACTGTAAATCACTTGCGCATCTGCAGCATTTCTGCAAGGCAAAAAACGCTGCGGATCTGCAGGAAATCCACGTGTGCACATAGCCTTAGACATCAAAACCTGGATCCACTATTTGCCTCTTTCTTTGGACCAGTGTCTTGTGGTAGCAGATTCATGCTCTATACATTTTGCAAATATGCAACCCCATCAGTTAAGCATTATTATTATTATTATAGCGCCATTTATTCCATGGCGCTTTACTTGTGAGGAGGGGTATACATAATAAAAACAGGTACAATTATCTTGAACAATACAAGTCACAACTGGTACAGGAGGAGAGAGGACCCTGCCTGCGAGGGCTCACAATCTGCAAGGGATGGGTGAGGATACAGTAGGTGAGGATAGAGCTGGTTGTGCAGTGGTTTGGTCGATCGGTGGTTACTGCAGGTTGTTGGCTTGCCGGAAGAGGTAGGTCTTCAGGTTCTTTTTGAAGGTTTCGATGGTAGGTGAGAGTCTGATATGTTGTGGTAGAGAGTTCTAGAGTAGGGGTAGGGCGAGAGAAATCTTGTATGCTATTGTGGGAAGAGGAGATAGGAGGGGAGTAGAGAAGGAGATCTTGTGAGGATCAGAGGTTGCGTGCAGGAAAGTACCGGGAGACGAGGTCACAGATGTATGGAGGAGACAGGTTGTGGATGGCTTTGTATGTCATGGTTAGGGGGGGAGGCCGGGGAATAGCGGGGGGACAGGTGGATTAGTCGGGCAGCAGAGTTTAGAATAGATTGGAGGGGTGCGAGAGTGTTAGAGGGGAGGCCACAGAGCAGGAGGTTACAGTAGTCGAGGCGGGAGATGATGAGGGCATGGACTAGGTTTTTGCAGATCCTTGGTTTAGGAATGTACAGATCCGGGAAATATTTTTGAGTTGAAGGCGGCAGGAAATGGAAAAGGCTTGGATATGCTGTTTGAAGGAGAGATCAGTGTCAAGGATTACCCCAAGACAGCGAGCTTGTGGGACTGGGGAGAGTGGGCAGCCATTTACTGTAATGGATAGGTTCGTTGGGGGCGTCACGTGAGATGGGGGAAAGACAATGAATTCTGTTTTGTCCATGTTAAGTTTTAGAAATCTAGCGGAGAAGGATGAAATAGCGGATATTGAGGGATTCTGGTTAGCAGGGTGGTGATATCTGGTCCAGAGAAGTAGATCTGTGTGTCGTCAGCATATTACTTTCCTTTTAATTACCCAAGTTGTTTAGTCAGTTAAGACCCTATTTGCTCTTGTTTGCTCCCCAGCATCACAACTATATTCAACACTAATGACGACATATTTCCATAAGACAACATAATGTAATCAAATTCTGTGTCATACCTGTGGGATAAAAAATCTAACTATATCCCTGGATAAAATCCTTAAGAAATGTGGTTTCCAAAATGGGGTCACCTGTGGGTGGTTTCCCCTGTTTAGGCACATCAGGGGCTCTCCAAGCATGGCATGATATTCGCTCTCAATTCCAGACAATTTTGCGTTCCAAAAGCCAAACGGTGCTCCCTCATGAGCCCTGTCGCTCTCCCAAACAGTGGATTTCCCCCACAAATGGGGTATCAGCATACTCAGCAGAAATTGCACAACAAATTTTGTAGTCCATTTTTTCTTGTTACCCTTGTGAAAATAAAAAAAGTTTGGGTCTAAAGTAAATGTTTTGGGAAAAAAGTTAAATGTTCATTTTTTCCTTCCATATTGCTTCAGTTCTCATGAAGCAACTGAAGGGTTAATAAATTTCTTGAATGTGGTTTTGAGCACCTCGATGGGCGCAGTTTTTAGAATGATGTCACTTTTGGGTACTTTGTCATATAGGCCCCTAAAAGTCACGTCGAATGTGATGTGGTCCCCCCCAAAAAAATGGTTTTGTAAATTTTGCTGGAAAAATGTGAATCGCTGGTCAACTTTTAACCCTTATAATTTCCTAACCCAAAAAAATTATGTTTCCAAAACTCTGCTGATGTAAAGTAGACATGTGGGAAATGTTATTTATTAACTATTTTGTGTGACATAACTCACTGATTTAAGGGCACAAAAATTAAAAGTTTGAAAGTTTCCTAAATTTTTTAAGTTTTTGCCAAATTTCCGCTTTTTTCATAAATAAATGCAAGTCATATCGAAATTTTTTTTACCACCATCATAAAGCACAATATGCCACGAAAAAACAGTCTCAGAATCAGTGGTATACGTTGAAGCGTTCCAGAGTTATTACCACATAAAGTGACACTGGTCATAATTGTAAATTTGGCTCGTTACTAAGTGGTTAAGGATGACGACTTGGGATCTAACTTATTGGTTGACAACCGATGATCAGCAGATAAACAAGGGAGGATCTTCGTGGGTCCCATGTGCCTATATTTTTCAAGGTGAGTTTTGTGAGTTAAATTAGCGGGTCTGCTAGTAGTTCTCTTTCCAAGTACCAAGTTATGTTCTGGAAGTGCATTTTAACTTTAGAGGGGAGAACAGTAATGAAACTTTCACATGTGTCACTGTTCCATCCTTGAGTATTTTTGAGGATGGATGCTTCTGCTCATTCCAATAGAAAAAGGAAAGTTATACTAAATATAATTTCTGTGGTGATGAACAATGATTGATGGAGCACCATGTCACAAGGGAAAAAGTGATAATTCACGCATATTTTGTGACTGTATAAAAGCCGCGAAACATGATACTTTGCATACCTGAACATGCTAGGCAAACCTGAGTAATGAGCACTTGCACTCATCACTAGATTTGATCCATATCCAGCAAGTCAGGATGAATTGCAGAAGTCTCGAAAAAACAAGGGACAGAACTAAATACTGTGTATTTGCATAAAAGTTGTCAATAATAGTTTAAAAACGTATGAAATTCTTATAAACTGTATTTCAATAACCATAGAATCATCTGACGAAAAGGTTTAAACACACAAGCAGAAAACTCTGTGAAAAACAAAATCTGGGCCAGTCTTAAAACTTTTGGCTGCCTGTACAGCACAAAAACACATATATCACTTACCGGTAATGTGTTTTTATGGAAACCATGACAGCACAAATCAAAAACAGCGGTATATCACCAGTCAAAAAGATGTATATCAAAGCAAGGTGTGACTAATAATAAAAATTAACTTTTAATATATAATGCTAAAATTGGTATAATCAACCACATATAAACAAACAAGAAGGACTCACAGAACAAATTCCCATATATAGGGAATCTACGGATAATAAAATCCCTAAGACTGTCCACATGGACGCCTCTGTGTCAGTCTACAAAGGGAAAAATCAAACACCTCCCAAAAGGAGCATGTAACATATATGAGTAGTTACTCTCACCGCATGTAATGAATTCCCGTCAACCTAGTGGAAATGCAGTGAAGATGCATATATCCTGTCTCTGTTATTCATGCAGAGACATACATAGTATATAAAAAATTGGAACGATCTCACCTCCAGTTTTCTTATCTTGTAACGGCAAGACCACTCACATCCACAGCATCTGGGAGGGGGGGTCCACAGTTTTGACCACACATATACCCATCCAAGCTGTCAGGAGTGCAAATTAACCCCAAAATACCAAACACATTTTTCCCTACGCGTTTCGTTTTATGAACTCATCAGGGGAAACCGATGTAACGTCCCTCCACATCTGTGGGGGACCCTCAACCTAGGGGTATGCCAGTAATCCATTGTATATGTGTGGTCAAAACTGTGGATCCCCCCTCCCAGATGCTGTGGATGTGAGTGGTCTTGCCGTTACAAGATAAGAAAACTGGAGGTGAGATCGTTCCAATTTTTTATATACTATGTATGTCTCTGCATGAATAACAGAGACAGGATATATGCATCTTCACTGCATTTCCACTAGGTTGACGGGAATTCATTACATGCGGTGAGAGTAACTACTCATATATGTTACATGCTCCTTTTGGGAGGTGTTTGATTTTTCCCTTTGTAGACTGACACGGAGGCGTCCATGTGGACAGTCTTAGGGATTTTATTATCCGTAGATTCCCTATATATGGGAATTTGTTCTGTGAGTCCTTCTTGTTTGTTTATATGTGGTTGATTATACCAATTTTAGCATTATATATTAAAAGTTAATTTTTATTATTAGTCACACCTTGCTTTGATATAAACCATGACAGCACCAACAAGAGAGGGGATCCGCCCTTCAAGGACAGGAAACCTTCAAGATAAAAAGGGCGGCTGCTCGTTCCACATCAGTGGATTACAGAGAATGAGAGAACCTCCGAGTTAGTGTACACAAATGTATATACATTTATACAAATTATCCTTAACCCCACCTTAAGTGGTAAACTATATACAATAACCTACCAACCAGAAGGTGATGGCTTAGTAACAGGAGGGAATATAAGTGTGCGGTCATAGGTTCCATAAAAACACATCAGGGAGGAACCACAGCCTGTAGAACCCTCTTCCCAAATGTGAGATCAGAAGAGGCAGAAAGATCCAGTCTATAATTGCTATAAAAGGTGGAAGGTGATGACCACGTAGCTGCCTTACAGATCTGTTCTATGGATATATCTCCTCTTTCAGCCCAAGACGTTGCCATCGCTCTTGTAGAGTGGGCCCTCAGGGACCGGTCTTCCTGCACCTACATAGGCCAATCCAATAGATAGCTTCCCTTATCCATCTGGATAGGGTACCCTTCGAGATTCCCGCCCCCTTCCTAGAATCCTGAAAGGAAATAAACAGAGCGCTATCCTTCCCTCCAAGGTTTTGTTGCCAACAAATCGTGAAGACGGCATCTCACATATAGGGTATGAATTTCTTTTCCCTATCATTCTTTGGTTTAGGACAGAAGGAAGGTAGCGGTATCTCTTGTGACTTCTATGGAACCTAGATACTACTTTAGGCAAATAGGCAAGGTCAGGTTTTAAGGCTACTCGATCGTCCATTACCATGGTAAAGGGAGGATCTGCTGACATGGCCTGTATATTGCTTACTCTCCGTGCTGATGTAAGGGCCACTAAGAGTATAGTTTTTAATGTAACCAGTTTTATGGATCCTTCAGTTAAAGGCTCAAAGGGGTTCTGTTAAAGCACTCAAGACCAGGGTCAAGTCCCATGGAGGGACCCTGGCCACTGGGACTGGTCTGGATCTAGCGCATGCCTTAACCCATTATCTACCAATGTCCTTTTTTGGGACGCCTAATCTTTTGCTTCTAGCAACCAACTAAGATTTTATAATTTTTATCATTAGGTCCAATTTTTTGTGTTGTGTTTGTAAAATGAATGTTTTCAAAATAGGAAATCATGACATTGTCATTTTTAATTGAATATTGGGATGCCCTTTTCTGAAAAATCCGTAAAATGAAAATTTCTAATTTGGCAAGTAATGGGTTAATAAACTTGACCACCCACTGATTACCTGTGAGGTTGTAATTATAGAGCCCCTAAAGCAGATACCTGAACTTTCAAGGTACTAACCACGAGGCCCTGTGCCTGCCCCTTCTGAAGGAACTCCAGGATTTCTTTTAGGAGCATCTTTCCTTCCAGAGAACACCCTGTAGATGACAGGAAATCCTTCCAAGTCCTACTGTAAATTTTTATAGTTACTGACTTCCTACTAGTAAGCAAGGTAGAGACTAGGTTGGTAAATAAAAAAAACCTTACCATCTAGCACTGACCTCTCAAGTTCCAGGCTGTTAAGTGCAGCCCAGTCACCTGAGGATGGAACACGGGCCCTTGAGCTAGAAGGTCCCGGATCTCTGGAAGGACCCACGGTTCCATGACTGACATGTTCCTCAGCCAGAAGAACCAGGGTACTACCCTTGCTCTGTCTGCTGATCTTCCTGAGAACTGCTGGCATTAGACAGCCCGGGGGGTGGAGGTGGGAAGGTGTAGGCCAGGGTGAAGTCCCATTTGATCAGACGAAAGGAGTCTACCACCTGAGGATTTTCTCTTGGGTCCAGGGAGCAGAACCTCGCCACCTTGCTGTTCTGATGAGTGGTGAAAAGGTCCATTTCCGTCCCACATGTCCACCAGACGCCTGAATATTGCCATTTTGAAGGACCATTTGCCCTGCAGAAGTGGTCTACGGCTCAAAAAATCTGCTCTTATATTGTTCTTTCCCCTGATGTGAAGTGCAGATAGTGAAAAGATGCTTCTCCCTGCAAGGCTGAAAATCCTCTTGGTAACAAATTAGGGAGCAGGACAGTGTATCCCCCTGATGATTTAGGTATGCTACTGTGACTTGGTTGTCTGACAATATTTTCACATGATGGCCTCGCAGGAATGGAAGGAGACTGCAATGCATTCTCTACTGCCAGACGTTCCCACATATTTGAGGCTTCCTTTTCTACTGCCACCCCCTGGGACTGGCGTCTGTGGTAACTACCCTGGTGACGTGAGGAAACCACAGGACCCTCTCCCGATGGGACTTTATCTGCAACCACCAGCGGAGCGACTGTATAACCTCCTGAGGTAGTGTCAGTGTACCCTCCAGAAACCCCTGCAAGGAACGTTGGCTTTCCAAGATGAACCCCTGCAACTCTCGAGTGTATCTGGGCCCAATTCACTGCTGGGATACATGAGGTCAGGGAGCCCAGGAGGGACATAGCACTTTTGAGGAACATAACTACTTTGCTCTGGTAGGTGACACTTGCTGGCAAAAGTCCTAGAAATATTTCCTTTGTGGGCCCAACCTTGATTTTTCTAGGTTCAAACACCACCCT
This sequence comes from Ranitomeya imitator, assembly GCF_032444005.1. Lineage (NCBI taxonomy): Eukaryota > Metazoa > Chordata > Amphibia > Anura > Dendrobatidae > Ranitomeya > Ranitomeya imitator. The sequence goes on from NC_091282.1 coordinate 272,819,872, forward strand.
AAGCTTTCTAGGATGGTGGCTGTCTCTCACTTGACTGTGGCAGTGTGTGAAAGAACGGCCTACTATTAGGAAGTTGTCCAGGTATGGGATGACCAATCTGTTTCTTTCCCTTAAGTGGGTCGTAGCCTCCGCTATTAACTTCGTGAATACACGAGGGGCCACTGCCAGGCCAAAGGGAAGGGCCTTGTACTGGAGGCCCCCCCCTACTGATACCACCACCCAGATATTTCCGGAACGCTATGTGTATTGGCACGTGGTAATATGCGTCCTTCAGGTCTAGGACGGCCATATAGCAACCCGGCAAGAGCAGTTGAATTGCTGATTTTATTGATTCCATCTTGAAGTTTAGAATCAAGAACTTGTTCAGACACTTCAGGTTGAAAATCATTCTGTATGAGCCGTCCAGCTTCTTTATTAGAAACGGGAGAGCAGAAGCCATCTCCTGCTGGTACATCCTGCAGGTTTTTCATTAAAAGGTTCTGTATCTCTGACTCTAATGCGATTTGCTCCTAGTCGGACACTGGTGGGGACATCACAACGAACCTATTCGGGGGATGTCTCCTGAACTCCAGCTTCAACTCTGCCCCTACAAGGTTGAGAATCCAAAGACTGGATGATACACAGGTGGTCAAAATTGCCCTTTTTATCTTGAAGGTTTCCTGTTCTTGAAGGGCGGATCCTCTCTTGTTGGTGCGGTCATGGGTGACAGGAAAATTAGCATGGCTTTGTTGCCACGAGAGAGCTGTAGGTGTCTCAATAGCAACTTGTTCTGATTATTGAAGTGTTTTCCCCGATATTTATGCAATTCCTTTTTGTAAATATTTGAAGCAGAAATTCTGCTCTTACAAAAACCATTACATTTTTTTTTTTTTACATATGATTTTCCAGGCTCCTGATAAAAACACACCAAAAATACCCAGTTAAACACAGGAAAGAAATATATCTTGGTACCGTGTTAGCCAGTAGATAGAAAAATATTTAGAATTTAGTATGTAGTCTCGAAAGCTTGCAATTTGTTACCATCTTTTCAGTTAGCCATTAAAAGGTATCAACCACTGAGGACTCTCAGTTAAACACACACATCATAAATTTTCAAAAACATACATCCAGTTCGCTTGAATTGTTAAGCACAGAATATTTTATACACACACAAAAAAAAAAATCAGGGTCTCCGCTAATATTTTATACTGTCCTCAATTTGTGTAGAGAATTTCTCCTGAAGAAGGTATAACTGTTCCTATAGCTTTAGGCCTCAGAAATTAGTGTTTTTCATATACACAAAAACCACCAAACAACCGGTGCAAGCGTCATGAGAGTTGTATCAGGGTTTCATCATTGCCCGTTTTAACCATTGACGTTTCATCAGTGATTCTCACAAATGGATAAATTCCAATATTTTGCAACGTTAAAGGAAACCTGTCAGCAGAATTGTGCTGAGTAACCTACAGACACTGTCAGGTTGATGCTGTTATACTAATTAAAATGAAAATGATACCTTGGTTGATGAAATCCATCCTGTGGTGGTTGTTTAATCTTTATTTTCAGTTCTGAGTTAATGAGATGCTTTTCATGTGTATGGCTTCTGACAGGTCAGTGCTTCAGTAGTGACCTGCCCCCTATTTTTACATAATGAATATTCTAGACATTGAAAAAAAAAAGTCACCTACTGCCCCACAGGCGCCAGCGGCATCTTGCTAGAGAAAAAAAAAATTCCGCCTCCAAGATGGCACTGCTGGCTCCTGTGCAGTAGCAACAATCAGATCATTGACAGCTGCTACTGCGCAGGCGTGGCCGGCATAGTTTTCAGACTGATTTTTTTTTAATGAATTTATGTATACCAATAAATAAAAGAATTAAATACATAATATAGTGCAGACGCCGCCACCTGCAGAAGTAGATTTTTCCCCCCTCAAAATATATATAAATAATGGAAACACCTAACGTTTTGGCATCATAATCTTCGAACATGTGATAAACATGCAAACCATGACATATGGTAATGTTTTGTAGTTGATTATTTTTGTTATGTGATATGTGTGTATGTAAATTAACTGTGTTTTGCATAATTGTAAGAACATTGATGAGAACCTGATACCTATGGCAGACCTCTCGGAAATTGTTGGTGCTCGTATGGCAGAACCTAGTGTAACAGAAAGTGTCCGAATGCTTGGCGTGTCAAGAGGTACTGTCTCCAAAGTAATGACTGCGTTTGAAAGAGAAGGAAAAACGTCCGCAGCAAAGCACAGGTCTGGCCGAAAGTCAAAGTTGACTGAGAGAGACCGTCAGAGTCTAAAGCGAATTGTGAGAGAGGATCGCAAGACCACGGCTCCGAAAATCACTGCTGAGCTCAATGAACACCTACTGAACCCAGTTTCCACGAAAACTGTTCGTCGGGAGCTGCACAAATCTGGATTCCACGGAAGAGCTGCAATTAGAAAACCGCTGCTCTCAATGACAAATGTTTCCAAGTGTTTAGAGTGATGTAGAAACCTCCAGAATTGGTCCCTCGAGCAGTGGAAACATTCTCAGATGATTGATCGTTTACCCTATTTCCGACCTCCAGCCGAGTGTACGTTTGGAGACAGCCGAAAGAAACATTCCATCTAGACTGCATTCTCCCAACCGTAAAATATGGCAGAGGATCTGTGATGAACTGGGGTGCTATTATGTGGAGGTCCACCAGGCCAATGATATCCCGTCATGGAAGAATTAACAGCCGAGATTATTTAGGCATTTTGGGCGACCAAGTGCATACAATAGTTCAAGCACTGTTCCCGAAGGGGAACGCCATCTTTCAGGATGATAATGCACCAATTCATACAGCTAAAATCGTTAAAGCATGGCGCGAGGAACATTCTAATGAGGTTGAGCATCTCATCTGGCCCCCACAATCCCCAGACCTCAACATTATTGAGCATTTATGGTCGATTTTAGAGATTCAAGTTAGACTTCGATTTCCGCCACCATTGTCGCTTAAAGAACTGGAGGGTGTTTTAAGTGCAGAATGGGCTAAAATTCCTTTGGAAACAATACACACCTTGTATGAATCCATACCTCAGAGAATTGAGGCTGTAATCACCGCAAAAGGAGGACCTACCCCATATTAAACTAACTTTTGTTGATATTTCCAGGTGTGTATATTATATATATATATATATATATATATATGTATGTGTGTGTGTGTGTGTGTGTGTGTGTGTGTGTGTGTGTGTGTGTGTGTGTGTGTGTGAGTGTGTGTATGTATGTGTGTATATATATATTAGTTGGACCATCATTTATTTTTCAACAGGACAATGACCCCAAACACACCTCCGAGCTGTGTAAAGGCCATTTGACCAAGAAGGAGAGTGATGGGGTGCTACGCCAGATGACCTGGCCTCCAGTTACCAGACCTGAACCCAATCGAGATGGTTTGGGGTGAGCTGGATCGCAGAGTGAACGCAAAAAGATCAACTAAGTGCTAAGCATCTCTGGGAACTCCTTTAACCCCTTCCCGACCTTTGACGCCACATAGGCGTCATGAAAGTTGGTGCCAATCCGACCCATGACGCATATGTGGCGTCATGGAAAGATTGCGTCCCTACAGATCGGGTGAAAGGGTTAACTCCAATTTCACCCGATCTGCAGGGACAGGGGGAGTGGTAGTTTAGCTCAGGGGGGGTGGCTTCACCCCCCCCCCCCCCCCCCCGTAGCTACGATCGCTCTGACTGGCTGTTGAAAGTGAAACTGCCAATCAGTGCGATTTGTAATATTTCACCTATTAAAACTATTATAATATTATAATCCAGCCATGGCCAATGCTGCAATATCATCGGCCATGGCTGGAAACACTAATGTGCCCCCACCCCACCGATCGCCCCCCCCAAGCCACCGATCTGTCTGGTACACTGCTCCGGCTCCCCTCCGTCCTGTGCTCCGCTCCCCCGTGCTCCAATCACCCCCCCGTGCTCCGATCCAACCCCCCTGCACTCCGATCCACCCCCCCGTGCATCATCCACCCCCCCGTGCTCCGATCCACCCCTCATGCTCCGTTCCACCCCCCCGTGCTCCGTTCCACCCCCCCGTGCTCCGATCCCCTCCCCCATGCTCCGATCCCCCCCCCCGTGCTCCTCCCCACACCATTATACTTACCGATCCTGCCGGGGTGCGTCCGTCTTCTCCCTGGGCACCACCATCTTCCAAAATGGCGGGCGCATGCGCAGTGCGCCCGCCGAATCTGCCGGCCGGCTGATTCATTCCAAAGTGCATTTTGATCACTGAGATATAATCTATCTCAGTGATCAAAATAAAAAAAAAATAATAAATGACCCCCCTTTGTCACCCCCATAGGTAGGGACAATAAAAAAATAAAGAATTTTTTTTTCCCACTAAGGTTAGAATAGGGTTAGGGCTAGGGTTAGGTGCACACGGATTCTGTTCATCTGCGGATTTTTCCGCTGCGGATTTGATAAATCCACAGTGCTAAACCGCTGCGGATTTATGGCGGATTTACCGCGGTTTTTCTGCGCATTTCACTGCGGTTTTACAACTGCGATTTTCTATTGGAGCAGTTGTAAAACCGCTGCGGAATCCGCAGAAACAAGTGACATGCTGCGGAATGTAAACCGCTGCGTTTCCGTGCAGTTTTTCTGCAGCATGTGTACAGCGATTTTTGTTTCCCATAGGTTTACATTGAACTGTAAACTCATGGGAAACTGCTGCGGATCCGCAGCGTTTTCCGCAGTGTGTGCACATACCTTTAGAATTAGGCTATGTGCACACGGTGCGGATTTGGCTGCGGATCCGCAGCGGACTGGCCGCTGCGGATTCGTAGCAGTGTTCCATCAGGTTTACAGTACCAAGTAAACCTATGGAAAACCAAATCCGCTGTGCCCATGGTGCGGAAAATACCGCGCGGAAACGCTGCGTTGTATTTTCCGCAGCATGTCAATTCTTTGTGCGGATTCCGCAGCGTTTTACACCTGTTCCTCAATAGGAATCCACAGGTGAAATCCGCACAAAAAACGCTGGAAATCCGCGGTAAATCCGCAGGTAAAACGCAGTGCCTTTTACCCGCGGATTTTTCAAAAATGATGCTGAAAAATCTCACACGAATCCGCAACGTGGGCACATAGCCTTAGGGTTAGGGATGGAATTAGGGTTGTGGTTAGGGTTGTGATTAGGGTTATGGCTACAGTTGGGATTAGGGTTAGGGGTGTGTTGGGGTTAGTGTTGGAGGTAGAATTGAGGGGTTTCCACTGTTTAGGCACATCAGGGGTCTCCAAACGCAACATGGCACCACCATTGATTCCAGCCAATCTTGTATTCAAAAAGTCAAATGGTGCTACCTCACTTCCGAGCCCCGCCGTGCACCCAAACAGTGGTTTACCCCCTCATATGGGGTATCAGTGTACTCAGGACAAACTGCGCAACAATTACTGGGGTCCAATTTCTCCTGTTACCCTTGTGAAAATAAAAAAATGCTTGCTAAAACATCATTTTTGAGGAAAGAAAAATGATTTTTTATTTTCACGGCTCTGCGTTGTAAACGTCTGTGAAGCACTTGGGGGTTCAAAGTGCTCACCACATATCTAGATTAGTTCCTTTGGGGGTCTAGTTTCCAAAATGGGTTCACTTGTGGGGGGTTTCTACTGTTTAGCCACATTAGGGGCTCTGCAAACGCAATGTGACGCCCGCAGAGCATTCCATCAAAGTCTGCATTTCAAAACGTCACTACTTCACTTCCGAGCCCTGGCATGTGCCCAAACAGTGGTTTACCCCCACATATGGGGTATCAGCGTACTCAGGAGAAACTGGACAACAACTTTTGGGGTCAAATTTCTCCTGTTACCCTTGGGAAAATAAAAAATTGCAGGCTAAAAGATCATTTTTGAGAAAATATTTTTTTTTTTTTTCATGGCTCTGCGTTATAAACTTCTGTGAAGCACTTGGGGGTTCAAAGTCCTCACCACACATCTAGATTAGTTCCTTTGGGGGTCTAGTTTCCAAAATGGGGTCACTTGTGGAGGGTTTCTACTGTTTAGCCATATCAGGGGCTCTGCAAACGCAACGTGACGCCCGCAGAGCATTCCATCAAAGTATGCATTTTAAAACGTCACTACTTCACTTCCGAGCCCGGCATGTGCCCAAACAGTGGTTTACCCCCACATATGGGGTATCAGCGTACTCAGGAGAAACTGGACAACGACTTTTGGGGTCAAATTTCTCCTGTTACCCTTGGGAAAATAAAAAATTGCAGGCTAAAAGATCATTTTTGAGAAAATATTTTTTTTTTTATTTTCATGGCTCTGCGTTATAAACTTCTGTGAAGCACTTGGGGGTTCAAAGTCCTCACCACACATCTAGATTAGTTCCTTTGGGGGTCTAGTTTCCAAAATTGGGTCATTTGTGGGGGATCTCCAATGTTTAGGCACACAGGGGCTCTCCAAACGTGACATGGTGTCCGCTAATGATTGGAGCTAATTTTCCATTTAAAAAGCCAAATGGCGTGCCTTCCCTTCCGAGCCCTGCCGTGCGCCCAAACAGTGGTTTACCCCCACATATGGGGTATCAGCGTACTCAGGACAAACTGGACAACAACATTTGGGGTCCAATTTCTCCTATTACCCTTGGCAAAATAGGAAATTCCAGGCTAAAAAATCATTTTTGAGGAAAGAAAAATTATTTTTTATTTTCATGGCTCTGCGTTATAAACTTCTGTGAAGCACCTGGGGGTTTAAAGTGCTCAATATGCATCTAGATAAGATCCTTGGGGGGTCTAGTTTCCAAAATGGGGTCACTTGTGGGGTAGCTCCAATGTTTAGGCACACAGGGGCTCTCCAAACGCGACATGGTGTCCGCTAACAACTGGAGCTAATTTTACATTCAAAAAGTCAAATGGCGCGCCTTTCCTTCCGAGCCCTGCCGTGTGCCCAAACAGTGGTTTACCCCCACATATGAGGTATCGGCGTACTCGGGAGAAATTGCCCAACAAATTTTAAGATCCATTTTATCCTATTGCCCATGTGAAAATGAAAAAATTGAGGCAAAAATAATTTTTTTGTGAAAAAAAAAGTACTTTTTCATTTTTACAGATCAATTTGTGAAGCACCTCAGGGTTTAAAGTGCTCACTAGGCATCTAGATAAGTTCCTTGGGGCGTCTAGTTTCCAAAATGGGGTCACTTGTGGGGGAGCTCCAATTTTTAGGCACACGGGGGCTCTCCAAACGTGACATGGTGTCCGCTAAAGAGTGGAGCCAATTTTTCATTCAAAAAGTCAAATGGCGCTCCTTCCCTTCCAAGCCCTGCGCCCAAACAGTGGTTTACCCCCACATATGAGGTATCAGCGTACTCAGGACAAATTGGATAACAACTTTCGTGGTTCAGTTTCTCCTTTTACCATTGGGAAAATAAAAAAATTGTTGCTAAAAGATAATTTTTGTGACTAAAAAGTTAAATGTTCATTTTTTCCTTCCATGTTGCTTCTGCTTCTGTGAAGTACCTGAAGGGATGTGGTTTTGAGTACCTTGAGAGGTGCATTTTTTAGAATGGTGTCACTTTTGGGTATTTTCAGCCATATAGACCCCTCAAACTGACTTCAAATGTGAGGTGGTCCCTAAAAAAATGGTTTTGCAAATTTTGTTGTAAAAATGAGAAATCGCTGGTCAAATTTTAACCCTTATAACTTCCTAGCAAAAAAAAATTTTGTTCCCAAAATTGTGCTGATGTAAAGTATACATGTGGGAAATGTTATTTATTAACTATTTTGTGTCCCATAACTCTCTGGTTTAACAGAATAAAAATTCAAAATGTGAAAATTGCGAAATTTTCAAAATTTTCGCCAAATTTCCGTTTTTATCACAAATAAACGCAGAATTTATTGACCTAAATTTACCACTAACATGAAGCCTAATATGTCATGAAAAAAAAATCTCACAACCACTAGGATCCGTTGAAGCGTTCCTGAGTTATTACCTCATAAAGGGACACTGGTCAGAATTGCAAAAAACGGCAAGGTCTTTAAGGTCAAAATAGGCTGGGTCATGAAGGGGTTAAGATTGTTAGATTAGAAGACCATTCCCGGTGACTGCCTCTTGAAGCTCATCAAGAGAATGCAAAAAGTGTGCAAAGCAGTCATCAAAGCAAAAGGTGGCTACTTTGAAGAACCTAGAATATAAGACATACTTTCAGTTGTTTCACACTTTTTTGTTAAGTATATTTTCCACATGTGTTAATTCATAGTTTTGATGTCTTCAGTGTGAATGTACAATTTTCATAGTCATGAAAATACTGAAAATTTTTTAAATAAGAGGGTGTGTCCAAACTTTTGGTCAGTAGTGTGTGTGTATGTATATATATATATATATATATATATATATATATATATATATATATATATATATATATATATATATATATATATATATACAGTGGGGCAAAAAAGTATTTAGTCAGTCAGCAATAGTGCAAGTTCCACCACTTAAAAAGATGAGAGGCGTCTGTAATTTACATCATAGGTAGACCTCAACTATGGGAGACAAACTGAGAAAAAAAAATCCAGAAAATCACATTGTCTGTTTTTTTATCATTTTTTTTTGCATATTATGGTGGAAAATAAGTATTTGGTCAAAAACAAACAATCAAGATTTCTGGCTCTCACAGACCTGTAACTTCTTCTTTAAGAGTCTCCTCTTTCCTCCACTCATTACCTGTAGTAATGGCACCTGTTTAAACTTGTTATCAGTATAAAAAGACACCTGTGCACACCCTCAAACAGTCTGACTCCAAACTCCACTATGGTGAAGACCAAAGAGCTGTCAAAGGACACCAGAAACAAAATTGTAGCCCTGCACCAGGCTGGGAAGACTGAATCTGCAATAGCCAACCAGCTTGGAGTGAAGAAATCAACAGTGGGATCAATAATTAGAAAATGGAAGACATACAAGACCACTGATAATCTCCCTCGATCTGGGGCTCCACGCAAAATCCCACCCCGTGGGGTCAGAATGATCACAAGAACGGTGAGCAAAAATCCCAGAACCACGCGGGGAAACCTAGAGAATGAACTGCAGAGAGCTGGGACCAATGTAACAAGGCCTACCATAAGTAACACACTACGCCACCATGGACTCAGATCCTGCAGTGCCAGACGTGTCCTACTGCTTAAGCCAGTACATGTCTGGGCCCATCTGAAGTTTGCTAGAGAGCATTTGGATGATCCAGAGGAGTTTTGGGAGAATGTCCTATGGTCTGATGAAACCAAACTGGAACTGTTTGGTAGAAACACAACTTGTCGTGTTTGGAGGAAAAAGAATACTGAGTTGCATCCATCAAACACCATACCTACTGTAAAGCATGGTGGTGGAAACATCATGCTTTGGGGCTGTTTCTCTGCAAAGGGGCCAGGACGACTGATCCGGGTACATGAAAGAATGAATGGGGCCATGTATCGTGAGATTTTGAGTGCAAACCTCCTTCCATCAGCAAGGGCATTGAAGATCAAACGTGGCTGGGTCTTTCAACATGACAATAATCCAAAGCACACCACCAGGGCAACGAAGGAGTGGCTTCGTAAGAAGCATTTCAAGGTCCTGGAGTGGCCTAGCCAGTCTCCAGATCTCAACCCTATAGAAAACCTTTGGAGGGAGTTGAAAGTCCGTGTTGCCAAGCGAAAAGCCAAAAACATCACTGCTCTAGAGGAGATCTGCATGGAGGAATGGGCCAACATACCAACAACAGTGTGTGGCAACCTTGTGAAGACTTACAGAAAACGTTTGACCTCTGTCATTGCCAACAAAGGATATATTACAAAGTATTGAGATGAAATTTTGTTTCTGACCAAATACTTATTTTCCACCATAATATGCAAAAAAAATGATAAAAAAACAGACAATGTGATTTTCTGGATTTTTTTTTCTCAGTTTGTCTCCCATAGTTGAGGTCTACCTATGATGTAAATTACAGACGCCTCTCATCTTTTTAAGTGGTGGAACTTGCACTATTGCTGACTGACTAAATACTTTTTTGCCCCACTGTATATATATATATATATATATATATATATATATATATATATATATATATATATATATATATATATATACACACATATATAAATCACAGAATAATCTCCATGGTGAAGAGAAACCCCTTCACAACAGCCAACCAAGTGAATAACACTCTCACGGTGAAAGCCACTCATAAGCATCAAGAATAAAAAGGCTAGACTGGATTTTGCTAAAAAAAAATCTAAAAAAAAGCCAGCACAGTTCTGGAAGAACATTCTTTGGACAGATGAAACCAAGATCAACCTCTACTAGAATGATGGAAAGAGAAAAGTATGGTGAAGGTGTGGTACAGCTCATGATCCAAAGCATATCACATCATCTGTAAAACACGGTGGAGGCAGTGTGATGGCTTGGGCATGCATGGCTGCCAGTAGCACTGGGTCACTAGTGTTTATTGATTATGTGACACAGGACAGAAGCAGCTGAATGAATTCTGAGGTATTCAGAGACATACTGTGTGCTTAGATCCAGCCAAATGCAGCCAAACTGATTGGTCGTCGTTTCATACTACAGATGGACAATGACCCAAAACATAAAGCCAAAACAACCCAGGAGTTTATTATAGCAAAGAAGTGGAATATTCTTGAATGGCCAAGTCAGTCACCTGATCTCAACCCAATTGAGCATTTCACTTGTTAAAGACTAAACTTCAGACAGAAAGGCACACAAACAAACAGCAACTGAAGACCACCGCAGTGAAGGCCTGGCAGAGCATCAAAAAGGAGGAAACACAGCGTCTGGTGATGTCCATGAGTTCAAGAATTCAGGCAGTCATTGCCAACAAAGGGTTTTCAACCAAGTACTAAAAATGAACATTTTATTTAAAATTATTGAATCTGTCCAATTACTTTTGGTCCCTTTAAAAACAGGGTGGCACATGTTAAGGAGCTGAAACTCCTAAACCCTTCATCCAATTTTAATGTGGATACCCTCAAATGAAAGCTGAAAGTCTGAACTTCAACTGCATCTGAATTGTTTTGTTTAAAATTCATTGTGGTAATGTCTATAACCAAAATTAGAAAAATGTTGTCTCTGTCCAAATATATATGGACTTAACTGTCTATATAATCAGATTTTGTGTGTCCTCAAACTCCTAAATACTGTAACACTACATTGTGTGTGAAAGCATGTGGCCATGACACCAGGCTATTTACTACACTGCAACAGACGACAACACAGAAGTCACAGTCAGTACATACCAGACTTTCAGCCTTGCTGTCCATTGCTGTAGGCAAAGGTTTTGGTTCTATTGACCTCACTTAGTCCAAGCAGCGTTACTGTTATACGCCGTATTGCGGGGGGCCAGGTATGTAGTCCAATAAACAGAACCATGAATCGACGTTACACTGCATAAAGTAGTGGTCTTGACTTGTGCTGTCGGACTTCAGAGCCAATCAGTGTAAATGACATAGGGTTGAGCTACTTCACAGGTGCACGCTTTGACCCACTGTCTTTGCAGAAGGCAATTTGCCAGATCTAATTTTAACACTGGCTTATGAGGCTTGTAAATATAGGAGACGGGAAATACTGACCAATCTTAAATGGCCAAGGAAAGGAAAGAATTGCACATTCAATTTATAAAGATAATTTTAATAACATTTTCATATATTTACCCACCATCATACACTTTTCAATGCCTTATTGAAACCAACCTTGGTAGGTTCACGACACACAAAGCATACAACACCAAAACGTCAAATGAAGGGAATTACTCTAAGTAATATCATAATAAGCTGCAGATTGGAGACCTCCCCCTGCCCCACTCACAGAAAATGTCTGCTTGATCAGCAGATAACTAGACAGTTGCATTATCAATACTTATTTTTATGCACAGAGGCTGAAAGAACACAAAGGATAAAATGTGTCCATTCCAAAGTTGCAGGGAAAAAGCAGATTGTGATGTTAAACTCAGTGCTGAAATAATAATACTGCTGCATTTACTATTCAGTCAAGCAGATTAAGTGTCTATCAGATTTTATCATGTTTGCCAGAAAAATACAGCGCAGCATGCAGCACCATGTTTTCCCAGCTATGAGCACCATGATGGAATCCTGACAAACCCCTAAGCACAACTGGTGTCCACAAATCCCCCATTGCTGACACCACGCCATCAGTCAGGTGTTCTTCTATTGTGACAAAACAAACAATTTAGATCTGATGCAAACCTGGCCTTATGTATCCATCGGGTACAATGATCTCCAGTCATAGTCTGGTTTCAGACTTGCATATGGGAGGGCTGCGGATGGCAGCGTACTTCCTCCCTCCTTCCTCCCTGAAACCATGCCAACAAAATGCAACATGTTGCGTTCGGCACAGCGCCAAAACGGCGCAAGCAGAGGCATCCACATATAGCGTACGTCCCTGTGTACAAAATGTTAAAGATAGGTCCCCAGGGCACCGCAGGATGCAAGGAGGCGTAGGCGGACCGTAGGTGTGGTTTCAGGGTGGAGGTACGATGCCATCCGCAGCACTCCCGTACGCACGTCTGAAAACAGCCTTAAAGGGAATGTACATGCAGAAAATGGCCTATTGTAGAAATCATTTTTGAGGATTTCCTGAAAGAACAGCAGATATACCATCAACAATTGACTAATTCAGACCCAACTTGGTACTGACGCATCTAAAGAGCGTGTGCAAAGGTCATTACTAATTCAGACCCAACTTGGTACTGACGCATCTAATGGGCGTGTGCAAAGGTCATTACTAATTCAGACCCAACTTGGTCATGACGCATCTAATTAGCGTGTGCAAAGGTCATTACTAATTCAGACCCAACTTGGTACTGACACTTCTAATGAGAGTGTGTAAAGGTCATTGTGAAGAGAGGGGGAGCAGGTCAGATGTGACATCAAACAAACACCTAATTAATTAAGCAACCGATGATACACTGCCTTTAAAGACTATTGTATGGCGTTTGTCTGAACAAACATATGACCTCTATTCAGCAGTGAGGGCCTGAAATATAATTTTAGGGAATGAAGTTTAAATTTATATTGACAGAGCTTTTCACTCTCTACGCCAGGGCTCCCCAACCTGTAGCTCGGGAGCCACATGTGGCTCGCGGTCCCATAAATTGTGGCTCGCGGCTGTCTGTCAGCTTGGTGAATTAGCTCCAGTTCTAGCAAACAGGTATGAAGAGCAAATCTGAAAATGGTGAATTTTGTGAGCAGCCCTGCACAGAAGAGCAGATTTGGACGCACATATACTGGTCTTAGGGGTTTTGAGATGATTTAAGTATGGTATGCTGGAGACAAGACGACACCACCTGTCAGAGGAGATGTATGAAGCTGGATGTAACTGTGTGTTGGGAATGCTTTATATGAGAATACTGAATGGGTGTATTGTGGGAACCCCTGGATTTTAGTATACTACTTTGGCGTGATTTTTGTGGAAAAGCTTTGGTTAACCATTATGTCTGTAATGGGGGTTTGGTAGCCACTATTGTGAGGGGGCAGGAACTGAATGTGGCTCGCAACCCTCTCTCAGAGCTGAATGTGGCTCTGAAGGTCAGAAACGTTGGGGACCTCTGCTCTACGCTGTAGCAACTTAAATGGGTATTCTATATCATACATTAACCCCTTCACGACATGCACCGTACTATTACTGCGCATGTCGTGTCTCCCACTTTGATGTGGGCTACGGTGCTGAGCCCACATCAAAGTCGCGACATGCCAGCTGTTTTGTACAGCTGACATGTGAGCGCAATAGCGGCAGGTGGAATCGCGATCCACCCGCTGCTATTAGCTAGTTAAATGCCGCTGTCTAACGCTGACAGCGGCATTTAACTATCGCTTCCGGCCCGAAAATGACTGCATCGCCGGGGCCATGATCGGGGGTCAGCGATACGTCGGCATAACAACCAGAGGTCTCCTTGACCCTGTGGTCGGCGCTCATAGCAAGCCTGTAATTCTACTACATAGGGGCGATCTGAGGATTGCTGCTATGTAGCAGAGCCGATCAGGCTATGCCAGCTTCTAGCCTCCCATGAAAGCTATTGAAGGATGGCAAAAGTAAAAAAAAGTTTTAAAAAATATGAAAAAAATAAAAAAATATAAAAGTTTAAATCACCCCCCTTTCACCCATTCAAAATAAAACAATAAAAAAATAAAACCTACACATATTTGGTATTGCCGCGTTCAGAAATGCTCGTTTAATTAAAAAAAAAAAAAAGTTAACCTGATCGATAAACTACATAGCGAGAAAAAAAATTCAAAATACCAGAATTACGTTTTTTTGGTCGCCGCAACATTGCATTAAAATGCAATAACGGGCGCTCAAAAGGACGCACCAAAATGGTATCATTAAAAAAGGCAGATCGGCCCGCAAAAAAAAAGCCCTCACCTGACACCATATCACGAAAAATGGAAACGCGACTGGTTTTGGAAAATTGCGCAATTTTGTGGGTTTTTTTTTAGCAAAGTTTGGATTTTTTTTTTCACCACTTAAATAAAAAAATAACCTAGACATATTTGGTGTCTATGAACTCGAAATGACCTGGATAATCATAATGGCAGGTCAATTTTAGCATTTAGTTAACCTAGCAAAAAAAGCCAAATGTGGGATTGCACTTTTTTTGCAATTTCACCACACTTGGAATTTTTTTCCCGTTTTCTAGTACAAGACATGGTAAAACCAATGGTGTCATTCAAATGTACAACTCGTCCCGCAAAAAATAAGCCCTCACATGGCCATATTGACAGAAAAATAAAAAAAAAGTTATGGCTCTGGGAAGGAAGGGAGCGAAAAACGAAAACGCAAAAACGAAAAAGGGCTGCGTCTTGAAGGGGTTAAAGGGACAAAATACATTGATCTCCCATGGATATGCCATAAGAGTGCAATACCTCAACAGAGCCCTAAGGCATAATAAGGACAATGAAAAATAGTTCAGAAATACTATTCATTTTTATAGGAATTCCAAGCATCTCTTCGTTGACGGCACTATGCATCAAGGCCCCATTCTTTGGACAGACATGGATCCCATTGGTTGGACCTGCATACTGTGGATTGGCCATTAATATATACAAGATCCTTTAAGGCAGGGGTGGGGAATTTTTTTTCTGCGAAGGGCCATTTGGATATTTATACCAGCCTTTGGGGGCCGTATAAACTCCGCCCACAAAATACATCCCGACTCTGGCACTGGTTTCAGGACGTAATCTTTCATTGCATGCCCTTCAGTGTTCAGTAGTGAACACTGCATGTATGTGCTAACAGAGCAAGAAGAAATTAATGAGCTGGTTGTAATCAAACTACACCTCCCTGTCCAAGAATGCGGTCCCTGAGAATCTGCTCGGGGGCCTGATAAAAGGTCATCGAGGGCCGTAAATGGCCCTGGGGCCTGAGGTTCCCCACCCCTGCTGTAAGGCTAGTACATTCATGATACTTGTTTTCCCACTTCAGGAAATGTCAATCATTTTCTTTCATCTTACAAGTGTCTTACAAGTGACAGATGAAATGCAATTACTGGAGCCTTCAAATTTATCGAAATCAGAGAACCTCATTCGTGCAGCCCAATTCAGTAGGTGCCACAGGGAAGAAGGGAAGGCTTTTTATTTTCCTGAAAAGCTATCTGTATCTTCAAGGAAAAGGGGGTGAAATACAAAAGTTTACCCAGAAAAACCCATTTCAATGTTGGAGCCAAATTATGAGAAAGTGCTAAATAATGTAATAAACTACAACTTATTTGCCGATAAAGTGCATTTTTATTAGGAAAAAGTATTAGTACATAAATCAATTGGATTAATCACCTAAAACTCACAGTTTACAAAGCATCACGTATCACAGAATTAGGCAATTACTAAATGTATACAATATTCAGAAACATAATGGCGTTGAAATAACAGAGGGATTATACATAGAGTCAGTAAGTAGCTGGCGTATACATGAAGCAGAGGAATTCCCCATTATACCACCAGCCCTTTCCAAAAAAGCTACGAATCTATTCACGTGAAGTATTATTTCTGAATAGGCAATTGTAAAATGAAGATTAAAAACAAGAAATGGTTTGTATAGAGGAGCTGCTGAAATGAGTGGACAATTTACTGGAATGGATCTGAAAACATCAAAACTAAAATCCTTTTTTCCCATCATGTTAAACACCACTTATGTTACTGCTGCAAAGAAAGGGGCTCATCACATACTGTAGGCCAAAGCCAGAGCTCGTGGCGAGGATCAACCTTGTTCACAGGGAACGAGGCCGCTACTCCATTGTGTAATAGGTTAATGCATAGTGATGAGCGAATATACTCATTACTCGAGATTTCTCGAGCACGCTTGGGGGTCCTCCGAGTATTTTGTAGTGCTCGGAGATTTAGTTTTCATCGCCACAACTCAATGATTTACATCGGTTAGCCAGCATAAGTACATGTGGGGATTCCCTAGCAACCAGGCAACCCCCAGATGTACTTATGCTGGCTATCACATGTAAATCATTCAGCTGCGGCAAGAAAAACTAAATCTCCGAGCACTAAAAAAAATACTCGGAGGACCCCCGAGCGTGCTCGAGAAATCTCAAGTAACGAGTATATTCGCTCATCACTAATAATGCACAATCATGTAGAACGGACTTTAAAAAAAGTGAAAAGTCTGTTATATTACACATAGGCAAATGACTTTTGCATGCATTTAATGCCTCTGGTGTACATTCAGGAGCGAGTGCAGCACCAGTTACTTTAGGCCCAAGGCTGTACGACGTGATAGCAACCATGAAACACTTGTGGTAAATAAGGCTTAGTGTATACGTGACATTAGTTTGCTCCTTAAGATGTGTAACTTCTGTATTTGCATAAATGTGCACTTCTGTGAACGTAGCAAGGCACAATAACAAACAGTATACTTAACCATTGATATCAGTGACACCAAGAGCTGAAGAAACGGAAAAAAAAGAAGAGATTTTTGGCATGACAATTGTCTGACATGTAGACCTTAATTTAGTGTTAAAAGCAGCCTCATTGCTGCGGCCATTTAATGCAGTAAACCGACATTACCTAGGAATGATCAAACAGGATTGGTTTATAGTTTATTCAACAATGGAAAAATCCTTCATTAAAAACAGCAACAAAACTACATTCACATTTATATATATATATCTCACCGAACTCTGGAATAATATATTCACATATAAGGAAAAAAAGTTCATTACAATTACAATATATGCACCTTTACAAAGTTTTCTTTTTATAATAAGAAAGGCAGTGCTTAGGGAAAAAAAAAAAAAAAAAAGGTGCAAACCACTCAAGTGAGCCAAGGAAATATCATACTGGTACTAACTGGTGACCTGTCAATTCCTGCACATCTGGTCTGCTCATTTCATATCAAATAAAGCATAAAAAGAATAAAGTTACTTTACACAATATCACATGTGCATTATAAAAAGAACAAAAATCCCCTTAGGTATTTAAAAATAAAAATCCAGGCACAAAAACAGATTACACTTGTCACCAATAAAAGTTAAATTCGGCAGGGCAGATTTATCACTGAGTCTTTACTAGAAAGCAGGCACAGAAGGGAGGTGAAAACCATCTCCGCTGCAACCTCCGTATTTATGAAGATCAGTTTAATGAGCTCTTTAAAGGGCGAAACATGGGTGAGACTAAAGATCAGTTCCATACATGTGAATGGGGTTGCATTATGGGATGTGTATGGATTGAACAAACCCCATTTAGATGGAAAAGTCACTGAAATTTCTGAATTTAATGTGACAGGTGAAAACATAGCCTTCTCTGGCTCCAATAACTGAGGGCATTACAGTTTTAGCTTAGCCTGACAGACGCATCACTAATAAATCTGCCCCACTTAAAGGGTTATTAGCTCCGACGTTTATGGCATATGCAAAGGATTTACTATAAATGCCTGGTATAGTAGGTGGGACCAGCATGCAAGACAAGTTCTTGAGAGAGGTGGAAGCCACATCTCGAACTCTTGTGGATATGCCGTGAATGTCTAAGATGGAAATACCCTATTAAAGTTATATTAGGTATGTATACAATGAAGCATTAAAGGACAG